>NC_037601.1:15190393-15504685 GCF_003073045.1 Pomacea canaliculata | reverse complement strand
CTATCGAACTTTCCAAATGGACGCCAAACTTGCTGGCCGTTCTTCGTGGTTCTTTAACTAGAAGGTGTCTTCTTTCACAACACCTAACTGCTTTCCCCTCCCCACGTTCCTCTGGAAAAAAAAATGTCATCAATCAAAAAAACTATCAAGTTATATATTATTTCTTTAAAAAAGAAATCTTTAATTTCTCTCACAGCAACCACCAGCTGAAGTCTCTTAATCTGACCGTCAGTGATCACAACCATAACTCAGACGTACAGTTACACACACACAAACACAGGCACGCACGCACGAACACACCCAGCCCCATGATTCATTTTTTTAATTTTGTCTTTAAATACCCGTGCTTCTGCACGTGACGCGGGCGGTGGTTGAAAGGAAAGAAAAGCTTATCTGGAGTTAGCCTGCGCCTAATCTCCGGGGATCGAAGAACGACTGTGAAAGATGACCGAGTCGACAGTTGGCCATCACTGGGACAAGCCCCTTTCCCTTCCTTCCCTACCCTCCCTCACCCTTAGTTCTGTACTTCATTAGACGGAGAAACGTAACGCTGACAGAAGTGAGAAGCGGGTGGGAGGGTAAGACAGGGTAGGGGTGCGGTGGGGAGGGTCGGGAAGGGGAGGAGAGAGAGAGGGAAGGTTGGCAAAAGCGCGGAATATTAGCTGGTGTTGTGGGTGGGGTCTGTACAGCTGCGACATGTTGCTGTTGCTGTTATTGTTGCATTTACAAGTTTCAGAAGCGAGCTGTAGCAAGATCTTGTGGTTTTTATCCATCAACAGAAGGGAAGTGGGTGGAGGCGGAGAGGTACGGGGTGGCTGCAGATGTGAATGATTAAATGAATACTTTCTTTTCTCACGCGGTTCGCTGTATTCTGGGTCAACTCTCGACGTGTACAGTATTTTTCTTGTGCATGTTCACGTAGATATGATCCTGCGTTTGAGCATGATACAACACTAGCGACAGCAAAAAAATAAAACAAAACAAAAAATCCCCCCAAAACTGGAGAATGAGTGCTACATTTTGCATCAACACCCTTACACGCCCTCTCTAATGGATAAGATCCTACAGAAAGACACGTGTAGTCGAATATGTGAGGATGTTGGCAAATTATTTTTGTTTTACAGCTAATTGTCAGGCAAAGCTTTGCAACAGTCACACAGTGGACAAAATATATCCAAATATTCTTTAGTTCGACTAACTAAAGACCTAAAATGTAAATAAGAACAATACCTGCTTTATAGCTACTTAAAAAAAAAAAAAATTTTTTCTCAGTCGGGTCAGTGTCATTAAAGCTCCTTTTCACTTGTTAATTATTTTAATTGGAAGCAACGCAGGGAAGCTGATCTAGATAAACAGAAGTGAACTAAAAAATTTCAGCCATTTTAATCAAGAGGCATACATTAATTAGGTAAATTATATAAGTGACTTCTAGGTGGCCTGCAGTTCTCATACAGAACTTAAAAGGAAAGAAGTTCATAGCGACAAAGCAAAGTACATTTCTGCGGTGATTTTCTTCTTGTCCCCTCAATGGTACCAAGAATTTGACAGGGGGTGGTGGTAGGGGGAAAGAACATTAAAAATGCATTGAATTATAAAATTATAACTAGAGTACTACAACAAATATTATCATAGAGGATACCGTCGCGAACATTAAACTTTCTCAGACGAGAGACTTTTTGAGGCTGCGGCTTCGATAAAATAAGGTTAATGATACAATGAATAATTAGGTCCAAGCTATTCTAAAGTTGTTTCCCCAATTCTTTGCAGAAATTCTATTAAACAATTTTTAAAACACAACGAACACAAACTTGTCACAACAATATGAATGAAAACAAGCAAACAGAAACAAACACTAGTATTAGCTCGAGCTTTTAACCTCACCTTGTTATGCGAGCTGCAAGAGAGAGAGACCTGAAACAGAAAAGCAAAGACGAATTAGTACCAAAAACACAGTAGGTTTATCGTCGCATCCGCCATCATAGTTCTCGACTGAAAAAGTTAAGCAGTGCACCTAAAAGGCGGAGTTGAGTTCTTATCCCGTGGTTAACCAATTCATCCGATATGTAATGTGACGGCAAGTGGATCAATTGACAGCCGAGGCTTCGTTCTTTCAGAACCTCTCTCACCTTCCTCCCTTCTCACCTCCATCCCTAGATCGCATGCGCTTAGCGGGCCGCCTGTCAGTTTGCAGTACGGGAACAGAAGACTACAGCGTTCAAATCCCAGCCTCCAGCGACTTTTTTTTTTTTTTTACTTACACTTTTTCGTGCGAGTATTAGTCAGCATGGGTGGTGCATGGAGGGGTCCGGGGGAGTGAGATGGGAGGGAGAGGCTGATGGCTCGTGCAGACCGGGTCCGATGTTGTTCCATGTCAAGCAAGACGGGCGGCGCGCGCATATTATTCACGCATGCGCGGACGGTCTGTGAAAGTTATACGATAAGGCCGTTTGAGCCTGATGGCTGTAAGAAAACTACTTGTGCCAGGCAATGTGAATAAAATGGAACCTGTCAAGTACGTCAGTTTCTGAAAGAAACCCGACGACACGCAAGCCTGATAAATAAACAAGCACCTTATCCCTTATCCACCCATCCACCCCAAAAACAGCCTCCTTGAAAAGCCGCGAAAACAGATAAGGACAGAAAGTAGCAGTTAAATCTTCTTCCCCCTATGCTCCATAACTTCCCTTCTACCTGGGAAAAAGATTCGTGCTGATATCAGGGTTGTAAAACTGGTGTGGAAAGGCCTGCATCTCGCTGTCTACCTGTCTCGCCAAATCACCATCCAGAGAGGGTGCAGCAAGGATCCCAGCTAGCACTTCAGGCGTTTACAACGCAGGTGCTCTGATGTTTTAGAATCAGCCCCGTTCATCCCTGCTACCAGAAAGTCTCCCTCTCCCCCTCCTCCGCCACACACAGAGAGAAAGAGAGGTGTGTGTGTCAGAAGTAAAGTCCAAATTAAGCTCATCTACTATTGACAAACACACTCTCGAACTAAGTTCCGATCAGACCGTCCAACCATTCCACAATTAAGGGGCGAATAAAAGATATATGTCCCGCATACCTGCTCGCAGCATATTATTTTCTGTTTAATACCTATGTGTCTATAGTGCGGCTGTGGTCTCAAATGTCAGCGCACAAAAGATGCAGTGGTGGCACTCCACATTATCAGGACCTAACAGGCACATGTCTGGGCAGTTGGCATCTCTAACGTCCCCAGTTTGCGCGTGCTCATTTTCGCTGCGCCATTATCCAGACCGTCCTTTGATTACGTCGCAGCCTCGTTAAACGCCGGTTCCCTCTTGCCAGTCCCCCCAATTATCGGAACTATGATCCGAGCGGAGGGACCGCGCATGACAACGCGTATAAACTCGAGTAATAACGCCGTGCAAACGAGGTGCGTAGCACGAGAGGTCGAGCTCCACGAAGGTGCGCACACACAGATAATGGCGCCCAATAGGTCCTGGCAGTCAGCTGCCACTCGCCTAACAAAAGCTCTAACCACGGTTATCCTACAGTGGAAATTATGCGGTTAGAAAATATTGAGGGGGGAGGGAGATAAAACAGTCGTATAGTCTTTAGTGACCGTAGCTGCAGTGAACTGTGAGTGGTTCACCGTATCTAGGGTAACGTGAAAGGCTGAACTAAACTCTCTAACCTCACCGAAAAGAGACCACGAACTCAGGCGACTGCTGGAACTGCAGACTAAAGCCTTCCAGCCACCTACCCAACATAATGGTGCTTACACCTACACAGCTTACACCCCCCTCAAGAAAAAACAAACAAACAAACAAAAACAAACAACAATGCACTAATACGTCAGGACTTAATCAAAAAAATGATGCTTAGATTATTTCTCATTTGAAATCATTTAAAAAGCAGCAAGGTCCCTTTAAAACAATACAAACTTTTATTGTAAAAAATATCATGGTATACAGCATTCATCTCCACAATAAGATGCTTCTGAAAAATTACACCCGTCCAACAAGCTCCGGATGGCCAGCGGAATGGAGGACCCCAACCTCATCTTGCACACCTCCAGAAGCAAGTCAAGGGCAACAAGCCGTGCTGATTACAAGAATCTGTTAGCATCTATTCTCCAGATAAGCGTTGGCCGAGTGTCAGCCCTCGAACGTGAATAGACCAATCACGGAAACGTGCAACAAAGCGAATGAAAAGTCTGTTTACAAACGTAGCGCCGTACAAACAGCGATTACAAAAGACTGCAAGTGCGGCAGGCGCCAAGCCACGCCCACCACCATACCCACCAAGCGAATGCCAAAAATGCAAACTAAAATTTCGGCTAGGTACAGAAACCTTAATGAAAACTGTGTACACTCCTACTTGTCGGTGCAAAAAAAGACAGACAACTGCGATAATTTTTTTTCGAGGGGGGAACTGCTTACTGTTTCAATCAATCGCTGGCCGACTCGGGTTTACACTAAGCGCCCGGTGGCCATGTTTTATCCGAGGATCGATTACTGAAATTCAATCCCAAAAGCAACACCATAGGCCCAGTAAATTTTTGTTTTCTTTTTTTTCCCCCCTTCGTCTCTTCAAAGATGCCGCCACAATCTGTCCATGTTGGATGATTTGATATCTGTTTTAGTCTCATCAAGCGGTTGTTAAAGGCAGTGGGATGTCTGGTAAGAAAGGCCGCCCATATTTTATTTTTTTTTTATTTTTATTTTTTTCAAATTTTTAGCCCTGCCATGAAGTACTGCAACCAGACGTCGTCTTTTGAAATCCAGTAACCGGTGAGCTGATCAGGCAACAGCTCTTGATTAATTCCCGCTTTTCTTCCCTTATCTTTAATTTAAGAAAACACGGAAGTAAACTTCTTCGTAAAACGGACCGACCGATTTTTTCCCCCTTCCATCAAGTTTGCTTCACTTCGATTCAGACAATAGCAATTGTAGGGAGAAATCCGATACGCAAATTAAGACCTTTTTCTTTTGTCACCTGTAGGCGCATGCGCATGCTCTGCCGACTAAAAACCGCACTTCGACTACCTCCACCCTCCCTCATCCTCCATTCCCATGTCTTAACCCGTCGTCTTGATTAATGATGTAAGCGAAGACCACCTGGTGGCCGATGCGCGTGTTCTTTCGTAACGAGAATAGCACTCTCTTGGCAGTAGTGCCACCCGTCGACTGCTTGAGAAGGGTAGGGATGGTGGTGGTGGTGGGGGGGTTGATTTCTCCTCTTTTTTTAATGTCTCAAAGAAAAAGAGAAAACAAAAATCCCACACTGGGCTTCCATGCAAAACCTTCCCCATTGGAAAGTTGAAATTCTGAAAACTTTTCCCGTGACTTTACCAGGACTGAACACCTGGTTCGAAAGGAGTTTAGTGACAGGGTATTGGATGGTAGCTTTTCCTCCCACCACCCCATCTTGATTTTCTCTCTCATCTCTCCATCCCCACTTCTCCTCTCCCTGCCTAGTTCGTCAAACGGTTATATCTTCATCAAGTGACTCGTGAAGATGATGCTGATGATCTATAATTAGAAAAACGTTCGTTGCCGGTTTCTCTGCTGGCGTCTGCAGTTGCCAGCGAGGTTTGGACCCACCACCACGTGATACCCACGGCCGGCAAGACATGCTCCGTATCTCGCAATGCATTACGCCCACAACTCAATTTCTCTTTCCACTTCTGTCCCCACCCCCCATTCCACCCCCCACGCTGCCCTCAATCTTACCCCTCCTTGGAATGAGCAGCTAATCACCTATCGTCCAAATATTAGATGCAAGACTGATGAAAATACATTAGGTATTCTGCGAAAATTGGAAATTCTGCATCTGCTATTAATCATGGAGCATCGTGTCATCTTGCTCGGCGGGTCATGATAAGGAAGATAAATACCTCGTTTGGGAGCAACTGCTATCCATTCCCCACCCTTCCTCCCCACCCCCCTCCCGACTGTGAACCCTCCACTCATTAACAAAAACAAAGCCCCCGCCATCAGCAAAATGCATTTCCTCCCCTGATGGAAGGGCTGGACTAGCCTGTCTGCCTGCTAGGATGTACGGCGTGCCTGCTGAACTCTGACCCACAGATGCTTCAGGGGATGTCCACAGCTTTCTTTATTTTCTGGGTTTTTTTCCCACTTTCCTCCCCCATTTTCAGACCCGCCGTTTCTCACACACACACCCTTTCGATATTTTCTTGTTCCTTCGTCATGTCTGATGCCTGATCGCCGTGAAATCACCACATCCTCCTGCCGCTGCTTCCGACTTGTCGTTTGGCGATATCTCTCTCTTTTTCACCATTAGTTACGGGTAAGTCCAGAAAACAGAAACAGATAAACAATCAGCCAACTTGATCCTCCGCAGAGGAGAGAGGTCGAGTACGTGCTAGTACTTCGTCAAGGTACTCGTCGCTTCCACTGATGTACCCTCCTCTGTACATCGTCAATCCCTGAAGGACCCGAGACCTACACTGCACATGGACAATAAAATGAAGGATTTTCAGATCGCCGCCATTTCTTTCGTATGAAGCCGAAGGGGATTGCGGCACAACAGAACAAAGGTGAAGGCAGCCTTCTAAAGCTTCTTGACTGTGGGATTCCGGAATCGCAAAGACTGAAGATCTTACATCCCAAATCCTTCCATTTCAAGCAACATTTTAACCATTCGTCTTGGCCCTCCGCAAGACAATACTAACGGCCAGGATACCAAAGCTGAGAACAAGCAGCAGGAGGGTTTGGGGGACGTGCTTTTCGCGCTGCTGCTGGTCTTGGACCTGCAAGAACCGTTTCCGAGGAAGACCCAACCAATCCCAGTGTCGTGAGCACAGTTATCCACTCAACCACGCATGTCCCTCTACAATGAGCATGCGTACTTCTCCAAAGTATATCTGCTGATGATAATGGTAATGAGTGTCAGAGACTTTCATCAAATATGTTGTGTTATTTATTTCTATGGTAACCAGCTGACGTTTCTGAAATTATAATCTTTGTGTAATACAAAAGTTCCAACCGTCTGCCATAAGATTCCATAATAAACTGCCCTGACAGTGATTTTAATTGTGGATGTGGGAGTAGAACTGAAACTTTATGGTCGTTTCATCGCCAGTATAGATTTTACAGGCTGATGATAGTTGGGGCTCTGATATAATTAGAACTGTGCAATGCTAGAAATATTTTGCAAGAAGTCTGGCAAAGTGTCCCCTTCTTTCAGTTCTAATTAAAGATTGAGGGAGAGAAAACAAGCCACCAGCAGGCGCTGGTCTGTCATTCCGGTCATCAAGTCCATGTTTTCTCGCATTGTGACGTCACGGGGTTCAGCCGAGGTCAGCCAATGAGCTATGGTTGTCCTTCTGTGCGCTATTTTGTATCCTTTCCCGCGATTGGGTCTTATAAAGGCATCTGATGTAATGTTTTGTTTAACAGAACCCTCAAAGCAGCTGCATTTAAAATATACAGGTAAGTGAACAGTACAAGAATAAGAGAAACGATTTCAGCAAAACTATAAAAGAATACTTTAAAAAATTTTTTTTCACACACCATTTCTTTTATATTTCCCTTTCCTAGTCGTTAGCTGGCATCATCAATAATCATCGATGCCGAAAGATCATGGACGTCGTGTCTAAAATAAAAATATCCCCACGGCCCGCAATTTTTCACTTTCTTTTCCCCACCCTACAGCGAGAATGTCTTTCCCTGAGCTCATTACAGCGATCAGAAGGATGCATTCGTTTGCCATCTGTACTAATACTGTAAGTACGCTTGACCACCAGAGGTAGGGAGGGGGAAGTAGCCATCACGTGCTGCCATTCCACAGAGCCTTGGGACTCCATGACTGATAGTTACATTAGCAGGTTGTAAAGGAAAAGGTTTGTGACTCCCAGTCGCCTCGAGTTACTCCCCGATGTCTGCTCTCGGTGTTTGTCGGTTTTCTGTTTCAGAAACGTTTCGGGTAAATTCTTGGATTACTTCCCCTGACCCGTACACCTGCCTGTATTGGCGTTTCACCTACATATCTACTTCACGTGCTTCACGCCAACCGACCGTTATGTTTCGCTTATTTTTAAAGCTAGCTTGAGTGTGATTTTTATTTTTTGGTCAACTGGCAATATTTGTGTCCCGTCTAAGTAACGAAACAAAATGAGATTTAGCTTAATCCCTCGACCCTGAACTAAATAAATGAAGCGCCGTGGATGTGGCATGTAAAAACGACAGACTGAAATAAAAGACCGACGGCTGCACCTTGCCCACTGTTGAAAGTAAATTCTCCATCTCCTCCACCTGCCTTTCCCTTCTCGCGTCTGCAAGACTTGCCTCCGCCGTGAGCGACATCGCTGCGACAACAACATGTCTGACCCCCACCAAGCAGGTTGTCGCCGACACGATGTTAGTCTGCGGTTTTCTTCCTGCAAAACACGATTACTGATGCTAGGGGCAGAGAATGGGGCATGCAGTGGGTTGCCCTCTGACCCTCCTCACCCGCTTGCTAGCGAACGTCCCACCCGGGGTTGTTCCTAACTCCTTTTCCAGACCTCCGAAGTATACGAGGAAAGCAGCTCGCAAGATTTCCAACCCTTGCGTCGCTAAAAGAAAATGGCAACAATTCCATATTCTCATGTCCAGTCTTTTCTTAGAAAACAACCCAGACCGTCTCAATGCTTCCAACCCCCATCCCCCACCCCAGAATCCAACGGGAACCCCACCCCACCACGCACGTCCACCCCTCTTGTTCTCCTGCAGACCTTCTTTTCCTCCCTCTGCACAAAGCAGGACACCAATCTAAAAGACTAACCTCATAGCCCTCGTCCCACTCAATCGTAAAGCTGCTGGCACGCAAACGGCGAGGATGTGCCGGGCTTCTAATTACTGTCTGCCCGCCCTCCATTATGGAAACTGTCAAAATATGGTGGCATCAATATGGCATATGCACGATGCAATCTCCCGGTGCCCCTGGTATTGGGAGCACGGGGCTGGGCTGGAGGATTTCAATTCCTTTTGCTTCCTTTTCCACTTCCCTGGTCCTGCAATCCCTCAATGCTAATTGTTCGGCAGGTTTCTCGCACGCAGCGGACATTCACACGGTTCGTGTGTGCGCGTGCGCACGGTATTTGTGTGTGTGCGCGTGCGTGCGTGCGTGCGTGAGCGCGGGTCGTCTTAGTTTTGTTTTTTTTATACCCTCACGTAGTTTCTTAATGCTTGGATGAGCCTATCTCCTGCCCAGTAATTCAGACACGCATTTACATAATCAAATCAACTCAAATAAAATGCTGGCTCTAATACACATTTTGCTCAAAATCTTGTTTGAATTGCCAGAGTAATTATGATTGATTGTGGTATTTTCTCATCTAGTGTCTTGCAGAAATACATTGACGTTCCATTTGTATGCACCCTGCAAATAGCCGGTGCATCAAACAACTGCTTAATTTTGCACACCATTTCCATATCACTCTGTGTACCGCTGAATTAAACCCCATTCACCATCTCTGCAAGGCTCTTGTAATCTTCATCAATCGTATTACGTCTATCCATTATACATCACTGATGAAATTTGCATACAGATGCCTTCTGGCATTTTGCGTTCCACTTGTTGCATAAAACAGAAAGTGATGCATCTTCCTTGTAAAATAAGTTGAGCGAGGGCCATAAAAAATCCTTAATGTCAGCTCCAGCTCAAATGACAAATCAAAATATGGAATTCGCCAAAAAACCGCCACACAAAATCATTGCTTTTTGTTTCCGCTTTTCTGCTCAAGAGGAAAGTTTATCAGCAGTTCAGATGCCGCGGGAGTCCAAAGACGGCTTTTGAAATCATTTTCCAATTAAGTTTGTTTTTTAATTTCTTTTTCTTTCCTTTTTTAAATAGAGGAAAGGGTTCCTTGTCGTGGTCTTCTTCCTGGGCTGTTTATTGCCCTCGTTGAGATGTTAAATGTAGGGGAAAATAAAAGGTTCGAGATTTTGTGGAAAAAGCCATTGTTACGGTTATGCTAGAGGCGGCTTCTCTTTCTGCGCCCTCAACAGCTGTTCGTATTTTTGCGTTGAACGGAAAGTGTAGCTTTCATTCTTACTCCCTTTGTATATAAAACACGGTAGAGTTGACTACTACTCACCCTTTAAGATCATTTCGTCTGAAATGGAGATGTAAAAGCAAGAGTTATGAGATAGGATTTTTTTTTTAAAGCAGCATATAAACAGAAGAACAACTTTACCTATCACAATCCTCCACACAAAAAAAAAATAAAAAAAAAAAAAATAAATAAAATAACGGATTTGTTTCACACAACGTAATGTCGTGTGTTATACAATTGTTATGCTTTAAGGATGCATTTGACAATACCCTGTTAAAATATTCGATATAGAGTATGCACTGTCATCTGCTCTCTTTCCTAAAAGAAAAATATATTTAGCACATCACTAGTGCACGACTATTGCGGACAGTCACCCCTCTCCCTCCCTTACTCCTGTCTACCTTAAGCACGACTAAATACTCGTTCCCTTGCTTTACCTAGCTGCTCGGCCACGCCGCTGATGGTCTTCAAGGCCCTGGGCACGTCCTCTGGAGAAGCGGCCATGACTTCAATCTCACCCACCCGGAAACCGTAGTCAGGTGAAGTCCAGGTCGACCGTGCAGGACGGGAGGGTGTAGGAGCGCCGGGTGGTGATGACGTGGGCGAACTCGCCGAGGCCGGCCGCCTGCACCACCAGCTCCATGGGATCTCCCTTCAGCCAAGCATCCAATCCCAGGCATTCTACCAGCCAGGCCGATATGGCCTTCTCGCTGCTCAGCTCTCTGTATTGCGTGTGAGGGCTGTATGTGGTGGTGGTTGGAGTTAATGGGGATGGTGTCATCGTCGACCTGGCGGGAACGCGGGCTTCCCAGACGTCGTTGCGACGCCGCAGCCAGCAGTCGCCGAGGATCAGGGTATAGTTGTCGTTGTCGTAGTAGACGTCGTGAAAGACCTTCTCCACCCGTAGCTGTGCGCCTAGAGCCCTCAGGCGGGCCTCGGTGTTGTCGTCGATGGTGAACTTGCGCTCCACCTCAATGGGGTTGAACAAAAGCTTGGTAGCCACTGGCGCAGCATCATCCGTGCACTGCATCAGAAGCTGCCGCCGGCCGTACGGGTGTCCAGCAGCCGACCCTGCTGCTGTTGTAGCACAACGGACTCAGCCTCAGCAGCACGCGAGAGCGCGAGGGTTTCCGACGAGACGGAGAAGCTCTCGGCCTCGGAAGCCACACCATCGTGAGACAGAGCAGACGTTCCTTCCGTCTGGCAAATTACGGTTCCGTCATTAGTCTTATCAGCAGCCGACAGCGTAGACAAATCGGTGGCAGGCCTGGCGAGGGCGGCGGCTTGGGTCTGGTCAGGGAAGGCAGCGTCGCCGTCTGGGGAGACCCTCTTCTCCAGCAGGCCCTCCAGAGTCAGGGCTCTGATAGCGAGACCGGGATTGTACTCCGCAACCTTGCCTTCGTCGTCCTTAACCTCCTGGGTCTGCTCTCTTCCCTCCTCCCTCCTCCTCCTCTTCTTCCTTGCTTGCCCCTGCGGAGAGCGAGACCTCGTATCCCGTTTCCTGACTGGCATTGCTGACGCCATGACCAGACACGGAGATGCTGCACTCCGAAAGATGGCGCTCTTTGCTCGCAGAAGTCGCTGACGCTTCCATGATAGGGGCGGTGGTCGAAGAGGTGGTGGCGTCCACTGTTTTGCCGAACACTTTCGAGAAGGCAGTAGTGGTGGTAGAGGTGGTCGGCGATGGCACGTCGCCGATACTGACCTCGATGCTGCAGATTTCTGTTTGTGCTGCAGCTGCTGCTGCTGCTGTGGCGGTGGTGCTCCACCCACGATCAAGCTGTTATTGTTGACGACGTCCGTCAGGTCCTCGCAGCCGCCTGCTCCATCTTCCCCCTCTGCGGCCTCTCCTTGTGCCCTGTTCCCCGCGAGAGCTTGGTCCCTCGACGAACCTTCGTCCTGGCTCAACTTCGCCGAGCCTGCTTTCGCACCACCGATCTTCTGAGTGTAAATGGTGGTCACATGCTGCGTGACCACTGTTACGGTCGCCGGCGTCGGCGTCGTCGTCTCCTGTTTATCAGGGTCTGTCCTCACTTCCGCTCCCGGAGCGGGCTGATCTGATGGGACCTCGCTCGACGTCATTTCCTGCTTTGAAGCACTGAGCGTGCGGGGACCGGGGGCACAGATAACTGTCTCTCTGTGGTCTACATACACCTCGGCAGCAGTAGCATCAATCTCCGTACTAGTCAAGCCCTCCTTTTCCTCCATCTTGTGAGAACTAGGTAGAAGAGTTGACTGAAACAAAAAGTATGTTTCTTTAACGGCTACTCAAGGCAGCACAACCTAAATAAATAAAACACTTTTTGTTTTAAGAGTACAGACGAAAAACATTAGCATCTGAAGCAAGACCAAAGGAAGACCAAGAGATTGCGTCGTTTTACTGTCAAAAGATAGACAAATGTGATTAATTAAGAAAAGTAGTAAAGAAAGTTAACTAAGAGCAGCCTTTAATGAGCTTGGCTGCTTTTTTTTAAATTACAGTGGGAAAGCAATGGAGATCTAATCCCTCATACTATAAAACATCCTGAAAAAACCTAAAGAACTTTCGTCACCGAGCACGTGCGGAATATGTGACTTCTAAGTTTGAACTTAAAAAAAAAAAATCTACAGAACGCATCCGGTTATAAAACCTCTTTATTCCCAACACACAGACGTCCGCAAAATGTGATTACCAATAAAATGATCCCGATGAAACATGGCTACATTATCCGCATCTAACTATCTTTGACATTAATACCCCCTTCCCACCAGTCAAACGCGATCTACTCCTTTTGTTATTAAATGTACGCTGATTTCGCTACATATTGAAAAAATAATACAAACACCCAGGCACTCCTTCCCCCTCAAAAAATAAAAATAAAATAATAAAATAAAAGCACGGTCAGCCATTAAAATCGCCAACACAAAGACCCCACCTGACCATCGCCATCATTGAGAATATTATGACCAAGTCATCGGAGTCTCTCTGGGCAGTCAAGACAATATGAGAATAAGGAAGTGGGGGGGAGAGAGGAGGGGACAACAAAGTGTGGACTGCGTCTCGTGGAAGAAACAAATGGAGGGAACAAAAGCTCAAGCAGCAAGAAGCACGTGAAGCAGCCAGGTAAGCGCATCCTTTGAAGGAACGGTCGTGGCCAGCCCCGCCGGCCCTCCATTGACCATTAACATTCTTTAATGGGCTAAGCCTTTAGTTTGTGATATAAAGCAGCAGGGGCAACGAAGCGCCACACAGTCTTATCCCCCTTTACGAGCCTGTTAATTTGCATTCTGTGTCCAAGTAAGGCATCTGCGGTCGCCATTTGCACACAAAAGTGCTAATCAGACATTATGGGATTGACTCATCAAGTTTCCAAGCACCGCTATAAAGACAGGTAACTCCCGGGGTCTTAACTTTGCATCAAGCTGAAGTCTCGTGCGACGTTAAGATGGTAATATCGAACTAGCAAGTTGGCGCGGGCAAGCAGGCTGGTCGCCAATAAACAACCATTAATGAATCCTTTTTACGATGGAGGCGGACAGACAAGTAGATGGGGGCAAGGCCGGGCAGCTTCGCCTCACAATGGCGCCGCGGAGGATGGTGGGTCTTCACCAGAAATGGCGGCATTCTTCGGGCAAAAATAATAAACTCGCTGAACCATTATTGTCCGGTGACCTGCTGGGCAGCAAAAAGGACCACTGACAATAGGTTCCTTTTCTTTCGCAAGGACAGCTTTATATCTTTCAACATCTTTTCAGGCCTTGCTGGACCATGGAGGCTAACATAACTCCGTAAAGGAAGAAGAAAGAAGAAGAAGGAGCGGAATAAAAGTAGTCACAAGTTTTGTTTTGCTCCGCTTTAAGAGACTACCTAGTCAACATGGAAAACTCGAATCTTCTTCGGTGCTGCTTCTTAATCGCGTGCAGGCCTAAAACGAACTTTGACGAGGCGACAGGTGCGGCGACGTCACTCGCTTGCTTGGAGGCGAGGTATTTTCATCTTCCGGATGCTCATTAAATGGATGAACTGTGCAAGAGGAAAGCGGTCGTGCGAGAAACGTTTTTTTCTCGCCTAGCCCCCGCTGTTATTTAAAAATCATGTACATTTCATATCGCTGCTACTTTCAAAGCTGAGAGAAAGATAAAAAGGTGGGTTGGAGGGGTTGTGGGGAAAGGTGAGGAGAGCAAAGGAAGGAGGGAAGGCGGCGACAAAACAGGTGAGCGGACAGGAGCCGATGATCAAAGACACCTAATTCAGGACAAGGGCAGGTAATTGTTGAACAGTCAGTGGGTCGCTCCCATCCACCTTTTCTGTACGCGCCTCCTCCACCACCCTTCCCAGCCGATCCCCCCCTCTACCTCCCAGCATCACCCCACAAAAAAAAAAAAACCACCACACACACCCTTGCTTACCTCAAAACTCCTTTTATGTCCGTAACGCTACCACGGCCAAGGGTGCAATTATGGAAACACTGCCCACCTTTGTCTGCCGCGCCTTTCATCCACTGCCGAGTTTTAATTGGCAAATCTCGCAAATTATGCGACCGAGGCTAGCTTCCATCAGGTCGCGAGGGTGTCACCGCAGACACAATGACACGCGTCCTTCGGTGAGTAGAAAAGGAGCGGGAGTGAGAAGGCATTTACCTGACAGCTACCGCGTCTCGCTTCTCTTCCCAGTCTCTATGCTTCATTCCACCCCGTTCTTTCCTCCCTTTAAAAACTTCAACCATCTTTGTGCCTTCGCTCAATCTTTTAAAATCTGACAATGTAGTTTGTGTGCGCACCTCATTAATCACGTGCTAGAGACACTAACGGACTAACCCTACGCTCTCTCTCACACATACACGTCCATAACTAAATGCTCACTCGTGTCCTTACTACAGGAATAGGAACCAGGGGTTCAGGGGGGCGCAGCCGTCCCCTCAAAAAAAAAAAAAAAGGTACTGATGCACAAGAATGTGAACATCGTTCATTGTCAGCATGGAGATTGCCTCCCTCCCCTCTCAAAGCCAAGGATCTTTCCCGCCACTGTGTTATGTAGCCAAGTAGGAAAGGAAATGTATTAAACTACTTTACTGCGCACCATCTTGAACTACACTTTGTTTGAACTTCCGGGTGTGGACCGCTTGGTACTCTGTCCCTCCCGATATGCAAATTCATCCCAAAACGAGCAACCGGTGGAGTGCGAAACGAGAGCTAGTCAATCAGGTCACGTGATCTTTAGTAACACAAACCACATCCCGCTCCGACCCTGTCCTTCAGTCCTTGTTTTGAGCCATCGAGCGATCGTGGACACGGAGCAGAAGACTATCCCGGGATAGCACCTTTGGGGTAGGGGTAGATTGCTGATCGCTTCTCGGTCGTTTGTCTAAGATCAAAGTGTAGCTGACGGCTAATATATAATGCCAGTAGATAAAACTGAGCACTGAGTGCGCTTCCTCTAGTCAGCCCTCCCTCTTCTGTTCGATACGGCGCTGGAGTTGTAAGGGATGCTAACTGTTCAGAACACGAATAACAAAGTGTTTTTACCTTGTGATGATTTCGCACTATTGATAGCAGGAAGAAGGTGTAATGAGAGAAGGAAGACTGAAAAACCTAGAGAAAACAACCAAACTAGCCAGTCCTGTGAATAGATGACAAATCCAGAAAAAAAGAACATCTGCTCCCGAGACGAGATCCGAACCCAGGACTCTCAGTTTGGGAGAAGCGAGCATCTTACCACTATGCCACCCGACTGACATTGGAAACTAAATGGCCAGTTCATTAAAATTGGAAAGTGCTAACGATGACTCTGCACTTTGGGGGTGGGTTCAAAGGTGAAGTGGTGGGAAGGAGATCAGAGAACCCTACCCCACCTCGACCCCGCCGACAAACCTGTGGACAGGTATCTTACAAAGAGAGCGTGCCTTGAGAGGAGATCCCACCTAAGGACGAGAGGATTCTCACATTTGTGACAACAGAACGTCTTCGGGTGCTCACACAAACCTATTGAGTACCCATACCCCATACCTACCGCCCCGGATGTCAGCCACGCCTTGCTCAAGCTCACCTACATATGCGTGGTCCAAGAGATCATCTACATGAAGTTAAGAGCCTACGAATAGGGTCTGAGTTATATGTAAAGCGACCATACCTAACCCCGTACCCCACTGTCAGTGTCAGCCTGATGACAGTTTAAGCACCGTTCAAAACTCTAAATACCACGAGATATGAAATGGAAATAAAGCTGCAGACGACATTTTTCTTCGTGTGGAACACCCACCCCGTGCCTCTTTGCATCCTAATTTTCTCAGTCATGTGTACCTGGATCACTTGTCCTTCCCTAAAAATGTTCTTTCTCTCTTTTTGAAAGAGTCATACTTATGTCAAGACAGGGTGCAAATGAAAAGCTGTTTGCCGAATGGCAAGCTTTATGTTTATCTCAATTCGCATTGTGTCCGATACAAAAAGCTTCCTGTTCCAGCTCACAAAGAAACTTGTTTAATCATCTTAAGTTTCGCAAATGTGTGAGACCCGAGCGAAGTCAGGGTGGGCCACCACAGGATGAGCACAAACCAAGATGACGGGAGATGGGAGGGAGGAAAGGAGGGTGGGAGGTGTGGGTGGGCTATCCGTCCTTTTTCCCCGCTCTTGCCACTCCCCTTTTTCGCCTTCATAAGTTCTGTTTGCTCTTTGTCAGGTTGGAGAATCTACGGCATAATTATATGCAAGTATCATTAAGGGTGCTGCTTTGTTACCGGGTGCCCCAGTGGCAGATCTCTTCCTCCCTCCGCCACCCATCCACCACCGCACCCTGCACACACCTGTGAAGACCTCACAAGGCTGCCAGAGCAAGTAGGTCTCGCTCAATGTGCCGGTGACCCCTGCTGACCTTTGCCAGTAATTATGTAAAGAAATGAGAAGGTGATTAGACCAATGGAAAGCCAAACCTTGGCCGGCTGACACAGGGGAGAGGAGGGAAGGCTGCGGGGTGAGGAGTGGGGAAAGAAAGGCGAGTCTGCAATCAAAGCTTAGCCACCCTTTCTCTACCTATCTAACCCCCACACCCCCACAACCTTCTTCATGCTTCGATGGGTCCTGCGGGTTTCTATAGCGAGGGATCCTGGTCTGAAGGAATGTGGCCTCTCCTCATATCCTCCGGACTAATTAACAAGCAGGACATGGATCCATGTTGAACCGCCTCGTCGCTTTTCCTTGCCACACGTGATCAGAGTTCACAGGTGAACCTCACCTCGAACACTAGCGATCCCGCTAGCGATTGCAAACAAACAACTTTAACATAAAAACAATACAAAACAGTTTTCCACAGTGAAAGTGCATGACTCGAACACTGTGTACATTGACCTGTGTGAAGGCCGTGGCCTTCCACAGCTCACAACAACACTTCTGTTCCACGGGAGACCCTGTAGGGTTCGCAGACCCGTTGTTATCAACAGGGTATTGCGCCGTTTTGCACCGCACCAAAGTCGGACAAGAAAGTGTAAGTTTATCTGGGAGATAGTCACTGCTCGTGGTGACGGGCCCTGACACCAAGATTCATAAATCAAGACCGGAGAATAACGACCTATTCGAACCGCTTAAGCACTGCTAATCCTCACCCATACACAGGACCGTTGCCATGCTACAGAGAAGAAGCCGGCGAAATCTCCAGGTGTAATTAAAAGACAGTTTCTTGGGACTGTTGTGCTCAATTCGTTACTGGCATTCTGAGAGCCACATGAAAAGCATCGACCGTTTTCGCAGTCAAACAACAAAAGGGGGGAAAAAAAGGACATGCCTCCTGGACAGTTCTCTGTCACCTGTGCCTGATTGCTAGCAGGTGTTTTTTTTTTAACGCCTTTGCCGCGGGCGGAAAACAAAGACAGAGCTGTCTGTACTCTCCTCCAATCGACATGGTGTAACAGGAAGCTTATTCAAATTTGCAGTTGGTATTTTTTTGCTCTTAATCCTCGCCATCTTTTGAAAAGAGTTGTGCGCCCTGCAGGCTCGTGCACTAGTCCGTGACCAGGATGTCTCTCTCTCCTTTTTCTTTTTAATTTTTGATCACGCCTTTGGTCATGATTGGAACCCCTTTGTGGCTATAAAGAGTACGCTCTTTATTATTCGCATTGAATAAGGAATAATGAAAATGTATGTGTGTGGCAGGGGTGGGTGGGGTGGAATGGGTGTGGGTGACTGCGTGCGTGTACACTTGAAAGGAAAGTGGCGCTAGGTAATCCCCCAGAGCAGACAATCTCAACTCCAGAGAAGCTGAAGTAGTCTCCCCCTCCTAGCCTCCTCCCAAACACAAATTGATTTAAAACTCAAGGCTACAATACTTTTAAAAAATATGAATATCATATTCTTGCCTAATGTTATGTGCACTTTAATTACTTTCTATTATTCCTTTTGAGATTCAGGTATACCTGTGTTTTTCTAAGCCCTTTGAAAGTACGCCATCACCGAGTGCAATTTCATTAAAGTGCCCTCCGTGTAAGTGGGTGTGCCATGGACATGCTGCCCTACCCACGGTGGCACGTCAATGTCCAGAAAGATTAACACTTCACACCCGATACTCATTCACAAAGGATCGTAAATGTCAACTACAAGCAGCTACCCAAGAAGGTTTAGGGAGACCGTGTAGTTAGTGCGCTCCTCTTAGACGAAGATGCTCGCAACTGGGAGACTCGCCACTGACTGGAATACTTCCACTGCCCACCTTTGACACATCGCTAGGCACGGTAAGCCACTTGCTGCCCTAGTTCGCACTGGGCTGTGCAGTCATTAATTAATCTTGTTGGCTTTACCTCGGAGGCAGCTATACCCCGGTAAAAATGAGGATCCCTGAACAGACTAAAAAAGCGTGAATGCGTTCATCTGCATTAACAAAATACGGGTAGGAGAAATAACTTAAATAACATATTAACAAATATCTGAGAACCAGCTCGACTGCTAACACCTAACAAGAAAACGAAAAACAAAAAAATCCTAAAACAATGTCCGCTTTTCAAGATAATCAACAGCAGCTATCTTGATGATGATGATGGCCCCAACAGACACAGCACAACAAGGCTTCCACAATTTAGTTAAGACAAATTTAATTTTATTCTTCGTTCACCTTTCGTGATATCAAATTCAGACAGCCTCTGCACTTTTAAATCCCATTCAGCGTGTCACGTCTGCAGCAGTTCACTTCTGCGTTAATTACTCAGACTAATAAGTATGCCTGCCAAGATGGTGACAGCTGCTGCAACAAATATTTCCTTGTGGACGGAAAGGTTTATGACAAGAAATTAATGTTGGTGCTAACCCGAATAAGTAGCTGACATGCGAAGCATAAAAACGAAGGACAATAAAATGCATTAAGAGAGAGAGATGGGGGAGAAGGGAGAGAGAGAGAAAGGACGAGAGGGAGAGTTGATGTATGCCAAGACTGATGATAATGACAAAGTAGAGGCAACGTCCTTCAATAATTTACTCAAAAAAGTAACTGATTCATGTAGGGATTCAAACCATCCATGCTGTCGGTTAGCAGCTGCAAATAATGTATGAGACAGACGTGCGTGTAGGTGTGGGAGGAGGAGAGAGGAGGTGAACTTGTGCAGATCATCGATGCGAACAGCTCCACTAAATCAAAACACTGTCATCCTTGAAAGTGACAAGCCAATCTCGAAAGAAATGAGCGCACGGCCTGCAACACATGTCGCATCATAAAAGTATCATCAGAACTAAGTTATATGAGTATATATGTGTGTGAGTGTGTGGGTAAGGAGTGATGACCATCGGGAAGGGAGAGGGAAGGAAAGAGGGATGCTGAGGGCCGGCAGGGAAAATGTTATCGATAAGCAACGACGAGGCCGGACACATGACAAGACGATGAGACGTTAAGAGGTCAGCCAACGACTCCGGGGAAGAGTGGGAGTGGGAAGGGAGAAGGAGGAAAGGGACATTATGTGCAGGTGTGGACTTTTAATTACATGACGCGGGTGTTCTGGTGAGGACTTGGCTTTTACAGTTAATACACCTGCGTTGTCCGCAGAACTGTAAAAGAAGGTAATATGCGGACCAGAGAAGGAGAATTTATTAGCGTCATCAACTTGCAGTCACACAATATGAATAAAAACTTAATCAATACCCACCTTACTCCTCCCTCCCCTCCTCCTCCTCCCCACCCGCTCCACAAGGAAGAAGAACGGCGTTACACGGGCATGCTGGGAAGACGATGAAAACTGCGATATACTCTCGTCATAATGCGTACAATGTACCAACGGCTTGTGTTCAATGCCCCAAAATGAATAAAACATTTCAAGAGAGCGCTGCGTTATGTGGTGAAAGTTAATGGATCGAGAACCCTCCCCGGTCTTATGTTATTCAAATAAGACCTGGCTTTCGTGCTAGAAACAAGGCCGCCTTATTCGCTGTATGCAATGAAGCAAGGCTGCAATCTCCGCCAGGCAGTGCTCCTAAAAGCATCTTCTCGGCCACTCTATTATCACCGGCGTCGTCTCCAGGCAGTCGTTTGATAGCGGTTGATGTGCGGTACGTAATACTGTGCAAGGGGATGCCCATTTCCCCGCAAACACACCAGCCAGCGCTGAACAAAGAGTAGTTTTGGTATTTTCAACCATATAATATCTCGCCGTTTTTAGCCGGTACTTGTAAACAAAAAAGAACCACGAGATAGGAAGGGTGGTGGTGGTGGGAATGAGAGAAAGTATCCACCAACGAACCAAAGATCAAACACAAGGTAACGTTGATGGCAAAAGTAGTCTCATCTATTTCCATATATTCACATTACTATAACAACACTGAAAATAATTTTTCAACCTTCTTTTTCTTAACTGAGTTCGGGAGGCGGGGATGGGGAATCTGATTGTTGAGCGGACGTTTAAGATTCCGACCGGCCCGCGGGAGAAATCATGCAGCAGTGTATTCCATCCGGTGTCGGCAGATGACACTGTCTTTTGGACCATTACAATGGCCGGAGATGAGAAACACATCATAGTTCTCATCAAAAGGGCCGCAGTGGAGAGGGGGGGTTACTGTCGAGCACTGCTTACAAGAGGGACAACACCCTGTATAGTAAAGCCACCATTCAAAGCAGCACACTCAAGGACTCCTCCTTAGTAACCATACCCACACCAAAACATATTGCTCGATTTCTGACATTACTGTACGCCCTTGGATAACACATAAACATATTTCAGACAAGACCTAATCAATCAATCGTTGACGCCTGCATTTTTTTTTTTTTAAAAAGGGGGGAGAATGCTCAACAGTCGTGTATCTCGGGGTAGAAAGCTCTACCTACCCTCGCTACTCTTTAACGCAATTGCAGACCGCTCAAAACCGGACATTCAATCAACATTAAGCTGTCTGCTTTAACATACCCTCGCTGAAGACTGTTGAAGACAGGGAGTGCCCATCCATTATTTCTTTTTGTTCCCCTCTCCCCCATCTCCCCATTGTGACACAGATTTCCCCTTCCAGGGTCTTTTTTTAATGGAGAAAAAACAAAATCCTTTCTGAGGGTAGCTTTTACAAGTGTGCGAGTTCACAACCTTGCCCTCCGCCAGCAACCCCCTCCTGCCTACAGAAGACCTCAATAACTAAGGCGAGAGGGGGAGTAACAAATAAAATGGCAGCACCACATATGGATGTTTGCGCGCCTCAGGAGCACACAAGAAAACGTGTGTATCTCTGACATTTCACAACACCTCACATGAAGATGTCATCACAGCATGCTTACACTCATAAAGTTCATAATTTAACTGGCTACCGGCACCAATCACATCTACTTGCTGACACTCGCTGCTGGCTTTTTCCCTCTTCTCCAGTTTCTGTTTTGTCTGGCACAGCTAGGTCGGCCATATACTAAGTCTTTTCAGGTTGAAACAATGATTCTCTACCAGTGACAATAGAAATCAAAACACAGTATGGCCACTTTGACATCTGCAATATTTTAAACAAAAACTTGGCATTAGAAAGTGCGCGATTTTCAGTCTTGAAACTTTGTACATGTTAAAGAAAATCACTTTAAAGGGCACATGAAAGGTTTTTTCCTTTTATTTTCAAGATTAGAGATGTTCCTTTTTGTGTTAAAATAATGTGATTGATTTTCAGATCTTTCCAAATGAAAATGCTGGCATTGAAAGATAGCACTGTCTTCTTGAGCTTAAAGCACTGGAATCAATCACCATAATAAGAGAATGATTCAATATCTACACTATTCTGCTGTGAGAATTAACTTTCTGCACACTGCTTGTAGTTAAAAGTTATCAGGGCTTTAGAATCACTGTTCTGCTTTATAATTGCTCTATATTTCTGCTTTAGTATAAATAGCTACACATTTTTAATGTGACTTTGATCTAAAGGTAAGGTAATAAATTCTAAAACAAATTTTTTTTTTTTAACCATCATCAATCAACAGCCCAACCTTATCTTCTTAAATGACAAAAATACCACCAGTTTATCAATGATGATAAGACATTCAGCCATACCACGGAAGCTTTCAATGTGACCACTGCAGAATTTCTTTAAAATTATGTACAATCTTCCTGGTTTTGATGTAAATACTCATTTATGTATAAATTTTATGTAGATTGCATTAAATATGAATTTTATGTGAAAATAAAAGAATGAAAAATGGCTGCTCATAAGTCAGCACCAAAAAGATGAAATTTTGTGATGACAAATCCAAAATTACAAAGAAAAAGCAAGCAAATAAAGTGCTAAAGAGGGGTTTCTAGCTTTTCATTCAAGAAAAATGTGTGTCTGAATCAATGATGATTTTTTTTAAACAATATTAATCTTATTGCTGGTTTACTTTTCTGTAAGCATCAGAAAAATATGTAAGTTACAGAAGCAACATTAACAGCAAGTTACTGAGAGTGTTAGTCCAGTCAAGTTGAGAGCAAAGCCACAAATAACATGATTGGACAGATTTGTAATAACATAGAGAGTGTTTTATTAATACTTGAAAACAATATATCTCAGATGGCCAATACTGTCTTTGCTAAGATTCAGATGATTCATACAGTACAAACTGATATCCTGTTTGCTGGCCACAGGTGTGTGGATGAAAAACAAGAAGTAATAACCACCATGCAAGGAGAGAACAAACTGATTGTTTGAGAATTTACCACAGGTTCCTTCCAAGTTTCATAAAATAATACTATTACTTCATATAATAATATCTTTATTCACCCCATCTAAACCTGACAATGTGCTGCTCTGAGAAAATTAATAAGAATACCAGATCTCATCTGATGCACAATGCAGACACCTGCGACAATAATTCTGGCATTAATCTTTGCAATCTTCACATTCCTCTTCTTTACACTGAGATCTTGTTGTGCACAAGACTAAGAAAATCCATGATGGAAAAACATGAATGGAAGATAAAATCATTCCTGAGGAAAATGGAAATGTGTCTACAAATAAAGGAATGAAATCAGAAAATGTACTGAAGTGGGGAAAGGGTGGGGAGATTCAAACATTTTGGCCAACAATAAAGAAATAGCAAAATTGTTTTTGTATGAAAAATAAAGCAGCTTTATGTTGAACAATGATTACTGCATGTTTAGCCAGAGTTTTGTGTGTGGGGAGGAGTTTGCTTGTTTGTTTACCACAAGTTACCTCTGTATCTCTCTTGCAGGTTTTATTATAATAATGATATCATTATACCATACAATCATATCCTATATTTATACTATCCTAATCTAAACCTGATAACCTAAAGCTCTGAGAAAATTAATAAGAAGACATGATGCAGGTCTGTGCTGGATAATGTATTACTGTGTGTTCAGCTAGTGACCGTTTGTGTGTGTGTGTATAAAAATGACAAACACAGAGAAAAAAGAAGCAGAAATGAGCAAAAAAACGAGAAAGTAACCAAGACAAACCAATGAAGACAAACTTCATGAGGCAGAGACAGAGTATGGCGGACACGAAGACAGCCGAGTAAAACATAGCAAGGGGAAGAAGAAAAGATGAAGACAGACTCACAAATACAGAGATAGAGAGAAAGAGATGGCAAGGGGAAAGTCTTTCTAATCTTGTTAATGAAATGCAAAACATGGCATGCAGCGTGAAAATGTAATAAGATTTGGGAGTAATTATATTTTCATGACAGAGTTGTACATGAGTGAAGCCCAAGACCTTTCTCTCACCCCAGGAGGCATTCTTTTCACAGTAAACTGAAACTCGTAGCTACCTTGCACAGGCCATTAAAAGGAAAGTCATAATTAGATCCTGCTTAGACAAGTCTTTGAGTGTGATTCACATTTGCAAGTCCGGCCCTTGGGTTGCTGCAAAATTGTATGCAACACAAATAGTGTACCCACAGAAGTACCTGCTGCATTGACTATTTATATGGACGTAATGAATCTCTCTGGTGGGCACAATTGTGTTTGTGCTTCATGCACTGGCCTACAAAATCAAGCTTTGTGCCCAAAGCTGAGGCACTTCTATTTCTCGTTTTTAAAGTGAACAATACTAATACAGGGCTATTAATAGCTGAGATAAGATTTCCATGGAGTGCAGGCAGAATGAGTGTTACTTGAGACAGGAAATCATTTGTTCAGTTTAGAGGTAGACATGTGCTCGAGAGCACACTTCAGTGCAAGATGAATGTGCCGCTTCTCTGCCAAACTTTCTGAAAGGGCTCTCAGAAAAATCAATCCATGTGCTGGGTCGACATTGACCTTTCTGCCGATTTCCTTTCAAGTTCTTCATCAGTTTGTTTCTGCAATCTCATTCCAAGAGATTTATTTTCTACTTGCAATAAAAAAGTGTTTTTCAACAGTTAGGGTGCTGCTGGACTAACAGTCTAGGACTGCAAACACAATTAGTGAATAAGTAGCCAGGCATGTCTGCAGGTGTGTGTGTGAAAGAGAGTGAGACAGAAAAAGAAAAAATATGGGTTGTTATTAACAAATGATTTCTTTCTTAGCAATGCTTGTCTAAGCCCTCAACATACATTAAGAGCCGTGTCCAAGAGACAACACATACAAAGATTCATTGACATTATAAGACAAATCTCACACCAGGAATTACAAAAACCAATAATGATAATGGTAACCATAAAGAGCAAACTTTATTCAGAAAAGAATCATGGTTCTAACATTATGCATTTCAACCTAATAACCGCTCCAATTAGGTCCACTCATAGAGAAATGTTCAGAATCTTTAGAAGGTCATACGATTCCTGTCCTATAGTTTTATAGAAGTAATATGAAGACCCAAACTAAAGTGCTTGTTAAAAAAAAAAGGTTACAGCTTTAGAGCCCAAGTTGATGAGCTCCAAGTGTTTGACTGTGAGCAGCAAAAAAGATTGTTTGCTTGTTTAGGACAAGCCACAGATTTCTGCACATTGTCACCAAGCTTCACAACAACCAATGTTCCCACATCCTACCCTGACCCTTGCCGCTCCATGTCACCAGGTACATTCAACTTATTCCCCTTCTCTTGATAATCCACATTCTCTTCATGCACTTTTTTTTGTTTAAAGAGTTAACATCAAATAACCTAAGTGCAGTCCAGTCAAAATATGCCTTACAATCCAACAACTATAGATGAAACAGAAAGCGACTAACCAGCATACCATTAAAATGGGTAACAAGTTATTAACTACTCCAAGCTGTTCGGCAAAATAGGTTACTTCTGTTTCTAGTGATAAATGGCTTCTACAAGCTGAGTGGAAGAGAACACAAGAGCACAGACCGTTGAAAGGTTTATGAGTTGGAGACATAAGTACTGTAGGGCGGCATGGTGAGCTTCATTTTCTTCTTGTTTGTTTTTTAAATACCACTGCCACAGAAGCATTTCCCCTTTCACATACTGACATAAATTTTTATCAATCCTGATAAAAGTGACTGCATAATTCATGGCAGTGGAAACATATTTTTTTGGGACAAAAAAAAAATCGAGTCAAAAAAGCTGAAAATGTTGTAACCATTTCCTGAACTCAGATGACACAAGCAAACACACGAGGGCCGACGACTGGGGCGAGGGGTTGGGGAAGCTAAGGGGAGAAGATGCAAAGAAAGGGGAGAGAATGAGAGGGGAAGAGGGGGTAAGCGGAAAAAGCAGCGCGGACAATTTTGAGAGATCCCTGAACAGGGAGACGATCCTTGGTTCAATACCCAAAACAAATCAGGAAAAAAAAAAAACCTCTATGGAAGTGACTTTGAGCGACCTTGTCCTCTGGAGTTTCTCTGGTGGTGGTCATTCCACATTTACCGCAGTGATGCCCTCCTAAGGCCCAAGAACAAGATGCTAACACTGTGGAAGCACAAGACAATATTGCCGTCCGCGCAGGCACAATCAAGTGTCATGCAGATCCCTTCATTAATAGAGCCCTGCAGACGGCCGCGCACACACGCACATAGATGCCCCGCCTGGGTCCTCTGACGCAATTGCACAAGTGCTGCCATTAAGGTGATTGGAAAGATCTGATTAATCGAAGGAAATTTAGCCATGCATACAAGTTCGGCATAAATGGATTTGACAGGGTGCATCATTAAGTCTGAGCCTGATGAATAATTGGAGGTCTGGACCACTGCCCGCTCTCTTTCATTACACAGATGGAATATTAAATTCACCTATATCAGGACAAGCTTTCATTTTTCTTGCTCCCCACCCCCCACCTACCCACCCTACCCAGTTCTGGCTTTAAACAGAGGCGGAGCAAGAAAGCGAGTTGAGACGAAAGATGAGGAGATTGCACAGAAGGAAAATGGGTGGGAAGAAATAGACGTAGTGGGGTTGTTTAGCGGGACGGAAGCGGTGGCGCAAAGTTGGGGTAGGAGGGGTTGGGGGGAGAGGGGGCGGTGAGGGAGAATTCTTTTGTAGCATTGGCCTGCTGGAACTGAGATGAAATGTCTAGCACAGCCTCCACCTCCACCTCCCAGATCCATCTCTCCACCCACCCATCCCAATCGTTTTCCCCTCGGTCACATAACTGAGTCACCTAATGTTACAATTTGTCCACCTCCCGCGCTCTGACCTCGCCTGACCCCGCGCTTCCTTCTGTCCACACAGGCCTGGCATCAATTAATTGCTGGACCTCCATTGTCCAGACCAGTTCATCAAATCACCCGTCTAATAACCCTGGGCCCTAGGAGCAGACTTGCTAGCATTTCGGGCCAAGATAAGATGCTATGAAAATTAAAAAAAAAAAAATCACCCCGAGGTCCTTTAGCTACAGGCATCTGTGTAGGGGCGCGGAGTATGAAGTGGGGCCAATCATGAGAATGTGTCGGAATGGGAAAACGCCGGCACTCCGCGGCCATTGTGCAAGGATAGGGGGTGGGGGAGGGTGGCTGTAGGGTAAGGGCCGCCGCTGGGGCAATTGATGATGTTGATTTTAGGGAAGGTGACATCAACATGTTAATGGAGCCCGGGCTTCATGCAGAATGATCAATATTAGTCCTGTGCCATGCAGTCAGCCTCCATGAAAATTACATTCAGCAAAGCTGCTGCACGTACTAATCCCGTAGACAGTCGCGCGCCCCCTCCCGGACAACTCCTTACCTCCCTCCATTCCCTCTCTCCGCTTCTCCCTTCGCACAAGCTAGGCCTCCCTCGCTCTTTCACTCTTTTCCTCTGCCCCCCCTCAACCCCCACCCCCGTTTTCCCCAAGCAAGTAACCCAAATCCTGGCACTGATGGAATGGAAAGAAGCTCTAAAGCATTAAGCAATTGTCTGCCACAGATGAAACGGTCTTATTCCCATTATGCAAACATGAAGCCCTTTATGAAACAGCTCCTTCGCGATCAGTGTCTTGGAATATATCTCGCCAGCTAACATTCATGCAGATATATGACCTGACTTTCGAAAAAAAGAAAGAGAAAAATAACCAAAAAAAAAAAAAAATACAAGTCTATAGACACATACAACCCCCTTGGTGTACTATTAGTTCTGTGCCACGCTACAGAAAACTTGTCAGGATCGCAATATAATAATTAGGTATGCTGCTTTCCCCAGTCCTGACTGCGATGAAACGAAGATGCACGCATGCGCACACGTCTTTGTGACGGTGTAACAACCGGGGCGGCGAGGTCAGGTTTTCTGCAAGAACATCGCCTACGACAGATATCGCAACACCGGCGCGGCTGCTGTTGCTGCTGTTTACAACTTACAGGATCAGCTTCCCTACGTCTGATGCTGTTCCGTCTACCACGTCACCAACAATTGCAGCGACGTTACTACGTGACGGGGGAATGGGGGAATGTCTCTCCCCGTCATGTAACGTTCCTAGCGTCGCATTCCCGCTTGCAACGTGAGGAAGGATCCTACCTGCAATCGCGGAAAAAAAAACCCTCCAGCAAAAATAATAAAAACGCTCCAGCTTGACCAGTCCACACTGCGCGCAGCTGCTTTTTTGATGAGCAGTTTTACAGTTATAAATTGTCATTTCGGTTGTCTTATCTGGAAATAAAGATAATTTTTACATGAAAGGGGAAATGCTATCGCGACATAAGAACCCCGAGAAGTGCCGTTTGTGAAAACGGAATAACGGACAAACATGTTTTTAGCTCCTTTAAAAAATGCGTCCTACACAGTAATTTAACTTAATCTTGTCAACAAAAATCGAAAAGAAGACCTCGGTGACATCCAGACGAACGAATCTGGAAAAAGATAAATATCGGAGAGACAAGAATCAGTTTGATTAAGGACTCTCGTGGCTACAAAACTGACGGCTTTCTTTCTGCTCCGTGTTTTTGTTTGTTTCGTTTTAACGACAGTTTGGTCACTGGGTGCAAGCTTACTCTTTGATGCAGCTGTTCTCATCTGTTACATTTATCAAGCCCCCCACGCCTTCCCCACCTTCTTCCCTGAGAAAGAGAGCTGCAAGATAATGTTGATCATAGAACTGTCGACAATAAAAGTAACCACTATATATTATATATGTGTGCGAACAGCATTGAAGCTTTTTTTTTTTGCCAGTCATTGCAAAGTAACAGTTACGCTTGACCTGAAGAAGAACGGGGAAAAAAAAACCCCAAAGAAATAGTTCTTCATTCGAATGTTTACCAAGCCGAACCTGTTGCACAGCTGGTGGTGCTGAAGTGAAGGATCATCAGCAGCAGCCACCCGCCAGGAATCAACACGACCACTTTCGGTGGTGCACCCACACCCGATATGACGGCTCGCCTTTGGCCACTAACCCTGTCCTGACCAGACGTGGGTCTCAAAAACGGGGGGGCCCCATAATTCTATACATTGAGCAAACATTGCTTTGGGTCCAATGCGGTATTTACTCAAGGTTGTAAATCATTAAGAGCTGTTTTAAGACGGAATAGCAAGGCCTGCCTGTGCAAATAGGCCCCGCCTAGCCCCTTCTTGTTCCACTTTTTCCTGCTTATCAACAGGTGTCTTATCGCATTTAATTAAAACTCCGGCCTTTCTTTCTCCGACTGTTGGGAAGCCACAAAAGGTGAGAGGTAGAAAGAGAAGAGATGTACTCTTGGGAAGACGTTTGAGGGGTGGGGTGGAGGAGGTTTGAAGAGGAGGGAGAGACGTGACGCGACCGGGCATGAGGGGAGGGGTATCAAATAATGGAGGGGTGCGCCAGGGACTGGGGGAAGAGACATGGGTGGGGTAGACATTTACTGAAAACCGCATGATGCGACATCGTGCTGATTGGGGCCTCTTGACAAAAGCGTTTTCATTACACTCTCACCCGGACTCCTGGCATGGGATACTTCACATTGCTCAGAAACACCAACGAGCCATTTGCCCGGCTCCCCTGGGGGTACATAAGCTTCTCTGCTAATATTTCACTTCGGGACTGTCAGATGAGGCCTTGCGCAGGACAGTCTGCGATGAATGCGTATCTAAATTAAACCTCAGTGCTCAACTCGAGCGAAAACAACATTAAGTGCTATAATTCAAGAGATGAAAGAGAGCTCCAAAAGTGAAATTTCACTCAAGAGACCTGTTTATGTGTCTGCTGGTCAGATAGCTGTCCTCTTGGTACTGGGACAAACGGCCTATATATTCTAATGTCTCTAAATGTGTTTTGTCTTGTACACGACTTGGGTTAAAGTGTCAATCGTGGAGTCTTCGATGATTTTGAAGTCATTCATTACGATTTTCACATCGCAAAGACCGACCTATGTGCGTCTGTTCATGCCCCAGCGTACGTTCGTCCGTGTCTCTGTGAATGTTGGTCGATAAATTTTTATTGTCCTGATTACAGGCTGCACATCCCCTTTGCCATTTGTGTGTGTGGCGATGTCATGTGATAGGTGCACGCATACTAATGTCACTGTATGGTTATGATGACTTTCTCCTTTCATCAGCATCCTCCACATGCAGTTTTGATCATGTATCAAACACAACCCCATCAGTCAGACAAAATGCTGTTGATCTCTCTCTCTGCATGTCTGAGTGAGCAAGTGAGTGAAAAATCTGTGAGAAGTTCTCTATGAGTCCAAGTATCAAACATAATTAGCTTCTCGCGTCAAGTGGGATATTTTGGGGCCTGCAAGTCATGACAAACCAATATTTGTCGAAAGATAACAAAGTGCCTGCACACAGCAGAATAAAACTACTGACCTCTTTGAAAGTATTCTCTATGCAGTTATGTGCAAGCCCAAATGTAATTTCCGGCGTCATAAAAAAGGTTAATAAAGACAGTTTTCTTTCTTTCTCCCAACCCCCACCACCATTACATGTGGTAGCTAATCTAATTCTCTAAGTAATCAAGCTGAAATTTTCACATGTCACTGTCTGCCAGCTTTTACTTGTCAAATTTCACCAGTGTACTGCAGTCAATGGCTTCAGTGAAATGTAAATACACATAGCACTACCATCTGAATTATTCAAGAGCTTGCCTTTGAACATTATTACACAGGAATAACTATGAACTTTGGGAAATAATGATAAACTTGCTATGCATTCTTGCAACAGAAAATTGAGATTTGCCTTTAATTCCCTTTTAATATCTACTGAAATGTTGATCAGCGAAAGACAAGACCCCAGCTGAGACTCAAACCTTTTCAATCCCCAAGGCCTTAAACATTGTGCATTGTAGACATGCCCTTGTTAACCTGTGCCACATTTTAGTGACACAAATGAGATAGCTGCTAATCACATGTGTCACAAATTTTATAACTTTTATACAAGGGACACAGCTGCAGCCCCAATTGCAAATGACAAGTTTCCAAGACCTCAGACCTTCATGAAGGCATTAACCATGATATTTTATTTCAACCTTCACTACCATCTATAAATCAAATCAGACTGCCTAGGAAGGAAAAAAACACTACTGGCAGCTTTATATATACCTTATATTATATCTTCATCTTCTTCTTCATTATCATCATCATCATCTCAAATGTGACCCTAGGGAATGATTGACATGCTACATGTATTAACCTTAACCTGAGGCCAAACCTCCTGGGCTTAAGAAAGGAAAAAAATGTCATAGCCAAAACCTAACTCACCTCTCTGTCAGCCATGCATGTCCAAGGTATATATATATATGTACTCTTATTAATTCAATAATTTTGATTTTCAGTCTTTAACAGTGTACAAAAACAGAAGTATATTAGATTCACCCCACCCCTGCACACACACATTTGTACTGAAGACATAATACATGAAGACATGATACAAGGAACATTTGATTAAAATTATTCAAATGTTTTGTACCTTAGCACTCAGGGTCATTTGTTTAGGACAGCTGCAGTTTCATTTTTCTCAGTTATTGCAAACTTATCCAGATCTAATGTACCTACAAGACTCAGGAGGACAGAAAGTACACAGGGAAAAAAATAGAACCAAAAAGCAAAATACATCCAACACAAACATTTCTAACAACAACAAAAGTTGAAACCCTTATAAAAGCACAGCACATGCATTTCACATAAGAATGCATGGTGTGAAACCTACTTTTTTTTAAAAACGGCAGAAATTATGTTTCTCACACTAAGAACAGAACTTATGAAACTCCATGTTCAGGAATCAACAGAGCACATTACCGCCAATATAATTCTAAAGGATGAAACATTAGCTCTTGACACAATCAAAAAGTCTTTTGGCCACAGATGTGGCTAAACGCAATTTTTTTTTTTTCTTTGAATAGAGAAAAACTAAAATTGTTTAACTTCTGACTTGGCACATCTGGCATATCAGGAAAGAAGTTTCTTAACACTGAATACATGGTCTTGACCTAGATGAGACTGTCAAGTCTAAACATAACCATTGGCTGAATGTTTATGTTCAAAAATTAGAAATGTTCATTAGATCAATGCTTAACATTTAAATCCCTAAAGGGCTTTCTACAATCTCAGTAATTCTCAAAATAAATGTGAACATTCTTGACAGTCTTTATCATCCATTATTTGTGTAGCTTATACAAGCGTAACTGCTCAGAAGAAAAACACAAAGGTAGAATCCATCATTATGATAGGGATATTTATCGAAAGAATGTATTAATTTATTTAACACGAGTGTCTAAGGGCAATTGAACTATACTTATAAAGACGTTCACATTCATGGGTGCAATCTCACACAAATGTGAACATTCCTGATAGTCTTAATCCCTTTTATTCTTTGTGTAGCTTATGTACACAGAAAAAGAGCACAAAGGTACAACCCATTGTTAAGACAGGGATAGTCAATGAAAAAATGTCTTAAGAAGGTTTCCGAGGTTGGACTGGGTATGGAAGGTAAGAAAATTATGATCTATTTACATCAGAATAAATAAGCAAAGAGAAAAAATCTTTAAAATTATATGTTCATAATGCATTTTCAGGAAAGTCTGGATGAGTGAAGGTTTTTAAAATCATAATCAAACGCACATTTAAATAATGCATAAAAAACATCAAAAGTGATGTTTTTCTTTCTATGCTGTAGCAGTGATGCAAAAATTTTATGATATATCAGTATATTTTAAATTCAATTTTATTTCTTAAATATTTCATTTAAGGCTTAAGACCTACAAACCCATGTTAAATTTAGATGCTTAACAAACTCTTAAGTTGTTAATTAAGCTGACAACACCATATTTGATGAACTGAAAGCATTTCTCTGTAAACTGTGTGATGGTGGGTGTGCGATGTACATCTGTATGTGCATGCATGAGCATGCTAGTAATGATACCCATGCATGGCTGTGACTGTAAAAAAAATGTAGAATAATGACATCACACATGATGAACACTAGTGTTATAAACTCCTAATGAAGAAAACTATATGTATCTTAATTTAAATTTACATATGCATCATGTTAATCTGTTAACCTAATTCCTTAAAATACTTACTGAATGCTGTCTTGTATAAAACTCAGTTTTCACCACTTAACAAAACTATGCTGACAGAAGAAGCTATCACTTTTGGATTTTCCTTCCAGTAGCTGTTCCTTTCTTTGTGCTAATCTGTTTAAAGAAAAATCTTTAGTTAATTAGAATTATCGTGGATGCCTTGTGTACTACCATTTCAGTAATTACACACATACACACACACAGATGCAAGCAAGAAAATATTTTTAACTAAGGCAGCAATAACAAAATGAAACAGAATACATATTTTTATAAAGTTTTTAAGTTTATTCTAAAAATATTTGAATGAAAATTATCTCTTTGGATTTTAGCTCCATTTTTTTCAAGCCTGGTTTTGTTCTGCTGGGCTTTATTCCCTTGTAAAGGGCAAATAATGATTTTTTCTGATTTGCATGCATAAAGCACTCAAGCATGCCCTTTTATTTTTCAGATGTCAGAATGCTGACATTGGCAACCCATTTGAAGAAGTATGCTGTTACAAGATTTCTCAGAAGATACCATTAAAAACTGTATTTATGGCAACCATCCACACAACTTCTTTCATCTCATAAGAAATTAAGACATCACAGAAAAGTCAGGAAAGGTCAGGTAGACAGCCATAATAGCTGCGTGCTTCTTGTGCATATATGTTTTTAATGATCTAGGCTGCATAAAGTGTTTTTAATATTTCTACTGACAATAAATGCCTTTAACTGTAACTGAGGTAACTGTAATTTTTGCACCTTGAACATCTGAGAATTTAAATGGACTGTAAAGTATTTACCCAATAAGAAACTCAATGACATCAGCAACTAGTACTGCAACAAATGACTTGAGAGATAGTAAAAATTAATTTATACCAAGCAAATAGCATTTCCCATCTAAGAATAAACAAGATTCAGTGTGTCTCAACTTCTTGTTTGGGGCATAATTTTCACTGCTTTATGCACCATGAAGAACTCTGTTCTTGGTCACCTGGAAGCTGTTGAGAAATTCTAAAAGACATAAACTTTCTTTGAATAAAAGGTAGAATTTGCTTTATAGCTACACAGGTCACATGTTTTAAGACAAAGTAATCTTTAGATTTTGGCTTTATGTTTGTCTGACCTTGCTCTGCTCTTCACTTTAATACATACTCTTCAAAGGACAAGAATATTTACTGATTTGTACAAGGATGATGTATTTCATTGGTGGCTTCTTGTATCATCAGAAAGCTTGCTCTTTATGCAGTAGTGGCTATTTCTCAAGTGAACTAGTTTCATCTTCATCAGATTTATATATATGTATCAAAAGCTACATCTGAGGTTTGCATAACGTTCATTATAGTACCCTTACAACATCCAGAAAACCTCACATTATCTGTAGAATATATAGGTTAAAAGAAATACCTTAATGGTATAATAAAATAGTGGGCATTCTGCTTATAAAATAAATGCTGCTCCATCAAACATTTAAGATATATGGAAAGGTGTATTTTATGTAATTTAATTCATGTTTTCAGCTTCACTTAAGACTGTTAACTGAACACTCTGTTGAATATATGACTGCTTGCACCTTTCCTTATATATCTTTATGATGAGGATTTATCTGTAAACAAATATACTTTTGAAAACTTAAACTTATTCCAAAATTACTTGTATTAGTGCAACTATAACCGAGTAGCAGACGGGTGCTGACGAAGTGCGAGACACTTTAAATAAGCACATATGTTTTGGACAGACTAAACAGTCTATTTTCTTTAATTTATTACTTTTATATCTCTGAATTTGATTCTGCATCAAGTTCGATGCTGAAATATATTGTGAACCGATTTTCAGTGAATAATTCATTTGTTCGCACTCATTCAGCGACTCACCGCTCTCTCAGGCAGCCATACTGCCTTCCCAGAATTCCACATCCGGTTCCCAAACTAAAAAGCATGCGCAACACTTTCCAATTAATTTCAGAATAATTAATTAGAGCAATAAAATATCTTTAAGCCGAAGATTTCTAGAGGAAATCACAGCTGTAACATTAGTTGGAATCTTCGGTACACTGACCTAGCATGCTGAAAATGAATACGAAAACTTACCGATGACCTGTGTTCCTCGGTCAACCAGGGGGAAGCAGTGGCGGAAACTTCAAGCGAGGGAAGCGCTAAGTAAAGGCAAGTGCCGTCCGCTGTGGTATCCGTGGCGTCATATATATCTAAAATAGGTTACAAGCAGTGCATTTTGACTTTAAATGACATAAATTTACTTCATATTTCACATTGATATTGATTATCAGCCTTGATGTACATAGTCGTACAATAATCTGCTGATAGCGATTGGTGTCGTCTGCTACTAGCCATTGGAAGCAATCGTTTGACGTCTGCCCACTGAAATGTGAGTTAGAAAGAATAGAAACAAAAAGATAAAGGGGTTGTTATGGAGCTGATTAAGAACTGAGATAGCAATGGAGAAAAGTTAGCAGATAGTCTAGGAGAATTAATTAAATCATAGATAATAGTAATGTTAGTAGCTGTATTTTAACAAAAATCGCGTCCGGCGTACAGAGAGAAAGAGACGGACGTATAGAGAGCTTCTACGCTACGATGAGTCTTATTATAAACAATGTATTTCTTGTATGTCACCTGATAAAATTCTACCATCCCCTCTTTGAATAAGCGAAAAGCAAAAACACAAATAATAATAAGTAATATAATCATCGTCTCGTCTCTTCAGATGTTTGCATATGTCAATAAATACATCACAATGAGTTAAAAAATTTGAGTATTCATCTATGAATTTTGTAACAAAACAGTTTGGGGCATTTATTACTTAATTACTTGTAACAGCAAATAGACTTAGATTTTCACTATTTATAATTTAGTGTGCATATTTTTGTACACAACAGTATCAAATTCTATTGAAAGCTTTGATACAATGTGTAACAGGTGTATCACATAAGATATTTTGATTCTCAGTGTTTCTATAAAGAATACAGTAAATTTCAAAATGTTTTATAAACAGTGTACATATTTTTTTAAATTGGATAATATCTCTTACAAGAACATGGTCTCTCCTTCATTCAAATGGGAGAATCAATCAATCGTTATTGTGTACCAGGCATAATCCAGGACAGAAATTTTTCTTTAGCTCACAAAAATAATTTATAGATCTTAACATAACAATGTATATATATAAAAACATACATACCTATAAAATGACATTTAACACACATGCACACCTATGCCCTCTCACACGTACACATGAACTTCGTCCAATGTATCGATGCCTCTCTCATCTCCGGTTAGGATCCTATTTAGGATCAATGAGGCACTGTCGATCTTCAAATATGTGAACATTGATAAAAATGAAACTTTGAATGAGCCAAGTATTCTAAGTGCACTAAATTGCTTTTTTAGAAATTTCTTTCATTTGTAGCCTTCATACTACTCTCATGTATTACTAATATTACTAAGCATACTAGCTTTTGTCAAGTTTGGCGTATAATAGTCATCAATAATTCTTTATTCCAATAAAGAGTGTTTACAAAGTATTCATTTCATGATGATCTATTATTTTCCCTTGCTTTTTTAAATATTCAGAATATGGAATCAGATAATAGTGAGCTAAATAACTTCACCCTTTATGTGTACATCACATGTGTAAATCACTCCTTAAATAAACATCATGCTCATAAATAGTGTTTATATAGGCTTTCTTGCTTGTATCATGCAGATGGTTGGAGATTTTAGCGGATTATCCCTCCCCATGATAAATATATTTACAGATATGTGTATGTAGGATTATGCAGAGATAGTTTTGATATTTCAAAAAGAATGAAGTTTTTTTAAAGGGAAAAGCTGCTCATTCACCAAATTTTACAAACTTTTAATCTCTGCATAGGCAGATAAATTCTGATAATGCTTATTGCTGAGAGGCATAGTAGCTGTCTTAGCATTTTCTTTTAAAACGTAAGTCCTAAGTGAAATGTAATATAACGAAAACATTTCTGCAGCTGAAATTTTGTTGGAAAATGTCCAAGATTAATGCAAAACTTGCTTGTAATTAGAAGTTAGAACTTATCAGACTCAGCTTGAGAGATGTTCCATTTTTTTTCTTTAGTCAGGAACCTTAGTTTTACTGTGATGTCTTGATATGTCTCTAGACAAGTTTGTTTCTCTAGCATCTGCAGAACTTCATAATTTGTGCTATGCAGTATCAGCACAATCCCTCGGTATCTTTCCATTCAGACTTCCCACGTCTTCATCCATTCCTCTTGTTTTGTTAGTACTTACCTGCCGTAATTCCCTCATGTCCACCTGCCATACATCTGCTCCAAAACTCTGTAGACAAGATCATACAAAACCTTTTCTCTATATTCTCCACTGGTTTTATGTCCAGGCTTTTATAAAATATAAGCTGGATACACTTCGCATGCTCTGCTCCAAAACCTTTTCTCTATATTCTCCACTGGTTTTATGTCCAGGCTTTTATAAAATATAAGCTGGATACACTTCGCATGCTCTGCTCCATCTCACTTCTGAACCTACCTCACTACACTCCAAACAGGCATACTTCTGCAGATACTTGCCATCTTTCCATTCCGAGAATCAGGACAAAAACCTGTGGTTTAAGCATTTCCCATTCAGCATTAACTTGTTGGAACTCCCTTCCATAAGAAACAGACAATTACATTGCAGACGAGTTTTTAAAAGACCGTTAAAACACAGTTGTTCAAGAAATGTCTGCAGTTTAAGGCCTCAAGTTTCATTCTGGGTGTTGTTCCATATCTTCCACAGCTTTCACTTTTTTCATTTGTAATATCTTGTACAATTCACATTGCTTATGTACTTGATTTTCAATCAGAGCATGACAAAAATGTTGTGATAGAATACTATACAAATATACTTTTTTTTTTCATCCATGTGTGCTTTTCCTACAGTGAATTAATAAAAGCTCAATAGATTTTTGTGACAAACTTCTAACAGTGCCATGTTTTGTTGACCTGCCACAACATTGAGTGTTATTTGATGTGTCTAATGCATGTGCATTTGTGAGAATGCTTGCATGTGTGTTTGCTTTGACTGTGGTAGTTTGGGACTATGTTGTTTTCTTGTTGCCACTGAATAAATAATAAGCTATCATATCTGCAATAAAGTTTTCATGTTTAGAAGTCCTGTTGATGTTTTGTTTTTATAACATTAACAGTCAACCTATCAAAATAAAAACTTAATGCTGTAATGATTAGCACATTGACAAGAGATCTGTAAACGGCAGTTAGAACTGAAATCACCTCATTTAAGAGAAATGTGTAATTTAATACAGACTTATCATTTTTGAATTGAGAATTTTTAAGAACTGATTGGATATTTAATTTTTAAAATATCACATGGTTTTATTCTGCAGTAAGTCCTTTCTGTTTGATTAACAAATCAAGACTACCATTCTAATTCTACAAGGACAGTAAGAGTTAATGTGAAACTAGAAAATAATCCTGTCATTTTATTGTTCTTAAAAACATTTTTCTAACAAAATGTTTTTCCAGCAGAGTCAAACCAAAAACAGATACAAAGGTAGGGCTGGGCCTAATTAGGTTGTCAAATAAAACATTGGTCGTCTTTTTTTTTTTTTTTTTAAAAAGGTCATCCTGGCATTATTTAATATTTCTTCAAACTCCAAACTGTGTGTAAAAAATTCACTCATATAAGAAAACTGTGGGGTGGGGTATCATGTAAAATGGTTTGCTCAAGTTCAGCTTTCAAATGGGATGATGTCTTCAATATACTTTTTTGTGTGGAATGACAACATGTAGTTGGTGAGCCATTTCACTGTCTGTAACCAGGAAATGAAAAGTGATAGCTTCTGTTAAAATATAAAAAGAATTTGCTGAAGAAGATGGTATGCAAGTGGTTTTTTTTTTAATTCCCAAAGTGAAAATTATCCAAACATGGCTTGGGATGTGCATCATTTAGGCAAACTCTAATGTCCTTTGAAGCATATTCATTTTTTCATATTTTAATTTTTTTTTTACTTCTTGGTCGGTGGGATATGTTGTTTTTGGCTAATAAAGCCATACGTGGATAACAGAAACTCAGAAGTCTTGAAGTGAGGCTAGCAGGGGCTAGTGTCAATGAATGCAACAACAAACCCTACTTAAAACTCCATTAAAACCATAAGTTCCTTTTACCATTCAGAAGGAACATAATGTCTTATGTAATGCTCCTGCTTCCATAAATTTTAAATGGTTTTAAAGCTGGACCTTGATGTCATTTTTGATAGTTTGTGAGACAACCATCACCATTTCTTTTTCTTGGACTGTTTTCTACACTTTACTTTTAAAGCATTTTTTTGTTAATATTCTATTTTCTGTCATCTGATTTAGAAAATGTATTTTAGACATCTATTTTATCAAATTATTACATATGGCTCTTTATCTTTGCCAGACCTCATGGATGCAGTGTACTAGTGACTTGATATTTGTAAGGGTTATGTTTTGCGTTTCTTTCACAAATGGGGAGTAGTGGTAGGTAACTTTAGAGTTGGAAGAATACACTTTTAGTTGATTCTTAAGGTCTAGAGGGAGGAATTTGTTTTCCTAATGTATGGGTAATACTCAGTTCAAGACAGACAGGATACATACCTTCAAATATCATTATGAACAGACAAAACCATGCCAACAAAACAGATATCAGGAATTCACATGTATATATTTACATTGTCAAGGCTACAACTGGGAAGCTGTGGGCACATGCTTATTAAGCATATTTATGGATTGCACCCTACTAGACATTCAGCTATTCTCTTTTGCAACTGGTGCTTCAAATGTTAAATTTTGAGAATATTAATTTCAGTAGCAGTATAGGTAACAGTAGTCTCAGCAAGGCTAGTAGCATTAGCAGCAATAGTTGTACTTTAAAATGTAACCGTTTTATCAGTGAGGTCATGTCACATTATATGCTACAGAAAACCATTACACATTAACAAAAAGAGTGGCATTTTCACAGATTGTACCCTTACAAAATTAGCAGATAATTCTCTTACACCCTATTGTGGGGTTTACATGAATTCTAAAGAACTTATGAAACAGGCACTTTGTATGTTCCTCCTTCCATCTGGCCCTCTCTTTCAAGTATAATGTTTTCTGTTTTCATGTATCACGTATTTGCATTTAATAAACCAGCTGAAAAAGATAATTTGCACCCATCTTCAGAATTATGCATAACTTTGAAATGCATACATATTTTTAGATTTGTAATTGAATTTACCTGTTCTTTCTGTGATGCTGTCATGATGAATTTTACAAGTTGGTTGTGAAAACAAAAGAAAATATGATGGTTGTCTTGCAAATGTTGGGCATTAACATGCTTATTACTGAATTATTGTTTCTTGTAGACCTGAAAGGCACCATTTATTGTTGTTGTCACCTTACCTCAACGCTGAGGGTGTTTTTCAATGATGCAGTAGTGTCGTCTATGTTTCAAATTCTTATACATACCAGCATCTTAAGTGTGAAAATGCTGTCTTTTGGGGTTGTTTTTAATTTGTTCTGAGAAGAATTCGAAAAAAAAAAATTATACTGATGATGGTGCTATTGTCTTGGCACCCCAAGGATTTAGCAAAGTTTGTACTATTAAGGAAGAAAGAACCAGTGCCTGCCAATACTTGACTATTTAATTCACTCCTGTAAGCACAAATCCTATTACTTGAGAACTACTGATTATAGAAAGTGTTATAATTCTAGAGTGTCTGTGAGGTGTTTTTGTTGGTCAAGGGTCAATGTGTCATAAACTGATGGTTTCCGTATGAAATCTTTCTGCCTATCTTGGTTGTTGACAGTCTGTGGAGTGCATTTAAAACACTGGGTTGCCTTTATGGTTTTTTTATTTTAAATACTTTTTTATGTATACCATTTAACTCACCGAGTCATAGTACATTCTACTGAGAAGTAACTAGCACATAACATTACCAAGATGGGCAAGAATAGAGAGACCACCTAGAAACCTTTAATGGTATGTTTGTAATCGCCCCACGATCCAAGCAGGCAAAAACAAGTGTGCTCATTTTCTTCAATATGATCAGTGAAAGGAATATTGTGCCTTGAAATAATATTGATTTCTTGATCCAGGGCAGCATAAACGAATATTTTGCTAGAAACATTTGCATAAATAGGGGCTATTGAAGATTAACATAGTTATGTGGCATTAATAACACCATTGTTAAGGTCCTTTCTCTCCAGCAGAAGAAAAAGGAAGTTGCTTTGCAGGCTTCTGCGCTCTCCAGTGAATGAGTTAAGAGAAAATTAAGGCAGCCATCTTGTTAGTGGCCCAGTCATGGAGACAGAGGCTGTGTTATCAGCTGAGTTCCGACGGTGACAAACAATAACGAAAATGCCCTTTTCCCACCCTTCCAGTCTCCCTACTCCCTATTCACAGTCTTAACAAAAATCCAATGTGGTGTGTTGATTAACTGGAGCAATTTCAACAGCAACATCCTGATACCAGCCCATCCTTGCTATTTCTCTCTCCATCAAATTTATTAACTGTCAGAATTGTGGGGCACCAGAGCCTGACATCTTGGCACAAGACTGTAATGAAGAGTTGTCACACTTGTGCACTCTTACTGCACAATACATCACCCTGCCCTGTCCACATTCTGTATCATATAAAAACACTAAATCTGTCTATTTGCCATATCTCTTGATTGGACATTTCTATTTCTACCCTGTCTCAGCCTAAATCGCAGCCAGGACCTCAGTGTGAAAAACATTGCTTTCCCCCATATTCTGGCAGAAAGAAAAATAAAAAAAATATAAAAGATGGGGGCTGAATTGTGAGACTGTTGAGACCATTACTTAAAGAGAATTGAACAATGATAAATGGACATTCATGTCACATGGGTGAGTGCAGAGGTTTGTAATTATTGGAAAATGAAATTAAATCTAAAAACTTACTTCCATGGTTAGAAAAAAAAAATGGAATATTTTTAAAGTTTTATCTCGGAATTTTTTTCCATGCTGCATTTTTCTTGCAATGTAATTGTGCATTCACATGCATTGATTCAGTAAAATTGCAATGCAAAAGAATAATATACTAAACAAAGAAGCCGAAAGATAATTTTTTTTTTAGATAACAAAATTTAATTTGCTTTTATACTGTGGTGCCGTTCAAAAATTATAAACCTGTAGAGCGGCAGGCATAATCCACCTGGAAAAGAAGTGGAAAGTAGAGGAGATGTAAGACGTAGGTATCAGCAAACTGTCTCCTGAAGAAGTTCCTGGTAACTGTAAGCAAGTCTGTCTCATCCATCTGTAAAGTCTTTGCATTTGTAACTTGTAAAATCACTGCATGGTTACAGGATTTAATAAGATATCAGAAAAGCTTTATGAACGGCTATATTTGCAAGTGGTTTTGAGGAGAGATGTGGATTATTTCCAGCAAGTTCCATGTGTGTTGGTGTGTGAGGAGGGTCTCTTGTTTCTTTTAAAAAGGTACAGTTGCACGTGTTCGTCGGCAAAGAGCAATTCAAATGGCCAAAGTAGTAAGAGCGTGTGCTTGTTTTTTATTTGGAAGATCGGTAGCAAGGTCCAGTAAAGTCACTAAGCTATCCAACTCTAGTCAGCTCAGCTAAACGTGTCGCCATTTCACTGTCTTTCCATCCTCAACAATGAGAACCACGCGAATGTAGGGTGTTTATTAGGCACATTAAACAGGAACCTGGGCCTGGGTACACAGTAGCTCTATCTGAATGCTTACATTTAGCAGTATACTTATAAAATAGTTGTGTAGTCGATTGTTAGCCGCTAGACTGTACAGTCGGCCCTCCACTTAGTCCCAAGGACTCGGGACACGTTGGTTGGTTGGTTTTGGCGGGAAGTGCTTCCACCTACAGGTGATTTTGCGTTGTGAGAGAGAGAGAAAACCCCTGACGGCCGACCCTTGGATACTTTTTGGGGCTTGTCTGCTGTTGTTATTTCTTCCTTGGTCCTGCCCTGCACCCAGAACTACTCCGGAGGCATAGGTTCGGAGAGGCAGAGTTAATAGTTAATAATACCTCTTGTAGAAGTTTTGTAGGAACAAACACAAATCGAAGGGGATGTCTGATTATCTAAAGGTTGGCATCACAGACTTCTATGATCTCTAAGTACTCCTATATAAGTCTGTGATCCACGTACTAGGGCTTCAGGTATAGAGCGGAGGTGTCACCATCTGACTGCTCCAAGACGCCTCACAGGGCGCAGGGGACAGAGGTAAAACAAACCCCGGGGTACAGATTACCTCAGGTTCATGACGTCGGCCCCTTGCCCGTAAAGACGGGCTTGTTAAAAAAAAAAAAAAAAAGGTTAAATAGAGGCAGAAGTTCAGGGCGAGTGACGACGTGGCTGCTCGAAGTACAGCTGTATTTGCTGCCACATCGACGCGCCCCCAGCCCGATAGAGCGGCCTTTGAGAACATGTCCGTGTTGACGAGCGCTCGCGTGTCGCTGAGAAACTGAGAGGCGGGACACTTAAGGCGCGGCGCACCTTGAAGGCTCGTAATCAACGCCACGTTTACTTAACGCTTTTGTTTCCGTGGAGGCTTGGACGGGGGCGTGTGGGTAGTGGGGGTGGGGTGGGGGAGGAACGATCGACTGGGCAAGTACAAATGGTGCAGCGTAAAGGGGAAGATAAGTAAACAAAGTACACATCTATTGGACTGATAGATAACACGCGATTTACAGAGAGGCCAGGCAGGCAATCAGACAGGGCCATACGTGGATCCTAGTTGTGGTGGTGGCGGGTGGATGCGGGGGTATGGGGACGTTTTGATGAACCATTACACAAGTGACATAGTTTGCATTCATGCATAGTTTCAGTCTGCAGTCTCAATAGAAAGATCAGAAGCAACGTCTGAAGTGGTGCAACAAAAACGACACAGAAGTATGCAGTAAATTTAATGTTTTTGCATATTTCGAATGCCAGCTTATTGCAAAGCCGCCTTGTGGGTGTTAAATTTATTGCGTGTATCCACTCTCCTCGTCCCGGTCAAAGAGACGCTCTCCCGGCGAGGGCGATTTTGCCTGCCACCAGACAGCAGAGCGGAGTTCAGGCTCTCCAATTCATTAGACTTTGCCACGCAGCGAATACTTGAGTGCGTATAATAGAGTGCTTTCTGGCGCAACACAGTCTTCCTAATTACGAGGTCTTTCTTTGTACCCAGCGCTTAGCAAGTGTCAGGCCCTAGTCTGCAGTTAACAAAGCAGAGGCCAGTCGGGCTATTGTTCCTAATGCCACACAAGAAAGAACGACGGTTGTATTGCATTATCCTGGTAGAGAAAGCACGAGAGGACACCAGAAGACCGGGGTTTTCATTGGAGATGGGGAAAAGACGACACACAGAAAGGGGTGGGGATATTAGTCGGAGGTAGAACATGTCTAGTTAAGCATGATGGTATTTGCACCGGACTATGGTATTAGGGGAGCTTGTTAGTGCAGCGACCTCTTCCCTAATCGCTTCATCTTTCTGTTCTTTGTGTTCATCGTTCAACAATGTTTATGTATACCCTTAGTCTTTACCCTTACCTTCTTTTTTAGCACAACTTTTCGATTCTCAAACTGAACAAAACGAAGAGCGTTCGCATTCCAATGTATAGAGGGGAATCATTGGCGTCGATCGTTGTCCGCCTTCTGTCTGCCAGAGGTGTTTCGGTCAGGAGGCAGTTTTCAACACAGGGGAAACTACTGAGTGATTCTGTCAACCAGCGTGCTGACAATTTTCCGCTTTGGGCCTTTAAACGATTTAACGTATAGAAAACATGGACTCACATTTAATCCCGACCCTTGATGGAAAACAATAGGTGGGGGAGATAATAAGAAAAAGTATTGCTACATCTCAGAGATGGTATACAACTAATACAATTATTAGGAGCTGCAGGTAGAGAATTGCCTGTGATCGAGGATTGAAAGCTGGGCTCGGACTCTATTTTTTTCTTACAATTTCGCACGTGCACATCGGCGAGAAAAAGGAAAGAAGTAAACATGCCAGCAGAACATCGAACGATTATCCCCCTGTACCCGTCTTCGCTTTTGGCAGTCTATCGTGCAAGGGTAATGAGGCTTTGCGCCTCAGTTCGAGTAGAGGAGTTCAGTAGTAGTGAACTACGAACTGCAAAGGGTCGGGGGGACGATGCTGCTCAACCGTAAAATAATTCTGTCACGGGGCAGCCCGTTCGAATTTGTTTGTAGAAGTGACAGCGAACAAGTTCTAAGTACATGACTTATTGTCTTATTCTTTCCAGAATCCGACGGATTTGTAGTCTGTAATCATTGGGGTTTGTCTCTTGTGTCGTTGGAGTTGAGGGTGATGGTCAGCAAGGCATGTTGATGAGGTCGCTGTTATAAAGAACAATCCGTCTCTGTCAAATTTGTTGCCGCTTTCTGCTAAATAAAAACGGCCTTATGTGAGATTTGTTTCTTCGTTTAACACATCTATCGCCTTGTTTCCCCAAGTTATAAAAACTCAAATATTGCGCTCTGACAATTGCTATACCTTTTTTCCGTATAGTATAATCGAATTTTCAAGTATAAACTTGTGTACTAACTGTATCAGTAAATAAATTTCAACTTTCATTTGTTATATTTTTACATTTTTGCAAGGATTAACCACTAGAGCCGATATTGCACGGAGCAGTTGTAAAAATAGGAAAGTGTACTGATGCTCATTGTCTTTCTGTAACCTTCTCTTTTTTTTTTTGTTTTGTTGTGTCTGTGTTTAGCACTCGGCCAGAAAACACAAGATGTGCGCTGAGAGCATGCAGGGGCGCATAGACCGGACAGGCGCTGGGTGTTTGGCTGATACAGGATCCTGGCTGAATGGAGTTGGTAACCATTTATACATTGACGTATGGCAATTATTTTGCTTTTCAGTCATAAACAATGTGCTTAACACAGTCATAAACAATGTACTTAACATATTTCACAAAGAGTGTCAGATTAAAGTCCTGTTTAAGCGGGTGTCAAACCTCCAAAGGTCCTCAAAGTCCCATTTTATTTGCAAACAAGTTTGGACTTGATTCTAATGCCTTACATCCATTGGTTTCATGTGACCCTCACCCACAACTTTGCCAAACTTGGTCAGACTTTGGACGACATTCACCCGGCTAAGAAGGGATTTTATGGAGGCCGTTAATGAGACATAAGACGTTTTCTTGTTTGCATTTGTCTGAAGTTCCGCTGAGCGAAAACATTAAAGGTCACTGTATCTTCCCACTCCACTCACGGTTTTAATGACAACGGTTTGCAACAGTCTAAACGTATGTATACATGCTTATGCGTATAAATATATAGAACACATGCGCACATATCCTTGTCCAAAGGGGAATATCCCATACCGTAACGGTCAGATATAACAGGCATCTGTATGTGGTTTACCATCTAAGGTACGACTTGTAGAAGATCTGTACCCTCTGCTTCCTTTGCCTTTGACCTACCCTTTTAATTACTGTTGCTTGTTACTCGCGGTTAGGGGTGGTGTTTTTTTTCAGTACAAGTTCGGGCGAGGCTTGAACCAGTTATCTTTTGCTCCGAACTCTAGCGCACTAGCCACCAGGTTACGGGACCGTGTTTATAGGCGACAGATATGAATGCTGTGAGCATCTGCTCATCGACTACAGCAGTAGGCTCATATCTTTCTAATGGTTATATAACATTAGAAGAATTCCTGCCTCACTTTCACCCTCACCCCTCCGACCGCACGGCCATCACTTCAATTCCTTATGAAGATCGGCTGGTTAAGACAATGGGGCGAAGGATGTGGCATTACATGTCTTTCAAAGCGAACGGAAATGATCATCATCATTATCATCATCATCATCATCATCATCATCATCATCGGAAAGCCGCAATAGACGCAGCAGCAGCTGTACATCGGCGGCGGGCCAGTGCGGAGACAGGCGTGCGGCATGGTGCAGCAGCCAAGTCACTCATTGATCGCTGATGATTTCACGCCAGCCCAGATTCAGGCCAGATTCACTTTGATGACCTTGGTCAGGGGACGCGATCCTGAACATGCAAATTATTCACCAAGGGGGCACACGGCCTGTCCCCCCACCCCCCACCCCACCCCCCAACCGACCCTACAGCGCAGCTTGAGCCGTCTGTGATCCCCGCGCCTACCTTCCAGCAAACACAACAAAGTCACCTTACACTTGCCTGCCTAGCCACAGCTATTTGTTTTCACGGAAAACAATGGGGGCAAACAGGGAAGACAAGGGGATCAAAGAGGAGTCTGCGCGCAGGGCTTTGCTGGACAAATTTGGCCTCAGATGTGGCGCTGTTGTGCAGAAATTGTTTAGATGCAAGGCCCCCTGATCACTGCCCGCCTCCCCGGGTCTTTCCGTGGTCCGCCTAGCACTTTTTAGGAGCCGTGGCTTGCACCAGCCCATTTGTTTGCCCCCTTGCGCCCGTTCTTCTTGTCAAACAAACAATACTCTGTCGATTTGGCGTTTCAAGCAGATTTAAAACTAGAAACATTTTTTGCCCCCGGAATCATTCAAATTCTTGTAGAAATCTTCTTGGGAGTATTCAATTCGAAATGGGGGTGTGTCGTTAGTTGTTTTTTTTTTTAAATTGCATAATGCTTAAAAATAATGCTGATTTTTTCTTATGAAATATTTGAAGACATACAAGTCTTGAAAATTTCATTTCTAGCTTTAGTTTCACCTAACCCTGATCATATTTTTTTTTCTCCTCTGTTAACACGCCGATGCTTCTTTTTTCGGTTCTATTTCTGCCTCCTCGTCCGCCATCGGTTTATTAGTTTTGTATCAATTATCAAAGGCTGAATATGGTTTACTGTCACACCGCTGTCTGGAATACGGAGGACAGAAGCCAGTCAAGTCTAGTCGCACAGTGCGAGATGCCAGCTAATTCCAGTTCTCTATAGAAGCTGTAATTGCTTTGCGGGGCCAGCCGCCTGTCCTGCTTAGAATTAGGCCTTAGCCCGACCTATTGCGAAGAAAGGACTCGGTGATTAGTTATGCTTGTCAGGTAGTGGGCAGAACTAGATTCTGAAAGCCACCAGTAGGTTTGACAATGGCCGCGTTAGGGTCGGAGAAAAGCGAGTCAAAAAGCGGCTCAAGGGCGCAATTTTTACTAGTTTAATCCCTCGTCTTTGCTGCATGCTTGGTTTCTCTCTCACTTTCTCACTCCTTTCCTTCCCCTTGTCCTACCAGCAGAACGAAATCTTAAAAAAAGATGGGGGTTGGAGAGAGGGGAAAAAGAAAAGACGGGAGTGATGAGAGCTACATTAGGTGCTGCTTTTCTTTCCTGTAGGAACCTGCTATTCACTTCACAGAAAAACTCTTCCCCGCACCAAACAATCATCCTATAATTTATGCAGATGATGCCAGTCGCTCTCTCTCTCTTACCGAGGCATGGAGCTGACCCATTTGATTAAACGTTTGCAGAGATCGGCCCGGCCCGGGTGACATGCGTGTGTCGTTCGTGCATTATTGATAAGTCACCGACGGTGGGGCGGAAGGGGTCGCTGTTATGCAAACTTAACATGCGTCCTCACACCCCCTCCTCCACCCTTACCCTGGTGGCAAGCTCGCGGCCATGCCCTCCTCCCCTCCCCCGGGGTGTTAGCAATAGCTAAAGGCCAGCGGCCAGCGTCGCCCCCGTGCCGCGCGGCGGCTCCGCTTGAGTTGGCCATCGCTAGGGCTGGGTGGAGGGGTGGGTGGGCAGAAAGTACACGTGCTTTTAAAACGCTGAAAAGATGGTGGAGGAGTGCGGGTGAGGGGGTTGGGGGAAGAGGGAGGACAGAGAAATGCAGAAAACTGTCACTTGTTGAGCTTCGGCAAGCCTCGGCGCGGGCCTGCCAATCAGCTCGCCCTTGTTTTGCGGGTGTCCTTTGATTAGTGCGCTTGCCGCCGCCGCCGCCGCCGTTGCCGCTGCTGTTGCTGCGCCAGCCCGCCCTGCCTGACAGGCCCCTCTCTCTCTCTCGCTCCCAGCAAGCGTAGTTTGCTGTGCCGTGCTCGACTGTGTGTGCTTGCTGCTTGCGGCAGCTGCTGCTGCAGCGCGTGCGCCTTCTCGTGCATGGAACTGGCCTGCATGCTCTCCCTTCCTACGTTCGCTGCGCCACACGCCGCCAGGTGACAAGAAGTAAGTAACGGTAGATCTGGAACCGACCGTCCTCTCAAGGTGGGGTGGTGTGTGTGTGGAGGGTGGAGGGAGGCAGAGAAGGGAAAGGGATACCACCCCCTCTCCCCCTCTTCGCTTGTCTTTCGTCCTACCCTTTGGTCCCTTGACCCCTGTGAAAGCTGGCGTCTCGCTTTGCTGCATTCCCCCACCTGCCGCATCGGCCGCTACGGGGAAATCTTGAACCACTTGAAGTTCCTGGACGCGAAGTCATGACGACCGATTTCAAAGTTTTACCACTGGCTGGCACTAACGGTCGTTAGCGCATGTTGTAACGATCACTCTTCTTTTTGAACTCCTCTTCTTGGAAGTCACTGAGGTGTTAACTGAGGTGACCGTCACTGACACAGTGTCCAGGGATCAGAGTCTGGGTGGAAGAAATGCAGGAATATGTATGTCGATACGAATTTTACTTTCTGTGCTGCGTTGAAATGGATTTTTATTCTCGAATAATGACCTTTTGTGGCTGAGCATTCTTAGGTCACGTTGTATGGTAGTACTCGTTGTGATATACTTGAGTTACCTACATACTATTGACTTTGATGTCGCATTACTACTTGCTTTCTCTTAACAGTACTTGTTTTGCTGTTTTCTCTCAATATCCTCTTTTTCTTTTCAGTATCTTTGAGACTTCTGGTTTAGTATGTGTCAGCACTGTTAATAGATAGAAAACAGAACATTTTGCATTTTTATTACATTCAGATGATGGCATGGTTATTGTCATTCTAAGTCTCTGTCTTTCTGTTCCACCAAGTTTTTATCATTCTGTCAATCTGACTTTTTGCCTCTGTATGTGTAGTGGGTTAGGAGTGAGTGTCGGGGAATATATCAGTAAATGAACTAGCTAAAACCTGACGAGAACACATGTTTATCAATATTTGTATGTGGAAGCGCATGATTAATTAGAAAATGCCGGATTACACGCAGACAGATAATTGTGAACTATGGATTTACTTTCATTTTGCAGATGTGGCTTGTTATTGATATGGCTGTTAAGCTCTTTGTGTTAGCCTGAGGGTGGGGTTGCACATATGCATGAATGCACATGACAGTACATGCATTGTACTGTTATGATGGCTGGTTTTGTGTTATTGGATGCTGCAGTACACAAAAATCCTGACTAACAGAATTGATTTAACCAGCGCAAATATGAAAATTTTTATAACTATCAAAGTTTATTGATGAAAGTCTTTTTAAAGTTAACTTTTGTCTATAATTGCATACAAATATTATCTTTTGTTCTAAAGCATTGTTCATTTGTTGAGTTGTCTTATCAAGAACTTTAGCTATTTGTCAAACTAAGACAACTATAAACAAGTAAAATAAACTAATGTCAAATTCCATAGTCGGTCTGTGCAGAGTAGAGCAGCCCATTTTTCCCCCCTCACGGCTGTGTTCACCCTAATGAAGAGCAGCGTGACCTTTTTTGATCCAGAAATAATGGATTTGAAATATAATAGATGAATAAAAATTAGTGCTAATGAATAGAGAGCTGCTAGGACGCTCATAAAACATTTTTTGGTTGGAAAATGCTATTGAGCTTGATGATGACAATGACAAGGATTGATGGTGCAACTTACAGAAAGCTTTATGTGAGAGAGAGAGAGTGAGAGAGATGTTTTATGTGAAACATGGTTAAAGTATAAAATTATAAATTTTCTAAGTTATATTTCGTTTCAACCTTGAATCAGGATCGTTAAGTCCCCAAAGCTGATAGTCCTGAGTTGCATGCTCTTTGCAAGATACGAGTGTTTCTTCGGTAGAATTTCTATAGAATTTTTGTATAGTCATATTGAAAATTTCAACAGCTTTCAGCCCTGGCAAAGAAAAACGAATAGCAGCATTTTGTCAATGAACTCACGGGGCCGGTAGCTGTGCTTAAGAATGCTTCTCAAACAATTCAAAATCTGAGAGTTAATTAGGGATTTGTTGGCAGAAATTCTTCTTCGGTTCCCTCTTTTCCTCTAATCCCATAGGTTTCTTTATGTGGGGATGTAAGAATGTTTGATAAAATGATCGGCCAAACAAGCATGATTCTTCTCATATCTTTAGAATCTTTTACGAAGTAATTCTTTGCTGTGCTTATTAAGTTTTATTTATTGAACCTCTTATGTACAGTTCCAGAAGAAAGAAAAAAGAAAGTCCGCGTATCTTTGTTAAGTGCTTGATGCACAACGACAACAAAATTCAGTGCGACATCTTCCTCGTACACGGCATCTCACGGCAATGTAGATAGGTATCATGGACACTTGATGGGGTGGTGATGCTTCTCATACCCGAGAGTAGCCACAATTTACTGTAAATTTCAAACAATTTTTACAGTTGAAAGTTAGGGAGAATCCCGTTAAAGCAGTTTAGGATTGGAAATTGAACCAGCCACCTCCAGCAGAAAATTATTTTATTCACCCATCTAACACACACACAGATAAAATAAATGATGCACGAAAAAGATTTGACAAAGACTTATAAGGACCTTACAAAATTTTTGTTTTAAAGCAGGTAATCCAACAAAGCCAGGCAAAGGTGAAAAGTTGATGAAAGGCCCTACCTTCAAACCTAGGTTAGGTAACCAACTGCAGGATCAGTACCCATTTGTAACCGTCCGTCGCTAGGAACCGTAGCTGTAGACACTTAAGAAGTCAACAGCAGTGGGCTGGTGCTAGAGGTCACACTCACGCACGCATGCGCGCTCGTACATGCACGGAGGTAACTGCTTTGTCCCCGAACATTGACCAAGGTCCACAGACTAAATGCTCGTTTAGAAATGTATTTGGACCATAGAAGACTTCCATTTTGAAATAGTGCCGCTTACAGGATCATCTTTGACAGGAAGCAGGCCGTCAGTCCAAATTTCACACAACTCTTTTCTGTTTTGGATCTCGTCTGGGATATTTATTGAAAGAATATACGCGTACTAGCAATACATGTTTGTATATACAATTCCGCTTTATTTCAAAATGCCATTGGAAATATTGTTCGTTTCATGATTAGGATGTTACTGATGATGGTGCTATCCCAAACTTAGAAAGCGCTGACGCTTGGAAAGTGGTTCCAAATCTTGATATACCATCAACACGGCTATTTCATTATTTTTCTAAACTTTTGTTTTAGTGTAATGAGTATACACTGATTTTAAAACAGATCATTTTGCGTTAGTTCCCTTTCTGCTAAAAAAAAGTTATGTCATTTCAAGAACTCTGGATACTTTCATAAACTGTCTTAGTGCTCTTTCATTTCATCATCATCGTCATCGTCGTCATCACTATCTGTCAACAAAAACATAAAATTGTCTGTACTCTTTGTCTATCATCGTGCGGTGCAGAAAGTATTGAGTTCGCAGAGAAAGGCTATTTCTCTCCTAACAGTTGGAGGGGTGGGCGAGGGAAATGCAGATTAGTACATAAAATAGGGAAAGTCACGATACTCTCACACCCCCTTCCCACACGATCAAAGACCGGTAACTGCTGGTCCTTGGCGACATTAGGGCTTTCGTATATGTACACACTCTCTTTTTTCTCATTACTGTGAAAGGACTCTTCACTTTAACGGCTGCAAATTGAACGGTGTGGTTAATAAAGTGAGCGGATAAATTGCTTTTCTTGACGGTTAGGTAGAATTGATTAAGTCTTGTCCTTAAAGGCCCCGCATGACGTTGTCAGTCTTTTTTTTTTTAACTTCAGGAAGATAACCTTTAGCGAGGGAGAACGAAGCGATCTGTACAGTCTGCTACAGAGAAGCCAAGAGTGTCGTGCTTACTAGATGTTTATGGAAATGTTAGACGATTTGAGTTAGCAGTCTTGTGCCCTTCTAAATCACCAGTAGCTGTGTGTGTGTGTGAGAGAGAGACAGACAGAGAAAGAGAGAGTGTGTCAAATTAAACTTTAAGAGTTTAATCTGAAACAATGAAAATTCCTTCAAACAATAGGTTATATAAACACATAACATCAACTGTAACATTCTAGATACTAAAAATGTTTTTTTCCGACATATGATTTGTTTTCAGCGGCTTAGTAAGTACAACACTGTTCTACTGCCTTTGGTGTGGTGTTAATTTTAGTTTAGTACCAAGTCGGCGGGAAACACCATGTTGCCCTTTGGTTCCACTTCGTGGTAGTTTATACTAGCACCAAAACCCACACCGGTTACACGACCACGAACATTTTTTATCTATATATATATTTTTTATTTTTATTTTTTTTGGTATAAGGTCTCGCGTAAACGGTTGTCAAAAATTGTTATAGAAATTATTTTCACCAGTTATTGTGTAGTGCTAGGTAATAGATGTAGATCAGCAAGACACAGAAAGAATTGTCTGAATAAATGTCTGGAGTGAGTTAATGTACTGTGTCCAACTGCCACTCAGCCCAAGTGATTTTTTTTTCCGATAAAATAATCGGATGGTGTGTGTGTGTGAGAGAGAGAGTGTGTGTTTGTGGATGGGGGGATCAGTTCTGTGTATTTAACCGATTGAATGTATTTTTTTTCTTTGTTAGACTTATCCCCAAGTGTAATATCTCATTTACGAATTAGTTCAAGTGAGGTTCAAAGCTAGTTATTTGTGTTCTTTCTCTGTCTATTCTTTTTTCTTTAAAGAATCCCATATTGTTACCTACGTAGCATGAAGGCCATTATTCACGCACGTGCTTGCGAGCACACGTATTCAATAATTATAAGACATGCAGGCACGCGCACATGCTCTGCACCGGGATTTGTTCACGTGGCTAATAGAATGTTGAAAGAAGCGCGAGGAAGAAGACAGTCGACGAAAGCGAGAATAAGAAAGAGAATGGCTTGTCCATTTCCACCTTCATTTTCTTGCAATCAACTGTCCTCTCACTGACACGTAACATGAAAAACTTGTTTTAGATCCGCTGCGACATGTGTTGATCATGCTTATTAGGCTTTGATCATTAATACCGCGCCTTATTCAAAGGGAGTCGGCCTCGAACAGGGCGAATTTGAGGTTTATGTGCCTAGAGTATTGACAAAAGCAGCTGCATGCCATCTGACCATGTGTTCTCTTCATTAAAATGATAATTACACAGGACGTGTGGGAAGTGTTGGGGGGTAGGGGTTGGGGGGTAGGCGAAACGCTGGTGGCTACGAGTGGTCTGTGAGACTGGCCACGTTTTCCTTTCAATCCACACTTATACCGTGGTTTTAGTGCAATTTCTCTCTCTCTCATTGCCTTCTCCTCCTTCCCCCTCCCCCTTACCCATCTGGAAGTTTGCTTGACTTAAATAGAACACATGGTCTCTCTGCTGTCAGATTGGACATTATAAATACCATTGAAAAAAAAACTCTCCGGGGCCTGGCGCAGATGTGTGTATTCTCTTTTATTTTCGAATACCGTGGTGAAGGGTGGGGTATCTTTTATTTAAATCCACCTCATGGTGGATACAGCTTGCTAGAAGCGGATTATTTGTAACGAGAATGGCTGATTGTGTCCGATGAACAGACCGGTATCTTGCTGTGACTGGTATACTCACTATACTCAAAGAATGATGACACTTTTTTAAAATTTATACTTAAAAAAAATCCACACAGCATATTTGTTGTAAGTACGTTTATAAACGACACACCCACCTCCGTCACATTTATAGTAAACTCACTAATCCAAACTGCATTCTGTGATGTTCAGTGACCGGGACACCAACAATGTGAGTCGGAGGGTCCAGACCAGTGCGCCCACACAAATAGTACACGGCAAGACCGCTCGTGTTAACAGCTATTCACGAAGCCCACGCAGCATCAGGCCGACTGCTATGTTCATTGCCCGCACCGTGCGGCTGTGATCCCATAGTCATGCAGTGTGATGCGCAGCTTTTGTGTTCCGCAGGCGCCACACATCAGGGTGCACACGTTTCCCGCACCCACGCAGGTACCAGCTTCTCCCATCGCCTGTGGCTTTGCAGCAGAAGTTGCAGGGGTCTGTGTCGGAAGCTGTTTGACAATAGCCACTTTTTGTGTGTGTGTGTGTGTGGTGGTGATGGTAGGGGGGAGGTCACAGGTAAAATGAAACAAGATATTAAAATATTTAAAAAATGACTCGACTATTAGTTTGGCGCAGCTTCTGTACCATTTGTTTCACATCGTTTCTGTGACAGACGGGATGAGTTGGGGAGGTGATCTCCCGATAACCAGCTGACGTCCCTTCTTTCTTTGAACTGTTATTTGCTAAGATAGGAAGAAAAAAGTAGTTGAACTGAGCTGTATAAACGTTGATAGTTAATAAACATTTTAGAAACTAGAAATATTAAAAAATAAAGCAAGTAATTCAAAAGCGGCTTTACAGGCGGTTTATCTTACACTAAGGGTCACCAAGGACTGGAGGACACATTCTGTCCGTCTGTCGCTCTCTTGAAAGACAAGTAAAACATGGTTTTCTCTGCTGTCAGATATCTGCAGTTTTAGACAAGTTATTTTCACCGTCGAAAAATTCTTCGCATAAAATTACAGCGAAAGCACAGCGTGTGAACGGCACATGCGCGAACAACAAGCTAATTGCGCGTGTCGTTTATGACGGAGGGTAATGAACTGCGATGAAAGGAAGAACGAGACTGCAGGAGGGGGACCGAGTCTTTAGCATCATCCAGAAAATAGACTGAGATTACCTGCCCTGTGTCTTAAGATCACGTTGGACGTGGCAAAACACTTCATAGGGGGCGCAGCTTGAGTTAGTTCTACTCGCTAGGCTCGCTCCAGTGGATTCGTCAATTTTCAAGGCTTCTAAATTATTCTGCAACACTTTCAGTCGTTCACTCTCTCTCTCTCATTCACAACGCTCCGATATACGTGTGTGTGTCCGTCTCACCTCCTCTCTGTCTGTTTCTCGCACTCAAACACTCCTTCTCCCACCTTCTGTCTCTTTTAATTAGCACCCGGAACATTATATTACCCCAGAAACTCTTCAAAGTATAGTTCAGTGTACGTCTGCCGGTGGGCTCCAGCCTTGCGCAGACATCCGTTTAGACGCCTAATGGGTTGATGTTCAACCTGCCTGTCTTCTGGCTTCGATTCTCTGGCTTGTTCAGGCGGTCAGCGGCGTCTGTGCTGTAAGACCCTGTTGTTTAAAGTGCTATGTACCGCACGTACAAACATCCGCAGCTTGTCTTTTTTTCCCCTTTACCCCCGTTTTAAATGTTTGCTTCTGTTGACTAGTCTGTTATTCTTTGCGGATGCTTGAAGAATTTTTGTAGCGAATCGCAGGCAATGATCTCCCGAAACAGTCATAACTGTGCATGTGTGTTTGCGTGTGTTGGCAGGACGGACAACCGGCATGCTTTGCGGCGCTGCAGGCAGGACTGCAATGACGACGGTAAGCCCTGCTATTTTTATTGCTTCCCTTTTAGCTCGTCAGGAACCGTAGCAGGGGCTGAGTTGCGCTCACGCCCTGCGATTGGGATAAACCAGGCTATACGCCATTTACCGGGCATTGTTGCACTTAAAGCATTGTTTGTTTGTTTATTTTATTTACCTTAACATCTCTTACCACCTTTAAACTGAAGAGGCATCTTTTTAGAACAGCGACTTGACTGTCTGTTATATGTGAATATAAGTGCATGGATGTTGGTGATTCAGTCTGCATATCATTTCTGTAAATCGCTCTGATCAAATCATTGGGAAAATCTGTTAATAATAATAGTAATAATAAATTAGAAAAATATAGGAAAGGAAATTATCTCACATTCATCAATAAAAATCGTGGATAATATTTTCTCTGCCTAGTACGCATCATGAGAGTATTTATTTTCCCATCTGCTCCTTGTCTTTTGTTCACCCATGTGGTGCAGTGGGCTTAAAAAAAAAAGAAGAAACTTTATCAACTTGAAACAGTAGGCTACTATCTCCTTCGGTCGAATATTGCACTCTGTAACCTAATCATGTAGCCTTAATACTAGAGATATATCACGAGCACGCGCGTTATGAATAGGTCTGTAACAGTTCGCAGTTTATCATTTCTGTCGCAATCACTGACGGTCGATATCCGGTTTTGCCAGATGCCGCATATGACATATTGTGGAAGTGGCGCCATCTTAGTTAGCGAGAGGAGGTAAGCCGGGTGTTGAATGAGACACAGGATTCCATTTGGTCGCGACACAAACTTTTTTGCCTTTCATTATGGCGAGGCATCCTCTCCTCTTTTCATCGTCGCTGCTCAACAAATAATAAGATAATTAACCAAAGTGCGCACATGCTACATTTTAATCTTTACTGACGGGCACACGTGTGTGTGTCAGTGTGAGTGAGTGAGAGAGAAAGAGAAATAACATAGCTGTTTGCCTGAAAAGAGTGAAAGTGAAGGATGGAAGAATAGCATTATTCCCGAGCTGTATCCGAGCATTCCTTACCACTAGTAACAACGGCAACTTATAGGGAAAAGGCGGATATGCCAACAGTTGTCATTTGCAGCAAAAATAATTAGACATCATTTCTTATAGATACTTTAAGTCATTGTCACATGGACTGTCTGATACCAGCAGTTCATGTCATTGAAATCCTACTCTGAAGTTGTCTAATCGGCTTTTTTAATAACAAAAACGACAATAATAATGAAATTCTGACGATAATAAGAATAATAATGTGACGACAATAGTGTTACATCCTCGTGGATGTTAGGTCATTATTCTTATCAACTTGCTCATTGGATGTTTCACTCGATAATGTAGTTTAACGTGTGTCACTGGAGGTCGCTGATGAATTAGCATCTGTCCAGAACGGCAGCGTAGGCTACCCCGGGTATGCAGATCCTTTGTCCCCAAACTAGCTGGTCGTGCTCATGCGCGCGTATATGTGTATGCGAGTAAAATAAACTATGTGAAGGAGTTCGACTTAGAATGAATGAGGAGAGATGGGAGCGACTATGTTTCAACAAACAGGTGTGCTTGTGCGCAAGAGTTGGTATAAAAATGCAAATGCTAATAGACTTGTAAATGAAATGTCGTTTTTCAATACTCGGAGATGTACTGCTTTTCCAAATCGGAGGATCCCGTCAGAGAATGATTGATGCCTTCTTGTGGTGTAACCAGGTACTAGCTGTAAGTCAGGAGAAAGGTTTTCTGACGACTCCGTAGTCTTTTCTTGTCTTTAAAAAAAGTGAATATATACTTTGCAGCAGTATAGAACCCTCTATTTCTGTCTTCGCATAATCGCAGGTCATAGGAGAGAATAGGAAGTGAACTTTGTCACCCTCTGATAGAAGAACTGTTTGGTAGGTAAGAACAGAAGACATCTAACGCCAGTACAATCCTGTAGGCATTAGTATATAATCTATCATGGCTTCCGGATATTTGCTTAACGGGCGAACTTAGTCACCTTCTTGAGAGCATCAAATGCAAGCTTTTATGCAGTGTTTACCAGGAACGGACAGTAGCCATTATTTTTTACCCGCTGGTCCTGGAAGCCGGGAGAATATTTTTTTTTCTGAAAGGAGCACCATACATTGATAAAGAGCAGACACGAGGCTTTTGCTTGCGAGAGATCTCGTTTAGCACATTAAAGACAGTTTGGCCTTTCACAGATAGGCTCAATCTGAGCTTGAGTTTTGCATTCAATGACTTCAGTGCTCAATTAAATATCTAATTAACTCGAAGACAAAGAAAAACATTACTGACGGTAAGGAAAAGGTGAATGTGTGTACAGTTTTCTTGAAAAAAACAAACCTTTCGCAATATTCCAGGGACTAGTAAACAAAGAAAAAAAATCCCTCCTTTATCTCGCCTTGTTTTCTTGCGGATTTTTTCCTTGCTAAACCCCCTGCGCGCTGTCTGAGTGTCTGACATCGCTTTAATCGAAGCATTTATAAGCTTGTATTTGGAGATAGAGACGGATTTGTTCCAGACAGAATTTCATTTCATTGAAAAAGCTCGGCGTCAGATGTCAGGTGCGCGGATTGGTGGTTTGAGTGGGGCGAGGGTATCTCTCTGTTGACGTCACCGTGGGTGTAAAGGTCCAAACATCTTGGTATCATTTCAACGACTAAACTCTAGCAACCGCCGCTGCTGGGGTTCCTCGCCCCTTTCCTGACTGCCGGGTCACACACACACTTGCATGTTGCGTCTCCTCCATGGCGCTTGTTCTTTTTCGCATTTGCTGGGAAGCCCGGGAGAAGAGGGTGAAGTAGGGAACCTGTGGCAGGCAGGCTTTAATTAGGCTTCGCGCCAAAATATCAAGTATTTCCAACTGCGCTGGGTGAAATCAGTGAGGTACCCACATCCAGCGCCGTAAGACAATACTCCCAGCTCAGGGCCTGACAGGTTCCACGCAGACCCTCGCTAAGTGCAACCTTTTGCCTTTCGCCTTGTTAATCGCTGCCGATGAACATATGGAGACAAGCGGTCTAGAGCGCGAGCGAGTCGTCAGGTTAGCCAAAAACGCATTCGATCACTCGGAGAGAGAGAAGGCTGGGTGGGGGAGGGGAGGAAGAGACTGTGCGCGGAACTGTATGAGTGAATAAGAGAAAGAGAGTGGAAGAGGAGAAGTATGAGAAGGATAGATGGCGTGCGCGCCCTTTTGTAAGATTCCAGGGACTAGGTAAACATAAAAAAGCACACCTACATCGCCTTTAGAAAGTATGTACCTTGTACAGCTGCTTCACATTTCATAAAGTATCTTAAGAACAGGTGGCTAACATTAAAGATCTGTATTTAAAGCAAATCGTTTTTCATTTCGTTAAGTATCTCACAGTGATTTTCTTAGAAAGTGTGTGTCTTGTAAAACTACTTTTCATAAGTATCTCTCTTTAGATTAACTGCCTTACATTTCATGAAGTGACGTATAATATATGACTTTTTTAGAAAGTGCAATTGCCGAATATTTCACAAAGAATCTGTCTTTCAACTGCTGTATATTTCATAAAGTACTTCATAAAGCGCACTTCATCATTATTATCCCAAAAGAACAATTGCCTTTCATTTCATAAAGTATGTTTCTCGTGCAGCTATCTTATATTTAATAAAACAACTCTGTTTAGTTCATACACTTCATACAGCATATCTTGTCATCGCATGTATCTAATGTTTTGTAATTTATTTTATGTGCAATTGCCCTACATTTCATGAACTGTGTCTTTAATGCAATTGTCCGACATTTTACAAAGTAGCTGATTTTAGTGCTGCTGTCTTAAATTTCATAAAACATCTGCCTTAGTGCAGCTACTTCCTGATTTTTTTATTATTTTTTTTTTGGTAGCTACCATTCAGGTAAAGACATCGATATGCCAAAGAATTAACTTTTATTCAGAAGGCGTTTTGTTTCACTCAGTAGATCATCATTTGTGCTCCAAATCCCCATTATTACCTTTTTTCCCTTGTTTATTTTCTCTTGTTCTTTTCTTTCACGTGTTTAATTAACTCGGTGTACTTGAGCTTTGGTATATAAATCTTTTGAGGTTTTTGGATTGTCGAAAGTCTTATTAAGAATGTACTAGAACCGTTTTTGCTAATAAGTGCACTAGCAAACGACTGACAGCTCCTGCCAGGTATCATCTGCGATAAAAGATATGTCAGGTGTCATATAAATAACATCCAACATTGGTAATAGCGAAGTTGTTTAATTTTAAATGAACTCAAAATGAAATTAAGTCATTTTATTTTTCTATTACATTCAGGGATATATTTTGAATTTGTGTGTGTATGTGTGCGCGCGTGATTGCTGCTTAGTGTGTCTGTGACAGAACTGTTATCAGGAGCACTGCGAATGTAACTAAGACCTCGTAAACATTATTCTCAGAGATGTTGAACTTTTCTGAGTCTGTCTGCCTGGTGCCTCCCTGTCTCTCTCCCTGTGCTTGTGTTCACACGAGCTTGTGTTTGTGTGACCTGGTTCGATCACTTGTTTAATGCACTGCATTGTACATCAAAGGATAAATTAAAAAACAAAAAACAAACCCGATTGTCCTTTGCTTTGAAGTTAGACACATGACGCATTCATCTGCCTACATTTAATTGTCTTTTTTCCAGCGGGTGGGGGCCGATGTTGTTGTCTCTGATAGTCTACTTCGAAAATGATGGATGATGTAGTTATGTGGGGGATTGTCTTATTGCCGGGTGTTGTGGGCTGACGTCAGGGATGTAGACATACAAAGCATGTGAGCATTCTACACCGTTTTTGTCGGTTAAATTGTACTAATTACCACCAGGTGACAGTAGATATAACTAGCTTTAGTCCGTACCCTCATATATTTAAAGAGCAGGATGGAACAGCATTCATGGTACTCTTCAATAAACCATGCCCCCTCTGGTGACGATCACACAAAAAAATAAAATAATAATGATCCAACGATTATAACTGCAGTTAGGAGGCTGTGAGAGGGAGGAGGTGGGTGGGAGACACATTTGATGACTGCCAAGGCCAATAATGGCGCTAATTAAGCAATCTTTATATATCTTCTTGTTTACGAGCCTCGTGGTTAGTATAGGTTATTGACGTGAAACTGGGGTTCCTTCCCCCCCTGCCAGTTCACAGCCGCCATGTTGCACGGCATGTGGTGGCTAATGAGTTTCTTGGTCCACTAATTAACCCCGCTAATACTTCTCCCATCTTAGCGCTCGTCATCCCTGGTTCCTGCTCGGCTTGTTAATGTGTTGTTTGTGAAGGCTGAGAGTTAATCCGTGACCAGGTGAAAAAGAACTAGTGGTAAAGTCTCACAAACGTCTAAATAAGTATGAAAGCGTAAAATAAATGCGTGGGCATGAATACAGCTTGAAATAAATAAACAAACCAAAAGCAGAAGCCCCGCCACCACACATATATCAACTGTGGTCTCATATCCCAGGTGTTAATTTCCTGTTTCCTTCCATGCATTAGCTCTAGATTGACAGGCTTTGCAGAATTGCTTGAAAAAAAAATTAACTATCAAAAACTATCATAGAAAAAAAAAAGTTATGAAGTTGTGCAGCGAACTCCTGACTCGGAGGAGAGATGTCAGTGCGGATAAGCAAATGATAAAAGATGAAAGGAGCGGTAACTGGGTTATTGAAGTTGCAAGTTGCAGGATTATGCCGCTTGACGTAGGGACGGTCCGGGTGTGGGGCGACATCTGTTTCAGAGCGCACGGTGATAGGCAACTGGCGGCGGGTTTTATTTGTACATCGCTGTAAACTTGAAAACAGACATGAAGCAGAAGGCTTTTTTTTTTTTTGACAGGTCAGTTCATCGGCGTGTGGCATTACATGCTTGCTCTCGCGCGCCTGCGTGTGTGTGTGTGTGCGCGTGTGCTCGATAGGTTTGCAGCTAGCAGCTTTTGGAGGGAGTTTGCAGAAGGAAACGGTTTCTGACTCAGTAAACAGTACCAGGAATGGTGCCAGTTGAATGACTCGATAAAGGAGCCTGCATTGGTGAGGAGGCAGGGAGGGATTGGGATAGTGAGTGAGTGAGGAGGGGAAGGAAAGAAAAGGAAAGCGAGGCGTAAGACTTCAAATTCTCGATGAAAACAGATTTCTTAAAGGAGAATACCGGTCGATATTGTTATGACTGTGGTTGTTCTGAAAAGTGCGTCTCCTGTCTCGTGCCCTCAAATTGTCTCCCCCTCTTGGCTTTTTCCAGACCCAGCCAGCAGCGTTCTCTCCCCCTCCCTCCTTCCCTCTCCTTTTTCTTCTTTCATTTTGTGGTTTCCTAGCCCAAGGTAATGAGGCACACTTGTCGGTCTTTGTTTATCTGATCACTTCTCCCTCCTCTTTCATATCCTTTATCTTTTCTGGCTAAAGCCGCACATTCAACAATTGCCTAGCCTGATCATGTTTCGCCTACCCCAGCACGCTGGCCTCCCCATGCCAATGGAATTTGCATCTGTTGGAGCGAGGGCGCTGCAGTAGCTTGTCATAACACTCATCGAAGCAGAAAACATATTGCTGCAGCCTTCGTCTCCTGTGGTTGCTTGGGCTTTTAATCAGATGTGAGCACCATGGTTCAGCAGGGATGCTGTCTTCTGTTTGGGAGAGCAAGGGGTGGGGATGGGTGGGGGGTACCTACCCCACACTTCTTCTCATACCTCACACAATGTTTCTCGCACTGCATAATTTCATCTGTCTGGGTCCCCTTCGCTTAATGCTGTATTTGCAATTCCTCTCCATTTGCAGCGTTCTCATTAATATATACACGTCGTACGAAGCCAAAGAACTCTTTTGCTGTGGAGGTCAGAACTTCCAGACATGGATGAATCGAATGTCCACTCGATCCCAAAATGCGAAAACAGTCATGTCTCTCCGCCTCCACCACCTCCTCCGCATCTTTCTCCTCCTCCTCTAACTACCGTTGTTGCCCAAACTCCGTGTATTGCCAGCTCGTGCAAGACCATTTCACGTGCATTTCAGATCTTTGCGACCTTCGTTACAAAAACGGCTGTTCACTGATGCTTCGTTGACCAAACCAGGGCCATCACGTCTGTTAAAAGACACACACGTCATCATCTTCGGAAGGTTTGTTTTGTTTGGGGGAGATTTTTTTCCCTTTTTTTTTTTACTCCTTGTCGAGGAAATACGAAGCTAAGAGTTACTCATTCTTTGTTGTGAATGAGTTCTTCACGCATCTGCGTCACCTTTTGGCGCCCTCTGGTGTACATCGCTGTACTCTGCTGCCAACAAACAAACCATCTTGGAAGGGGCGGGCGGGCGGCACCCGTTGTAGTAAAAATAAAATTTAAAAAAAAACATGGGGGGAGCAGAATCGGTTGAGGAACGTTTTCACCAGCGCCTTGTCGCACATTTCGTCCAGCTACTGAACTTTCCTCGATGCACATTTTCGTCAGGAGTTGTGGGGGAAAGGGTGGCTGGGTGGGCTGATGTCTGAAAACAGATGTGCAATAGGTTCACCAAAGTGCGGAATGTGCAGAGATAGGAGGAGACGAATCATTACAATTAATTTGGTGCAGTCATCTGACTTAACACACATTTCTCACACGCGAGAGCATGCAGCGACCACCCTGCCTAACATTGGTCTTCTTTCAAGAGGGTTAAATGAAGGGGCGTTGTTGACTATGCATATGTTTGTTCTCCAAAGAGAGTGGACACTCCTCCATTAGCTATCGAATTTTTTTTTTTTTCTTTGAAGGTTTCAGTTTTGCTTTTCTTCAAATAAGGAAACGTGTTAAAAGTGCGTAATCATGGCTAGTCTAAACTTGTAACAACACCTGACCTTATCAAAAGTCGTCGGGGTTGTTGTCCCTGCAGGATCAGTCTTTTTAAAAAAGTTTCAGAAAAAAAATCACAGCACCTATAGGCTGCTATGACATTTAAATGCGCTTTTAGTCGTGTCTCCTTTCTGATCTACAACATACTTGAAAGGAAGAAACGACAACTTCGCTATAACAAAAAAGAAAAAGGTGGGAGAATAGAAATTCGAACATGATTTTTTTTTTGATCCAAATTTCTGAAGGAAGTTTTAGTTCACATCACCCTTTCTTCACGCGCGCACGCACACACACGTGGAGTTTAAGTAAGAAATGTAAAACTACTTCGCTGTCAGCTTTGTGTGTGCTTTCCAATTTATCAATCAAACTGACATATTAAAACTTAAGTTTGCGACCACTGTCTAGCTTTTTTGTAGGATGTCAGATAACAGATAACAAATAGTTTTGTCACAGGAACTGATGACGATCACAACTGGGGGTGTAAAGGGTTTCTGTGTTTATGCTTGCGCGTGAGTGTTCGTTCTTGTCTGTCGGCGTATAATGTTTGTTTGTAATTCAGGAGTCCATGCCCTTATTTTAAGATGCAGCAAACTTTACTGTAATTTCTTTCGTACTTTTAACTGTGTTTTAATTCGAGCCAAGGGACAGTCTAAAGGTATTTAAAAGTACAATTTAAATTGGAACCAACAGACAGGCTCAAACGCACTTCAAAGTCTGTTTTAGTTCGACTAAAATAGAAACGGACATAATCAGAATTTCATTTGTTCATTTCATTTGATCCATTATGTGTATATTCACTATCTACTGCAGTCACTGTTGATGTATAGGCTTTATGTTAGTCTTTTGCCATCCACTTCGTTAGTTACAGACAAAAGTTGTCATGAAACAACCGGGGTAGGGCCGGGTGGCGCTCTGATAATATATGGGGCTCCAGGCAGGTGTGATGAAGGCCCCGCTTTGGTCAGCCAATAGGTCATTGGGGACTCAGTGTGAACAGCGGTGGACGGTATGAATTATGACCGTCCAGGTGCCCTGTCGCTTAAAAAAGAAAAAAAAAACCAACGACATACATCCCTCCGTCCTCTCCCTCATTTACCTTTGTCGGGGCAGCAGGCTTTTTATTCCCATTGAAGGCGGCACCAGCGGTCAGTGCTTGACAAGGACTAATTATGGAGAGAGAACAAGAGTGCAGAAGGGGACTGATTGTGAGGACATGGGAGAAAGAGAAGTAGGGGTAAAACAAGAACCTGGCATATTTTTGAAACGCGATCCACGTGAGTGAGCAGCCGCTGAAGCCCTGTGTCTGTGTGTGAGTTGAGGGAGGGAAGAGTACGATGGGGAGGTGCAACTGCCGACAAACGGTGGTCGGTGGGTGTTGCTGTGGCTTTGTCCAGTGTAGACGAGAGGACCGTGTGAGGGTCTAGGACAGGGATCGTCCTTCTCTAGCTCCAAACAATCGTTGACGACTTGTAGAAGCTGTAATTAGCATTACCAGGGTCCTGCGGTTCGTGACCTCTCCGCCAGCGGATGTCCATGACCTGTGATGGAAGCAGGTGTAAAAAGGACAAGACTCGCCCCTCCAGGCAGTTCCTAATAGTGTGTTGTACTTCTGCACATGTTCTGGTTGTTTATCGGTCTGCAAACCTATATTTTTATGTGGCTCTTTATTCATATTTTGAGAACGAGGCTGCATCTGATCGGTCAAGACTGCTTCGCTCTGTCTAATGCTTATTGTAATGGTGTGGGATGTCCATTCTCACATTCCTAGAGCGAAAGAAGGACGGTCATTCGATGTCCTTTTTTTTCCACCTGACTACAAGATTCTACTTTTCTCATGTATGTCTTTGTGTTGTACTGTGCTGTGTTATCCATGCTGTACTCTGTGTGTGTTTTTTGTGCGCAAGCGTGCAAGATATGGGGTGGGGATAGGATAGAGCGTTTCCTGTTAGGTAAACGCATAGAGCCTCCTCTACATAAATCCTCTGTGATGTACACAGAGCACAAGAGATCAGCACACCCTGATTTCCTAGAAGTGGAACCTTCTTAGCCGTGCGAGTAAACGACTCTCACATCAACATGTTTGTGTTCTGGAAACTTGAAACGCACATTACCCCGGGTATGTGGAAGCGCCATACAACAATATGCTATTCGTTTGGTATCGTGATTTTTTCCCCCCATAACATTTAGGCCTACTCGGAGGCGAAAAGAAAACTTTTTAAACAAAACATTTAATGCGCGAATTTGTGAATTCTTTTGTTTTAGGAAGGATATATCAGTTTACGCGATTGCCGTTATAAGGGGACTACAGTTTGTTTTTACGTATGCGTGCGTGCAAGCGGATTTCTATTGTCAATGTATATATATAATTATTTACATGGGTCTCTCGGTTTCCCTATTTTCTCTGTTTTCAATTTTTCGCTTTCTTTATCTGTTTCCTCTCTTTCTCCCCTCCCCATCTGTTTTCCTTGTCTGTCTCTCCCCTGTGCGCGTGCGCGCACGCAACCACACTGACGGGCGCCGCGAGGTGACAGCAATAATTTCGACTGAGGTTTTGGTGCAAGGGACTGGATAAGACATCAAGATTAGCATTAGAGACTGGAGGCTGGCAATTGTGTTTTAATGAGCATTTGCACCTGTTACAGCTACATTTGCTCGCCCGGAGCTGCCGTATCTCCGAGGGGATTGTGATGCCTATCTCGATGCCTCCAATCGGAGTGTAAGACACGTGCTACGTGTTGAAAGGCAGGCTAAATGAATGCTTTAAGTTGCTGTATCAGCCTCGCTGTTTCTCGCACTAGTATTAAAGTCTTTCCGAGAAGCACTTGTGTTCAGTGCAGCCACGGGATCCCAGTGTCGGGTGGATGGATGTGTTTTGTGCAAACCCTGACATGTCAGCCGTCATGGCATGGGAGCAAAAAAGGGGGAGGGATGTAAATGAAATGGGGGGTAGGTGGGCGGTGCAGTAAGGATGAAGAATGATGCCATAATGATGAACTTTTTTTACTCCTTTGTATAAGAAAAATTAAGGAATTCAAAACGTTGAGGTTTAACCGCTGTAAAAAAGGGTGTGTGTGTGTTTTGGAAGGAGGGGTGCGTTCTCTCGAGAAGGTTGAAAGGCATTTTCACTGTCCTACAGTAACATGCGTTTCTTCTTCCTTCTGGAAGCGCATGAAATGGACGAATGGATAAAGCGAGCTGAGGTTCTGGTGGCAACGCCTTGTTGATTTTGCTTTTCACTAATGATAAGCAGGACGTTTTGAATGCATAATTGATAACCGACCTACGAGAGCCGAAATAGTACGGGAAAGCCTTCTCCCCGACTTATCAAGGCTTGCCGCAAGCAAGATAAAGCTCTCGTCAGAACGCAAACAGTTCTCCATCTATCCCTCCCGTATCCGCACTTCTTACTATCTAATCTGATTGAGTCCATTTAGTGCTCAGTGCGAGTGAGAGACACCACACGAGCCGAGATCCGCGCGGAGGAGTTAAAATAAAAAGGCAGGAAGAAAGAAAGAAGAAAACGCACAGCGTTGTCCATCAAGAATTATGCTTGAAGTGAATATCATTATTTCTGTGTAATTAAATAGAAGGCGAAGGGCTTTCTGCTGTAAGACACTCTTATCGCACAAAAAAACAAGCTTTCTTATCTGGCATATGCATTATGAATGTTTTGCCAGACTGTGCTCCGTATTGGCAGTAAAAGCAAGTCCTGACTTTTGTTTACGAAGTGTGGATGTGTGTGTGTTGGAGGTTGGGGAGGGGGATGGAGGAATGGTGGATGGCACGGGCTTGGAGGAGGTTCAGCTGATTGACTCACCTCTCATTAAAAAGCTTGTGTCTTGGGGAGAGGTGGGAGGGGTATGAAAGGATGTTTGAAAAGGACACGAGAGGACCAGGGGTAGGAATAAGAAGCTGGGAAGTGTGCGGCACGGGTAGCGTACCCATCATAAATGTCAGGACCTGTGTAAAGTTTCTTGAGTGGAGATGGCGCGATCCTCCGCGGTGCGCTAGAATTAGCTTGATCTTGATGGCATAAAACATTTGGCGGCATGTTTGAGTAATTAAACCAGGGACCGGAGATCGGTTGTATTTTTCTTGGCACCCACCCACAAATATTTAGCCCCTCCGATCACCAGCTCCCCATCTCCGACCATCCATTCTGTTTACTGATCCCCTCTCGCCAGGGTGAAGCGAGTTCCCGTCTGCAAATGGCAAAGGGTCTAACATCCATGTTGATTCAATATATGAATTAAGGCAGAACAGGAAGAGTGGTGCAAACGTGAGGCGAGCACGTTGAGAAGAAAAAAAAAATTACAAAAAAAGTAAGGGGAAGGGAAAAGACGAACATGGCGCACGCGCGCACACTCACAGAAAGTGTGTGTGTGGGTCTTCTTAGACTGCAAGCAAGAAGGAATTTATTGAACAGCTACACCTGGAAAGCTTGAAGGAGAGAAAGCAGTATCTGGAAGTTATGGGCAGATAGAGACACGGCAATACCCCCTCCACTCCACCACCACCACCACCACCACCACCACCACCACCACACCTCCTTTCCGCCTCTGGCAGGGTTGGTGGTCTCGTGGCGGCCGAGGGGGGAAAGAAATACGACATGCCGCCGCTGATGATGAGATGTGCCGATGTCTCAGGCTGACGCTGGCCGTGCACTACCCTGGAGGTCAGAGGTCAGAGGTCTGCTACAGCACTCATTACACCCTCGGCTAGAACAGCACGTACATCGATCTACAAGGCCTTGACACTCTGACGCTGCTGGCCACAAAGATGGGAGGAAATGGTTTTGGGCAGGGATTTCTCGTTTTAAAACTTAAAATAAACGCCTTGTACTCGTGGGTGTGACGCCGTTTTATTTATTTTTTTTTTTTGAAAGTGAAATTTTCTAGTGGGTATGTTAGAATGTGCTCACGACAGGCAATCGTTTTCGTGGAGGGGTGTCTTTGGAATAGTGGTGGAAATTTGACGGGACTTATGACAAGTTGAAGACAAAGCAGTTCACAAATTCACGGTTTGAATTTAACAGATTTTCAAGACGCATCGAAGACCCTAGAGGAGCGATTTGTTTCTGTGGATTAAAGTCTTAAAGGCCTCATCAGTATGCATCTCCGTTGGCTGTGTACATTAAAGACTCACCTGACTGCAAAATTAGTTTGAAAGAACCAGTGAGTTTAGTTCATGAACAGACAATATTTCTCAAAATTTGAGCGAAAATCGTGTTCCGCTTACGAGGAACTATCCTTTGGACATTGCAGTCCTTTCCCTGGTTTTGATTATAAGGTAAAGATCTCATGTCTGTTTTTGTTGTTGTTTGTTTGTTTTGTTGTTTTTTGTTGTTTTTTTGTTGTTTTTTTTTTTTTTTTTTTTGGTTTTTGGTTTTTGCTGTGTAGCAGTAGAACATTTCGACTTTATTTTTAGCATGCATGAATCGGATCTTGCAATTTCAGTGAAGTGAAACTGTGTCAATGTTGCTCGGCGACTTTAAATTGATAGCAGGATCTGTTGGGAACTTTGCAAAAGTAAGTTTCTTTATGTGGAGACTGTTTTTCTATTTAATTGTACATGGATCTTTGAAGGCGGTTGGGATTGGGGGAGGGACTCCAGCTGGTAAAACAGATCCATTCCTGTACTTTTCTCTAAGCAAAATTAAATGGCCTGATGCCTTTGTTCCAACCACGTTTGATCGTCTGCTCCCCCTCTTTCCTCTACCCCGAAGGCAAACTGCACAGGTTCACTTCTCTCTTTTGGCGTTAAACAAGACGACTGTCGACTGCCTGCATTCGGTTCGGATTCGGTAAAAATACTTTCAAAGAGACTTCCGCTGTTGGAATGAAACGGCACGACCGAACTCTTGAGAATCTTGCTCGTCGGCTGTTCTGCCGAGGCTCGCCGCCGTTTAATTTTGTCGGAGCGGAATAATTAACGTTTAAATCTGCTGAGAGGGAGGGGAGGAGGGTAGGGGAGGAAAAACCCCGTCGAGCTTTGCACGAGGGAGTCGGGGCGGGTGGGGGCAGAAGTGGAACCCAAAGTCCGGGTTTGATTGCATTCCCATCCAGCTTCCTCGCAGTGGGCCTTGTACCAAGTTTACAGCAGGTTCCTTAATGAAAGAGTCATCCGCGATCCAATCAGGAGGCCACACTGGCGAGGTGTGATCGCAGGAATGTGTGGAGCAGGACTCACTGTTGGCCCCCCTCTTCTGGTAATGACTGCTCCCTTATCTTTGTTCTCCCTGTGATTCATGGCACTTGCATTCCTCTCTATTTCCCCCCGGGCTTCTTTCTTGATAAGTGTGAAATGAGGGTGTGGTGGTGGAGGTGACGGGGGTGGGTGGAGCACCGATAGGGTGAGGTTTCAAGCGGAGTTTGGGAGTTAAGCGGGGTGGGATCTGGGGGGTGAAAGTGTGGGTATGTGGGGGTCAAGATGCGTGGCAGTGATGCTCCATGCAACCTTTAGCTCTCTCGGTTTTTATCCTCGGTGAACCTAGCTGCTGACGATGTTGCAGTGTGCAACACTCATCTTTTCAAACATCACATTCGCTACAACCACCACCTCTACTACCACAACCACCGCCACCTGCGTGGCCCTTTCTTTATTGTTCGGCGTGAACATACAGTGAAAATGACATTCGAGTGTCTTCTGCAATATACCTGTTAACGGTCAAGTGCAATGTGGAGTCATTTCGATTGAGAAGTTTCCCCTCTGCAGAAATAACTTATTTCGCGCCCCCTACCTCACCCGCAATCTCTCTCAACAATATGTAACTGTGCGGTCTTAAGTATACATTTACCATCATGTGTGAAAACATGGTACAAAAATGGCCGCCTGGGATATTTTATTTTTAAAAAAGTGTTGTCATGCCATTTCTCGGCTATTTTCCCTTCCTCAACGCGCACTTTTTACTTGCTCGTTTTCTTCCGGTGGTCATGTTCATTAATTCCCAAGAGGCTGTATCAAGAACATCCTAAGGCAAGAAACGAAACACGCGCGAGCACTCCGTTCTACACAGGTACGGCATCACTACGACACAGGCTTTTATTACTTTCTTCGCTTTCACATGGCCCATCTCCCTCTTTTTTCCTATTTTGTTGCATGGCACTAGCCTATGAGAACCAGTGCTTCCGCCGGTCATGAAAATCTTGAAAAACAGAAAAGATTGCGAGGCCTAGGTAACTGCGGAACGTTCAGCGCCCTCCCGCATTAAAAAAAAAGAAGAAAAAACCGAGCGGCACAAGGGGCGAGCTCGTTTTATACGTCACAGCACCGCTTAATGGCGGAGCTTTCCAGCCAGATAATTGTTTAATCACATCGAACGTCCGTGGCGCACGAGGACACTTAACTCTTCCTCTTTCGGCCCTCCTGAAAGACATGCGTTGTCAAAGACAGGAAAAGTTATGTGGTGGATAAAGCATCTACCTGCCTTTTTTGCCGTGCATCGATTCTTGTCATCTCATGCACAAAGGTTTATTGCCTGCAGGGGAAGAGGACGGTTGCTGTGTCTGTCTCCACCTCCAAGCCTATCAACCATTAGAGTTAATTAATCGAGGTTGTTGATGTCTTCCCAGATGTATCGTCTGTATGATAAGGTTTGCTATGTCTGGGTTAGAATGACATACTGAAAACTGTAATGAAGCTCTTGACTACAGAATGTAACTCTTAGGGACTACAGACCTTTTACAGTAATCATGTAACCCTTGTATTGGTTTCTGTAACGAAGAAAACGAGGCCGCCCAAAGGAAACATGGAGAAGAACAGTGGAAAGGGAGATGAAAGGAAAGGGCTGGACATGGGGTCACCTGGAGAGGGTTTCAGCTGATCGACATCGGTGGCGGACTCTGGTTGAGGCCTTGTGTGCAACCTGATGCACGAAGAGGTTTAGATAGATATGTAACCGTTAACTGGTGCGTTCTTGTTTCTCAATCAGACGTATCTGGTATCCCCTTTAGTTATTCGCAACTTTGTTTCCAGGTTTTAAGAAATATAGTTTATGCTACAGAGCAGAATCCATAGTGATTAAACCTGACCAGATGTTTAGAGCAGCATCAGAGTTACTTAACTTTGATTCTTTTGTATCTTTAAATGTAACCAAACTATTCCCATAATACTAATAAATAATATTAAACACGGCTCTTGTATCTGTCTCATCCGTAACCCTTTCCTCCAGTACATACTTGGGTGGTCTGGTCTTGTGTCGGGTGACCCGGAAGTCACAAAGGGACCTTGCTTACAGGGATGGTAGGTGATCCACTGTTACAGTCCTGCTAGTCACAAGCCGTTCGCCATCGACGTAGACATCAGAAAAGGTCGTATGAAAGATGATGACTGACGGGAAATCAGGGCGGCCTTCGCTCGATTGTGCTTTGTGGAAGTGGTAGCAACCGGTAAAATAGGGCATTTCTTAGTTGTCATTCACTTGAAAATAAAAATAAAATCTGCGTGAAACCTTTGTTCCCTCTTTCCCTGTCTTGTTTCCTGTGCTTGCATTTACAAAACTACCATAATAGTAATGTTAAAAAAGTAACCCTTCCCTCCCTCCTAACCCCTTACCCCACCAAAGCACAGATAACCCTGCGGTGCTTGTTACAATGCAACCGATTGCCCGACTACAAGGTTCTAAGTTTCGCGAGGGTAGTCACTGGGGGCCACGTTTGCCAGATACCTCAGTCATCACTCTTTCAAAGCTGGGAGCCGCGGAGTTTGAAGCAGAAGTCACTATATTTTGCCTTCTGACCGTAAAGAACGTGTCAGGCGAATGTTCCAGACGTGAGCGTGCGGCCCGCCACACATTAACACATCGTCATCGGTGCAGCGTCTCCTCTGGCCAGAAGGGGGAGGCCCTAAGGCAGGCAGGGGCCTGCAAACAGGGGTGCCAGGGCATTCACCGAAATGAGACGTATCTAACCTGCAGAGACTTGATTTCGCAGCTCGACTTTGGGTTTGTGTGCAAAAAGTGTGAAAATGCGCTCTCAGATTACATCTGTTTCCAGTAAAACTAGAAGCCTCAGCGAGATTTATATGAGCGAGGCTGACGCTTCAGCTGACATTTCGCTCATCCTCGCTCCGAGGAGTAACAGGGAAGTGGGGGGAGGGAAGGTGGTGGTGGGGGGGGTGTATGTCGGGTGGAAGGTGGGGAGGCTGCACGTAGGTGCAATTATGATGCCTTCCCCCTTCTTCCCTCTCCTGACCAGACAGCGACAGGGTTGTTTGCAGCCATTGGTAATTACAGTTTTGATGAATGTGACCCGTTGTGCCATCGTGCGGTGTGGTTGTGGTGTGATTAAGGCCTTCCTCACATCGGAGGAGACGTGTGTTTGTGTGTGTGAGTGTGAGAGAGAGAGGTTCAGGCCTTTGTGTGGTCATTGTCTTATTGCAGGCCTCTGTGATGCAAATCTCGGTGCACATCTTCATGGCGGCTGTGTGTGTGTGTCCATGCATATTTTTGTGCGTGCCTATCTCCACACGCGCGTGTATCCACTCTTTTTTTTTTTCCTACCTGCGTGCGTGCACAGTACGTGCATGAAATCTCGCCAACCGATCTAGAAGCCCCTTTCTAGCGGTGGAACACTAATTAACAAGTCCAATGAATTATTACAGCCATGTGGAGAACACAAGTCCATATTATTTCTTCTCCAGCCTCCTTGCGAGGTTTTCTCCCCCTGAGTTCTTGCTGAAGCTATTTCCACTAGCCTGTCGGTTCCTTTCATTGCCATCCCCCGTGCCTGGAGGCATTATAGAAGAGTCTTGTTCATTCCTCCACCTCCTTTCTTCTGCCAGCCGTCAAGAATGTAAAATATCCTTTGGCATTCTCTTATTACAGACAGGAGAAGGCTATTCCATCTGTTGGGTTTGTTCTACTGTTTTTAATTGTTATTGCCACGAAGAATGGCTGGGCCTGGGAGTCCCAGCCAGGGAAAATGGAAGCACTTGTACCATTTTCAACGCAAGATGACTGCCTCCTGGTTCACATGTGGTGCCGTAAATTGTTTTCCTTGAAAACGAAGAAAGGGTGAAAAAGTTGTTGATTAGATATGGAGCATTCTTTTCTGATTAGGCCTGAACTTTCTGGCGTTGACCTTAGTCTCTGGGGTGCCGACAGCGCTTCTGCGAAAAGAAAATATATGCCTTGGGCTCAGTTTTCCTTTTCTCGGACCATTGTGATTTATGAAGAAAGTAAAGGTGTTTTTGCAGCCATTTCCTAGTCAGCTTCCTCACTCCACCCCTTTATTTTCTTTGTACGCAGTTATAAACGTGTTGGAATGTTGGAATCTTTAATGGCAGCTTCATCGAGCGTTACCAAGATGCATCGATGCTTTCAAACATACTCGCAAAAAAAGGAATAAATAAACGAACAGAAAGAATAACCATATATATAGTTTAATATACAAGAGATGGAAAAAATCTTCAAGATGTTTAAACGAAGGCATGCAAGTGTTGTTTTATGTTCTGCCCTCCTAAACAGCTACCTTCTTTCTGGAAAAAAAATCATTTCCATTTTCTTGTTTCAGTCTTCTGTTTTAAAAAAAATTCCCCCACATGCATACAAGAAACAAAACCAAACCACTGGAGACAACAAAAGAAACAAAACCAACACGTAAACAACCATTCATCCCCGAAAAAAATAATAATTCACGTGTTTTTCTTTTTCTCCTCAGTATAATGGCAAAAAATACTCGCCGCATGCACACAAGGAAAGAACTAAAAATACACATACATCCTTTAAAAAAAAACAGTAAAACGAAACATGTCGACAGAACTCGTTGTTATTGGTTATATTGGTGTCCATACTACCACCATAGTCTAACCCAGGCGCTGTGTAGGTCGCCCTCGAGATCCTTATTGCATCAGTGAGATTGTATGTGAGAGAGAGTTGGGGGTGGAGTGGGGTCCAGGGCATGTCCGCACTGCCCCGATCTGTGGGGTCATCTGCATGGCCAGATGCCAGCGCAGGATGCAAGCAGCTTATCACCCGCATGCTGCCGTCAACAAAGCCGCAAGCCTCCCAGTCCCAATTAAGCCGCCGTTAAGGCCGCCTTCTGCCGGCCGCCTCCTCGTGCAAACAGCCCCAGAGTTAATTTTCCTGTCCCATCAGTCGATACACAGCTCCCGCCTTTCCTATTGTCTTAAAAGGCAGTGTCGCAGCGGTGCTTACAAAGAGGAGGGGACACTTGATGTTGGGGGGTTCACCAGGCTCTGCCTCCTGACGGACCCCTCTATTTTTTTGTTTGTCCGACTTTGGCTAGCTCCTCCTTGCCTTCATTGAAACCTGTACAACCTGGTATAGGAAAGAAGGTAGATTTGGTGTTATTGTTGTAATCTTTGCTGTTGTTGGCGGTGGCGGTGCTGGTGTTGCCATTACCGAGAGTAAAAACCTGAGTGTGAGTACAGCGGTATGTGTTGTTATCCTCCATCTGTGTTCTTACCTGCTAAGCAGAGTCTGATGAAATCATGGATCGCGTGACCGGTAGCTGTCGAAGGTGTCTGTAATATGGCCATTCATCATTGCTGCCGATTCATTACTTGCCACCGACTGGTGTGCTGGTGCTCCTGGTGCAGCTGAAGCGAACGGTGCGTGGTTTGGCGGTGCATTGGCTGCTGATGTTGGAGTCCGTTGACTCTAACCTGTCGCCTTGTTTTCATAGGTCGTCGCTGTCCTAAGACGCTGGGAATTCTTTTGACGAGGGCGAATGTTTCGACACGTGTGGGTCACTTTGACAAGCAAAGAACGTAAAGACGATCACAGACCCCCCACGCGGAGGGAGGTGAAGGGTGGAGAGAGAAGAGGAAGGGTGGGTGTCGATGACTTGACGAAGGAGGTGAGAGGGAGATGGTGAAGGAAGAAGAGGTGTAGCTGGCGGGGATCGATTCTGTTTATCCGCTTGCCTAGCTCCCAGGTGCCGGAGAGGCCATGTTTGTTCACAGATTCGGTGTCCATGGCCCTCATTGGCACAGGATGAGCGGGGAAATTGTTTTGGTTGCCTAACAAATTGTGTGCTGACCCAACAGACGCTTGCGTCTCTCGCACCCAGTCGCTAAGTTCTCATCGATAGTCGCTGGCTTTTTCAAAGTGTGTGCGGCGCGGGCAACCGGAGCCCCTACGTGCGGGCCTGGCTACCTTCCGTACATCCGGACAAGAAGTCTCTTTGTTGTTCTGTGGTAAGGGGAACCCAGAGAAGGTACACATCTTTACGTTCCATCCAGATCAACAGAAGAATGAAAGAAATAAACATTGAAAGATATAATCGATCGGTCGATTCACTCACTCATTTGTCTCTCTCTGGGGCGGTCCGGTGGCGCAATGGTTAGCGCCTGTAGCCAATGCAGTGAAAGTTGGATGTCCTGGGTTCAACTCTCGTCTCAGGCACACTGTTCTTTCTCTGCATGTTGCAACTGTTTCCAGGACTGACTGTCTTGCCTTAGTTGCTGGCTTGGTGTAAAACACTAAATCTGTGTGTGTGTGTGTGTGTTTAAACAGGTAAACTCTCAGCCGGACACACACAAAAACGCATAATCTCGTGACTCGATTACTCCTATTTTGAAGATAATATTTATCTGAAGACTATATATCACACACACACACACACAAACAATTTACGTAGACCATTAATATCTCGATATACTGATCATTTTTATTTATCTTTATATATATTTTATAAAATTGCATACAGACCCCTTGAATAACCTTACCACGCCTTTGCTGTAACAATTAATCTCATTTCACATGAGTATAAACGTATTTGATCAGACTTCCGTTTAGCAAATTTAGAAAAAAGTTAAAGGCTTTTTTCCCACCCTCCAAAAATCATTTGGGAAGCATGTCCACTTTCATGTTTCCAGCCCTCGACAAATGATTTATATCCAGAACGAAGTCGGGATACCGGTGGGTAGCCTAGCGCCTTCTCTGGCACTCACACAAGGGCATCTGCTTGCATTATATTTGACACACAAACCGCTGGCGGCAGCCTGTTCACCAGGGCCTCTTGGACAGTTCTAAAGGCAAGTCGCTGGGAGGACCGACATAAGAGGGACTGGGTGGCAGACATGGAGTACGCCAACTTCAACTTGCCAGACCAGATGAAATAAGGAAGTTCTTACAGCAACAAAAATGAAGCAGTATGAGTACTTCATTCATCCTAATTTTTCCCTCTCCTCCCTCCCACCCACGCGATTAGATCAGTGGAAGGATTGATGATGATTTAAGAAAAAAATCCAAGAACTACTCGTGCGTTAAGGCCGTTACAAACATCAGCTTTTTGCGAGAATCTGCGCGAAGGACAGAGTAAAAATTAGTCAAGATTAGGAAAAAGACATCACATACATCTTGCTTGCGTTAAATTTCACTCCTTTCTCCCTCACCCCTCCCAACCCGCACACGAAATATCTTATGTTTCAAGATTGAGGAAAAAACTGTTGGGTTATGTCTCCTGCCGCTGCAACCTTCTCCATCTGTCGAGTCATTATTTCCCCTGTGACACATACTCAAGCTTCCCTCTCAAGTGAGTTAGGCCCCTTGCAAGAATGATTCGGATCGCGAGAAAGAGACATGAATACACAGCGCTACCTCCTTTCACTCCGGCTGCCTTTTAGGAACGACCAGCACGATGAGTGATGGCGACGAACATGATAACAAGCCGTTGATGACTGTCCGTTGCCTGGCGGCTGAACCTTAGGTCTACGGACAGCAGTGACCAGCAGGACTAGTGATATCGTGGTCTGGTGGTGGTGTCCATGCTGTAGTCATCACCAGGACTGACCACTTTTCTGCCCTGGTTCGAGTTAGGGTTAGGCTGGATTCTGGATGACTTCCCTGAGATTCGCCGGTCGTGACGTCAGCGGATAGCTTACTGGGGTATGTCTGCTTATGATCACGTGTTCAGTATATAGTCATTCGAATTTTGGTTGATGATGGAGACACATTGCAGATGTAGAATGTGTCCTGATGATTTCATGACACTTCTTCATTCATGCGGTAATTTGTCCGAAAGGTCCAAGTGTGTTTTCCGTTATCAGATTCTCGCGTTCTTTGCAGTGCATGTCCTCGGACATTATTCTAGTTTCCGTACCCCTATTAATGTGGAGACAATATGTTATGTTTTTCTTTCGCATCTCAAACCAACCAGAGGTTTGTCCATCCCTGTTTTCTTCTTCCATCAGTGTTCAAAATTTATGTTGGGCGAGTTTAGACAGAGACCATTATTTTGTCCTGCATGAGTTGGCAAGGGGAATGTCCTAGTGTCTGCGCCACCCCGTCGTCCCTGATGTGCCAGAACCGACAACTGCACTCGCTGCCTGTCGTCTGCGAGACCGATGAGGTCAGAAGCCGCTCCAGTTAGAAGCCAGCGCTACCTGCCGTCTCCAGTAGCAACGCCGTCATTTCCTATAATTAAACCATATCGCCGACGCGTCGCTGGAGGAGTCTGCATTAATGATGACCATTGATGGCGAATAAGTGGTAATGACCGGCTTTTGCCTTTTTTCTCGCTTCTCAGACATAATCAGACTTCTGAACAGAGACTTCCCCCACCCCACCACCACCACCACCACCACCCCGCGCACCCCCTAGAGACACACAAACAAGGAGAGCTTAAATTTGAACATCTATTCATCAACAAGCGAAGATTCTCTCAGCTTTTGTGTTTCCTCCTTTCTTTGGCGAGCATCGCTTAGTAGCAATGAAATAATATTAATGATTACACTGTCGCGGGTAGTCGGTAGCTCTTGCTGTAGGAACTTAACGGGTTAATGAGTTTTACCTACAAACGCCCACCCAAGGGTGACTGCTTTCAGCTAATTGGGGGTCTGGTCTGGCTCGAGAGCTGCGAACTGGCAAGAGAGATGTGGGGAAGCATTTGTTTTTCATTGTGGCTCCAAATGTTATTTTAGCAAAGGCGGCGTTTTTAGCCTCGCCGGGGTTCTATCATTCATGTGGCACCAACACCCTGGCTGCTTATCGGCCTTTTCTATCATTGCATCCGATTTCATGAACACCGAGAGTCTGAGAGGGGTGTACACGAGCTTCGCGCTTGATATCGTGTATATGCGTGTGCATGCGTGCCTCCTCCTCTCTCTCTCTCCATCCCTTTCTCGTCTTTCTCTCTCTTGCGTATGGTGTATGGTGGTGGGTGGTTGGTTTGTGTGTGTGCGTGTCAAAAAATGATTGAGAGAACAGAAAAAAGGAAGAGAGAGAAAAACCCATTAGCTATGTGCATAAATTCCTAAGAGTGTGCCAGCTTTGACATTATCAAATGGGTCCGTTGACGCAATATTCATTTTTTATTTAAAAAATGGGTCCCTGATTTATTATAACTTTTTCCCCCCAAAAAAACCCTTGATTATTTTCATTAACGTTCTTTGTAATCCTTCTCTCATCCCACCTCTTTGCTCGCTAACGCTCTTTGCAAATCCCTTTCCCTTGCGAACTCCTTAGTGTAAAAGACATTCGGCAAACTGACTTGCAAGAAAATAAATAACTGCCCAATCTTTCATTTCTATTTGGAGCGGAGTTTTGGCGTAAAACTGACAATCCCAGCCTGCAATCACCAGAAAGCATTACGGTCCTCGTTATCCGCCAGAATCTGCGAAGATTTGAAAAAAGATTCATTCTGTTCGGGCCCAGTACCGTAATTACTGCCAGTGATATATTACATGGCATTGAAAGGAAATCTCCTTGACAGCTTCTAATTAAAGCGGATCTGTGGCCTTTCGTCATAAGGTGCAAGCCCATTATTGTGTCCACCTTGTCAAGATAAGTTAATGTCTATCTGCAATAAAGTGTTCTCCTCGTTGTATGGAATGACAATTGCTGTGTATTTGCTCGGGTATGCGAAATGAAGATAAGGGGTACTAGCCGAGATACCAGCCCGTTAAAACCTTTCCATAAAAAAGAAAGAAGTAGAGAATACAAAAATAGTGTTTGCAGTCAGTGATGAACAGCGTGAAGTAAGTATTGTTTTTGCCAGAATGTTCTTTGCCGGCAATCAAGGCTGTGTTGGCAGTGTCAGCACTTGGCAGTGACTGCTGGTGTTGCCTTGACTTGGCAGTGATGACTCGTTCTGGTATCACCTCTACCGTCAGAGCTCGACAATGATCGACAGATATCTTCGTGTCAGCGCGGCGCATGCGCGAGACAAACGCGATCAAGCTCGGTGTCTGAAACAAGATGGTGGCATGTCGGTCTGGAAAGAAATGCGGGTGTAACTAGTGCGTGGTCTGAGTTACCACGTGACCGCAATGACGTTAGCACGCGCCACACCCGGGGTGCGTGATTCTAACCCCTACTGCGTCGTTAAACAGGGACCACTACAACTGTTATTGCTCGCTTCCATTCGACATAACCATCCTTGTCCACTTGATTTTACCATGCTGCCATGTGAACTTATATGGCACAGCTTATCTCACCCGCGATTTGGTCATTAATGGACCTCGGAGACCAGACAAGAGGCTAGACTTTCTTTCTGTATCAGGTCGATAACAATTCTAGAACAGCATTAAATTTTGTGGCCTTAGTCCTCTTGCTTTGGATTTTTACAGAAATGCGAGTTGTTTCGTCCGATGATCATAAGCCAAGTGATATGCAGTGATATGCTTCGACAGTCAACCATAATCATTACATCTTTTAGGCAGGACCCGCTGACGAAACAGCCGTCAGATGTACATGTACCCAGTAAGTATTAGGGGTGCAGTATGAAGGTAGGCCATTGTTACTTGGCACGCACATACACACAGAGCCAGAGAAGGGCGTTGTCATGGGTAGGATGCTTCCTTATCGCTTCCTTTGCCTCCCCCGAATAGCTGCAGCTGGCAACTGTCCGGCGCAGTGTTGACGCTTACGTCACTGTAGTACTTATTATTATTGGTGAATGTGATGGTAGCTCGCACTGCCATTTATTGCCAGACTGTATCTTCATGCAAAGGTTCTTAGTGGAGGTTGCTTTAATTTACGCGTGTTGTTCGCGTATTTTGGGATGTGATTGTCAGGATTGCCAAAGCAAAACATTTGTTTCGTTCTTAACGCTCCCCGGCTTTTAAAAACAAAATTCTGTTTACTTCTTCGATCATTACAAAGAACAGAGAAGCGTTGACAGGTGACCTCCCGCGTCTCGCAGACGCTCCTCACCCATTGCCTGATGGTTGGCGTGTTCGCCGAGGCAGGCCTGGCTCCAGTGGGAGGGAGGACGGGCGAGGAGGAAGAGGCAAAATCTGGGGGAAAAAGGAAGATGCCAAAAGGCATTCGTCGGAGTTTGCTGGGACTATTTTCTCAGTCCGAGATTGCACAAGTTTTCAGCGATGTTGACAGTATATCTTGCGCTGATTTGTAATATGCACAGCATGAGAGAGGTTTGGGATTTGAAGGAGAATAATTACATGTGCAGGGCTGTGACTGGCCTTTCACTGTGTTTTGCTGTGTAAAAGTCCTTAACTGAGCAAATGTCGTCGGTTGTTTGACCAAGCTCGGCAGATGTGTGCGTGTGTGTGCGAAATTTTGGGACATTGGAACATTGGTCTGAGTCCAAACTTGTTAGCCAGTACAATGAGACTTGGGGGCATATCAGAGATTTGATATTTATCGGAGGTTTGATGTTTGGCCTTTGCACGGTCAAGAACGGTAATGTCCACCTCGTCTGCTGTGATTTCTTTTTTCTTCTTTTTTTCTACTGTACAGTCTCATATCTTCTCGTCCGCTGGAAAAGAAGATTAAAGGTTATGGCCCTGTCGGGAGAGGATGGCGAAGTTTAAAGACTTATTGCTATAGAGCTGTGTTGTGCTGCCGTGACAACCGTTACATATATACATAACTTTCTTTGTCTTTCAATAAACTATCATAAAAAACAAGAACAACGGAACGCGTTTAAACTTCGAAAAAAATAGTAAATAAGAAAAAGAAATTGTAGTGTATAGTAATAATAGCGAAGATTACCATAAACCTGTATTGTTTCTAAGTATTGTTTGTGTTTCAATGATTAATTTCATTGTATTATTTGCACATATTTATTTATAACTGGCTGGTTGTTTCATGAGCTAGTTGGTTACTTTTGATGTATATTCTCCCCACTCCCACCTTTTTATATCTGAATCAAAGGAACTTGAAAGGGGCGTCAGAAAATGTATGTCTAGTTAAAATGGGGGACAGGTGTGCGGAGGTGAACGTGGCCAACGGTTTTTGCTGCTCCATTTTGTTAGCACTTCAGTGTCATATGTCTTGCTATTGTTCAAAAACTACCTTTAGAAATATTTGTTTTGTCCGTATTATGTTTTCCGGCAAAGGCCTGGTAGAAAAATACGTACATGAAATTCTCTTATAAGGCAATAATGTTGCATTGTGTGGTGTTATATTTTATTGTGGAGCCCAGGAGTTGACACTAACAAGGTGTAGAAGGAGCGTGGCTGTCATGTTGAGACCAGAGACACAACAAGCTGAGTCTTTGACTGGAGTGTTGTCGTCACGTGACTCTTTGTGTCGCCGCATCTTTAAAGCAAAGCTGACGATGCTGTTTGCCATTGATTGCAACTCTTTTGCGGCCTGAAAACGGCTGACGCCATCAAATTGCGTGGGCAATAGCCATGGAAGCCACATTGAGCCTGATGTATATTCAGACAATAGCACAGGGATATATATATACAGTAGCCGGCAATGAGCTTTATTTTCATACCAAAGCCACCAGTGAAGCCGACCGCCTGTAGGTGGATTTTTCATAACCTTTTTTAAAACAAAACAAAAATCTGTAGTTGCCTTTGTCAGTTAAGTCATAAAGAAATCACCACCCACCCACATCACCGTTGCTGGCACGGTGTAAAACACAACCAACCAACCCACCCACGTAAACAAAAACATACAGTAAGACACTGACACTCATGCACTCACACAGAGGGATGCTGTGTTCTCTATTTGTCGCTCTAGTAACAACCTTTAAGAGACGGATATAGGTGAGGACTAAACCTGCCAGACAGACAAGCAGCAAGACATCAAAACCAGTTACGTGAGCGATGCGATCTGCTATCTATCGTCGTAGTTTTGCACACCGAGGTACTGTACACGATTACCTAATTGTACCGAGCAGACAAAGGCAAACGAGGTTTTATTTTTCTCCCCTCTAACAATGCGACCACTGCTACAACCTTTGTCCAGTCAATGACCAGACTTGTCATGAGTTTTCGCGAGGGAGCTGCTAACAATAGACTGCTGCTTCGTGTGCCTGTAGTTGTCTTTCTCAGCCAGCACTTGGCAGTACGTGTGGTTGTAAGTGACATACACTAGAAAAGGACGCCAGAGGTTGACGCAGCGATAAGATCATTAGGCCCCCATCCCACCCTACCCCTCCACCCTCTCTGTGCGCTGAGAGAGGCGATGAGAGAAAGGAGTGGTTATCGATTTTTGTTATGTGTTCTCAAGATGTGGAAAATTAATAAGGACTGCCACATCGACTACTCAAAGTAGGTGGCGCGCCTCCAATGTCCCCTCCACCTCTAACCCCCTCACACACCACCCACCGCAGACACACCCCAGAAGTCTGCTGACTGATGGTTCCACCCCCTACCCCATCTTTGCCCCCCACTCCCGTCTCCCAACCTTCTTTCGACTCCCTCTCGTCTCCTTTCTAGCAAAATCATTACCACAGCATAATCTTTTTTTCCGAAATTATGTTTCTCCTCTCTCGCTTCGCTTTTGTCCTGCGAGCTCAATACACGACACGTGTTGCGTCTGGACCGCAACTAATTGTTGCTCACCACTCTCACCTGGAGGCTGTGTTACCTGCAGTTACCTGGCCGGAGAAGCGAAGTAAAAGCTTTAGGTGCCGAAAGGCAGAGATGGAGGGAGGAGGGACAGGGACTGGGGTAGAAGGGAGACAACAATGGCGGCGCGCCAAACGGACAGACGGACGGACGGCCAGCCGTCGTTGTTGTTGTAAGGGCTGGCTTTTGCCGCTCGGCCGCCGCCAGGGGCAGAAAAAAAAAGGGATCGATAAAATTGTCAGTCTTTCTCATGCGGCGCACGCTGCATTTACCTGCCGTCTGGCCATGCAAATCCTGCGCCGGGTGCAAGGTACCGTTTCCTGCACGGCATCGCTGTGCTTGCTGCCCCCCACTGACCTTCCCCCCCATTGCCGCCAACACACGCCATGTACTGATGGTGGACGGCGCAAAAGTAATTAGTGTGGATCGACATTTCATCGCTCTACCCCTTTTCCATGGGGGATAGGTGGGTAGAATTCGCTCTGAAACCGTCCTTAAAGAATCAAACACACACACACACACTTTTATTTGTATTTTTATTTTGAGCGATATTTGAAAATACTACCAGCTTTTCTCTGCATCCACTGCACAGCTTCCCAGTACAGACATTATTATTATCATTCCAATGCACAGGTTCCTAGTCCAGACATTTTTAAAAATTATTATTCCATTGCACAACTTCCATGGCGAGAGCATAATAATTGTAATAATAATTATTATTATTAATTATGTATTATTATTCATCGGCGCAGATTAATAATCGCGACATTTTATAATTATTATTAATATTCCCTTTCACAACTTCCCAGTCTAGACATACTATTCAACAGGTGTCTAGAGAAGGAAGGCGCGACTGTTACTGTGACATGTTATAATTCGTGAATTTCCTTACTTATTTATGTGTGAAATTGTTTCTGCTACTGCAAATATTTTAATACCAGGCTGTTATAGTAATTACCTAAATGCCTATACATTTTCTGAATTACACTTTGATCTCAACTAGAAGACCGAGAGTAAGAATAAATGAAAAAAATCCTGCAACAAAAATGTAAATTCCTCGCTTTGTTATATTATTACTGAGTAGGCGGTGTAAGAGTGTATTCAAGTGTTTATTTTTGTACTTGCGTCTGACCAGTGAGCGTCTGTATGTATCGATTTCTTAATAACCCTTACAGACGGAAGGAATAATCGAAAAAAATGATGATGACGACGACGACGTTGATGGCGGTGTATTTTCAACGGTCTGTTGTTTCGTCCGCAGGCTATATAGAAAATGGAAACACATAAACAAGCGTGTGTTGTCAGAGCTTTGTGGTGTGTGTGTGTTTGTGAGTGTGCACGTGTTTGTATATGTGTATGTATGTGTTTTTGTGCATGCGTGTCTCTGTGTGTGTTTGTGTTTTTGTGCATGCGTGTCTGTGTGTGTGTTCAAAGATCCTTATGATTGCTTTGACATTCGCAGTTTGACAGCCAGCTGTCTCAGTGTGCAGTCCACGTGCGATTACTCACAAAGTTTGTGCACGCTATCGATTCCGCACGAAGTTGTGATCTAAATGAGTGCACGAGCTTCCTTGTCATCAAAAGTAAAGAGAAAAAAGGAAAAAGAGAAAGGAAAAAGACAAGAAAACGAAAGCAGCCAGGTGGTGCCTCCTTTGAGACTCCCTCGTGTTATTATAATGTTTAATTGACTGTCGACTATCACTTCTCTTACAAAGCCATAAAGCTTTAATCATATGTGGAGGACTTTTCTTTGGTTGCGGTGTTGTATTGGAGGCGATCAAACAGATAAGTTTTATTATCAAATATTTTTTGGAATAAAATTTGTTGTAGATTGATTGCTGACTCGCTGGCTGCCCTTCTGCCACACCCTGTCAACTCACCATTCTGTAGAAATGGCGTTAGCTGACGAGATAGATAATGTGTATCCTGAGCAAGAAAAAAGAATATTTTAAAAGCAAAATTTTATATAACATGAAGTCGTTCTGTTTGTTTGTTTGTTTGTTTGTTTTTTGTTTTTGTTTTTTGTTTTTTTTTTGTGGTTTTTTTTGGCATTTAAAAATGTTACAAGAAAAATGACATAACTGTATCTGCTCAAGGGAATATTTTAAGTTTACTTCAGAGATCTTGCACAGGGGCCGTAGTCATGAAGTGAGTGCAAGTTGTTGCCATGGGCAACATGGGGAACTCGAGGACACTAGTCTTGTTTCCCAATGTCCATACCCCGTAGATGTTGTTTTACCTCTGGAATATTGGTTCTAAAGTGGTGAAACAATTTACTCTCGCTTTATAAGTAGGACCCCAGGAGAGAAATACAAACTGACCGACAGACATCATGTCCTGTCATTTCATCTTCCTTTTTATTGGTCAGTTAGCTGACGGTCACGTGGTTTTAGTGTTCTGACAGATTTTTTTTCTTGGCAGCTTTGCTGTTTTCTGTCCTTTTTCGTCGGCTTTTGATTTGTAATACCCACCCCAATGTTGATAGTGTTGAGGTTGGGTGGGATAGATACTCCCACCTAAGGTGATTCTGTACTGTGGGTGGGAGAGGGATCTTGGCGTTTTATACCTGCCGCAACCATCAGGTTTATTCCTTTATTCATTTTCTTAAGAAACATTACTGTCTCACAAGTATGCTGAGATATACAGAAAAATATAAATATACAATGCAGAAATGAATGAATAAACGACCATCGAACAGCGCGCGCGTATGTTTGTAAGTGAGAGAGAGAAGTGTTACTGTTATTCGCACGTTTAATTTTCCGTTGTTGAGTGCTGCACTTTGAGTCGAAAATAGTCCCCGGTCCGTTCAGCCTTCCTTGGGTGTTAAAAGCCATCATTTCCTCCTGCTGTGAGTGCTTATGTCACCAGTACCTGCACACACTTACACTTACAGCTGTATTTAAACTGCAGCAACAGCTGCCATGAAGGCGGCGGGCAATGGCAGAAGTGCCTGGATGTGCAGTGGGTTGCCATAGAGTTCCACTGGGCCTAGCGTGGAGGCGAAAGAAAACACGAGATGACAACATCTTAGATGATATTAGACCTAAGTTAATTTCACCTTTTCAGCTAAGGCGATAGAAGTGACCTTATGCCAAGCTGCTACTTCGTAATGTCCTAATGAGATTTTCTGGTGAGTAAATGGTTTTAGCCAGCAAGAAGCTACTTTTTTTCTCCTCTGAAGAGAATCGGGGTGGGTGAGGGAGGAGCAGGACCGGGCTGTAAAGATTGGTCCTCACAACATTATGACCATGCGCTGATAGGGCTACTGAATGACACTTTTGGTTTCCTCTTTCTTTCTTTTTGTGCACTGTTAAAACTTTTACCAGAAAGGGCTACAGATACCCCCACATTTTATTACAAATTGATTATTATCAGTCTAAGGTGTTTTGCATGGGAAATATTTTTAAAGTTACTCACGATTTTTTTCTGTGTGAGTTTCGTTCACTTCATTTTGCAATCTCTCTCTTTCTCTTTTTTTCTGTATGGTTAGAAAATTACGGGGTGTGTATGTGCGTGCGTGGTTGGTAGCATGCTATCATGGAAACCCTTCATTTTTATTAACAGGGTTTATTTCATTTCATTTATTAATTTGTCGAAAATGGACTCGATCTTTTATATTCTTGCGCTAACAGACATTTTACACATCATAGGAACGATCGGAGTGGACCTAATGATTTCAGCAACCAAACGCAGCAGTTGTTTTATTTAAACGTCCTCCTTTCCTTTCCGTTACCAGAAGGAGGAGCTTTCTCGCAGTATTTAGACAGTTGTCCCCTCGCTGCAGCCAATCACGGGGGCAGCACGTTGATGTGTGGTGGTAACAGCACACCTGAGTCTACAGGTACGCACAGTTCGCCTACATTATACAGCCTTGTGCGAGCTACGTTCTTCTGGCAAAACATACTGCACCTGCAGAGTACTACGTGCGCCTGTCGATATGGTGCACCTGCACACTGCGTTCGTCTTGCTTTTAATACTATACATATATATTATGTTCGTCGAGCATGAAGCTGGTGCAGGACAAGTCTGACCCTTCACTATGACACCGTCCACGTTGAGCCTGGACTGCAGTCATCACAAAGTTGTTCTCGCACCTAGCAATGCGCGTGCGGTCTGATGTCAGTCGCGTGGACGCCAGTGGGTGGCGACGCGTTCAGGTGCGCAACCAGTAGCACGACAGTGACAGGCGGGTAGGCTTCTTGGCATTTCCCTGGCCACTCGCCTGTCTCCTGGACCGTTTCCTAAAACCATTCTTCGCCTCCTTTAAAATAATCTCAGCCTTATCACTATCGTCACTTTCACTATCTCACTGTGTTTAGTTATGCATGTCTACTTATTACTTCCACTGTGGTATGCTGTACATTTGAAAGTCTGATTGAGCAATGAGCGACAGAGGGATTAAATTCAAAGTGGGTAGTGGGAGGTGGTAGCTTAGTGACTCGTGTACAACATTGGGGGATACTTCCTTGTGCTCTTGAACATCAGCAGGAGGATGGGGGAGGGAAGGGGCTTTCATGAGCCAGATATTGTCACACCGTTTAAAGGGCTAGTGGGTCACTGTGTCACGCCTCTATCCATCATTTGAAATACCGGTAGCAGAACAAACTGAACAGATTCGAACCCTCATACATTAGACAATAATCACCAAATCCGTTAAACGTTTTGCGTACCTTTCAAACAGTTTTCGCCTGGTTTGTCCGTCCTCCCTTCTTCCACACTCACACTCCCCATCCCACCCCACCACACCCTATCCCCTCTCACCGTATGAAAAATATAGTTTTCATGTCGGGGCGTAGCAGCTCCATGATGAACCGGCTGCAGGCGGTTTGATAATTCCGTCTTGTGTAATGCTTGTGCACAAACAGAGTTAAAGCATAACGGTCATAAAATATTTCCACCTTCAGTGTATAGAACGTTGATGTCAGTCATATCTACCTCGCTCCCTAGGGAGCAAGTTGCTTTCCTTTCTTTTTCTCCTCTTTTTAAGGTGTTTTCCTTTTGCATGCAGTTCATGTATGTGTTATTATCTTTATAACACCTCGCATCTGCTCTGCCGTTCTCGCATACTTCGTGTAAACATCTTACCATGGGTAATTCAGAGCTAGAGCAAGGAGAAAATTTTCCCTATATTTCTCACTCTTCAAAACTTCTAATTTCGGCCTGAACAAAAGGGTAAAAAAAAACCAAAAATCAAAGCAAACAAAAAAGGTAAAGAAAAAATACTACAAACATATTTTAGTACTGGAATATCCGTTATGAAAATAGGCTTTCAAAGTCGCCAAATTATGAGTGGGAAAAAAGCGAGAAAGTTTTGGTGCAAGCTGTCGTCTTGTGCGATTCTGTCACCAAAGAGATGCTTACTAGACTTACTCGTCAGTACCGCTCGGTTACAAAACTGTACTAGCATGTGTCACGTGGTCTGTCATCGTAAACGATGGGCTACAGTGTGTAACCTATGATATATTTTTCGAAGTACGCTGCTTTGTTTAAAATAAAGATGATAATTTATCTGAAAGCTGTATTTATCTCAACAGTTTATCTCTTTATCCTATAATTATATTACTGTTTTATGTCAGAGCCGTAAACACTCCATTTTAGAAGTGAACTTAGAAGTAAGCACTTGCCGTGTTCCAGCATCACTTGTTCCACCACATCATTTTGTTCATTAAGGGTTCCCAGAAAAACCCATACAGTAGACTTTTTCATCTAGAACCAATGTTCAAAAATACCTGTCGGGTACATACATCTGCATGGGATGACTGCTGTTCAGCATTCCACAGACAGAGTGAGAGGATGGGAATGGATGGCATGGGCTGTCCTAATTGTATTAAGTCTCTTTTTGTGCGGTGAGAAACAATATTCTTCAGCTTACAGCAAGACAGGGAGTCAGACCTGACTGAAAACCCACAGCTTCAGTTCACAAAGGTCATATTCTTGAAGCAGGTCTCATTTGTCTATTTTTCCCTTTTTTGTTGATTATTAAATAGGGATTAGCCCCACGTAGGATACCTCTCCAGACTCCTTAGAACTGACAGCGGCTGATGTGGCGAGTAGTGGACACACGTGGTGGCAGAGACCTGGAGATGAATGGCGGCGAACTGTAGTTTCAGGGAGAAGGGGGGATAAACCATGGTCCGGAGACCGAAGGTAGGGAGGGAAGGAGAGTAAATTTTGCTTTATTTATGCGTAAAGATGTAGCTCCCAACCAGATTAGCACAGATGGGTCTCCAGTCTATTAGTATGCACGGTGCTGCTGCTCCAACATTTATTAATAACCCGGGGTCCGACTTGAAAGAAGTCGAGACTGTAATCTGTTTAGTGAATACCAAGGGACGAGAGAATGGCGGCGAGCAGAGCAGTTTACCTTTTTGCTGTGGACAAAGAGGGGAATAATAAAACCACAGATATACCTCTCTTCGATATGTGTGATGAACGGAGCTCAGATAGAGAGGCGAAATGAACTGGTACTTTAAACATGGTGCTCTTCTAATTTTAGTCTTTAGTCCAGGAGTCTCGGAGGAAAATCGTGGTCCCCTCCCCCTTTTTTTTTTCTTTTCTCATCAATCACCCTTGCAGATACGTGGCGTAAACGCTATGTGAATAAAATATCACTCGTCCTGGCCATGTGGTCTTTGCTGCATGCCTTAAAATTATGAAGATAAGCGGAAGAAGGCTCGCCCACCTCCTTTCTTTCCCATCTTCTTCTGATATTGCTTCTTCTTTTTCATCTTCTAATTTAAGCACCACCTGAAAATAAGTTTTGAATCGTGCATACTCTACGTGCTATGATTTACAAGAGAAGTGACAAAACCTAACAGATGTCTCCTAAAATAGTCACTCACTAGAACCCGTTCTTTTCCTCTTCTTCTCCTCCAATGATAATCGTTTTCGTCCATCTTTGTAATGTATCTTCTTGTGATCTTAGTCAAGAGACCTACTTATGGCGCTCTCATTTTGTATTCATGGTCGAGCTCAGAGCTACATCACAGTAATGCGTTTATTAGTTTTGACGAGGATTAACGAGAGAGAGATACACGTGACTTCACTAAATATTTTAACCATTCCAAGTTGATCTGTTGTTTCTTTCTGTAGGAAACAAGAAATTAATATTCGGAAACACTGTGGGCAGCGGTTAGAAGATACCCACTAATATTTTTTTCAAAGCTGTGACTAATATGGCGATGCAGTTGACTAGCGATGCAGGTTGGCTGAAATGTCCAGTTAACTTCCGAGATGTACAAGGTGTTTCAGTATTTTTCTGTTGACTTATTATTGCTATTGATGTCCATATATCATATATATATATAGTCCATATACTGTCTTTAGCCCTGTTGACCTGAGTACCCATGCCTTTCCATCTTCTTGCTTTTTGGGTCAAAACCCAGCGTTTCGTTTCCTAGGTGTGCGTATGGTGGTGGTGGTGGTGGTGGTGGTGATTTTTTTTTCTTTGTGCGACTTCAATCGCTTTCCACCTTCCCCACGTAAAAGCCGTCTGGTGAATAATATTATAATGTTGTTAGATTGCACGCTTCTTTTACGGACAGCTAGTAGTCTGTACTTTGGTTGTTTGCCATTACGCGACCGTCGCTTTCTGTTGCTTTCTGGGATAAAATGGTGAACAGCGTGAAAAGAAGTTTCGGGCTACCCTTCATTAGTTTTGCTGTTTGGTTTCTTTTTTCACACCCCCCACTCCACCCATCTCTCTCTCTCTCCTGTCTCTTCACGTCCCTGTTTTTCTCTGCCTTTTCCGTTCAGACGTATGTTTTTGCAGTGTGCATTGGCTGTGTCATTTTGTGCAGTGCAGATGAGGGCTAATTTCAAGACACGAAATTGCAAGTAATTGTAGCTACGCTGAAGGCAATCGTAATGACAAGATAAATTGATGCTTCATGGTCGGGAGGGGGGTGGGAAAAAAAACCGTCAGACAGAACTGCTTATCACACGAAGCTGAAATGAATTTTTCACAGCATGGCACAGATATTTTCCAGGGCTAAATGTTTGCTGCCTTTGATTCGCAGACCATACTTGGGGAACTTCATTTGGATCTACTCGCGGCAGATGCGGGAAGGGGAGGTAACAATGAGGGCCAGGAGGGGAGCAGTGGGATGCGGCGAGAAATTAAAGGTTGGACGGTCACGTGGGTTTTAAGCACAGGAAATGTTTAGTGGAAATGGCATGAAATGACACCATTGTCATGTGTAGTTAGTTAATTCTGCAACATCCTGGGGTAAGATTGATGACATATTATCCACATTATTTGCCCAAAAAGTCACGTAATTTTACCAAGGAGTGGGAAGCGGGAAGAAGGGGAAGGGGGAGAGAACACTGCAGCTGACAGCAAATTGCAAATCTCTTCTCCATTAAAGCGAAATGTTATAAAGAGGAAATAAGTCTCATTACATCTGCCAGGTAGATGTACGTCAGAAAGTAATTTGGACGATGGGACTAGGTTATTAGCACTCTAGTTGCCATAGTGCGGTAAACGGAAATGAGACATTAATTTAAAAGCGCCTATACACGAAGTTCGCTCGTAATGCTGGAGGCGACCATTTCCTTTTTTGGTTATAAAGAAAACTGTAGTTTATGAGGACTTGTGGGAAAAAACCTTAGAATTTGTCTCTCCCTCTGCCCGTCTGCCTGTCTGCCCCCTGCCTGCCTGTCTGTGCATATATATGTTGCTAGCCTTTTAGTGGTGTTTATAAAATGTCACAAATTGTTGAGGAACGTTAGAATCCATTGAGGGGCCTGTTTCCAAACAGCATAGATAGGTCATTTTTATTTTCTGGCATAAGTTTGTAAGTTCTTGTTAAAGTGTTGTGGATGGCTGAATTTTGTCACGAGTCAAACCTACAACGTATACATCTAGAAGTGTTTGTTTTGTTTATCAATATAGTAGTTTGTTTCATGGCCCTTGTACTTGATTGAGCTCACTGTTAGTATTGCCCTTTAACACACACACTCCACCTCCCCAACCTCCTACCTCACATGCACGAGCGCGTACACAATCTTTCATCATCGCTCTTACAATAACTTGTCACCTCAAGACCATCTCCAAAAATAAATAAATAAATTGCGCGTAATAAACAAATGCTGTTTGGTTTCGTAAATCAAGATGTACAGGTACAGGTGACATTTTAGTGATGTACTTCTGCTCGTGCAAATATAACGATTTCGCTCTCACTCACGGATTTCTTTTCATTGCTTAACGACGTCCACAACCCACATCGTGCCTAGACATCAACACCTCCATCAGCCATTCGATTTGCATGTCTTCGATGTCTTTGTACGATTTGGAGTTCGGAGTGGAGGGGGGGGGCTCTTTTTTGAATTGCAAACTTTTCTCACTCAAAAATTCAGTGTGGTTTTTTTTATGACCGTTAACACCCTTCGCCGCCTACTCTGTCACCTCCTCCCCTACCTCTTCGCCCTGTTGGGAATAAAGTTCGTGCTCCGAGTTGCGAAAAACGCCTGGCCTTTACGCCTGTGACCTTTGCAGTTCCGCCAGCGACAATTAATTTTGATAGATGAAAATGTTTATTTCCTGCCCATTAGCATCCAAAGTTAATGACTTACTTAACTGTTGCTGGCTTAGCAGCAGCGGCGGGTGCGTCAGGCAGACGGTGTCAGCGTGGACAGTCGCCGCGCGGCGGTTAGTGTCTCCTCGCCATCTTCCCGCGCGGACACGGCCACCCGCCTCAGCCTCCACCCGTAACCTGCACCTTTGTTGTTGCTTACCTCCGACTTTTTGTGCTTGGCTGGTGCTTCGCTGAGATTCAGGACCGACTTTTGGACGTGGGTGGTAAATACAGCTTTCGTGCATTGTTGTAGTTGTTGTTGTGTTTTTAGTTGTCCACTCGCTTGGAGAGAGATTGTGACTGATTTCACGGATATGCTGTATGAAATTAAGACCAGTATCAGAATATTGGTAGGTTGTGGGTAGATAATCCAGAATTCATATCGCAGACATCTTAATACCACTTCAGGTCCTTCCTTTCTGTGGAATGTCGCAGTGATCTTCATTCAGCTGAATTAACTTACTCGCGGTTAGTCTCAAAACTGCCTGATTTTTGTGAACGAATGCTAACGAATCCATCAACATGTATTTGAAAGTCAGCGGTGTCCAGTCCTTGGCCCTGAGCTCCCTCTGGAGGCCTACTTAGCCCCGGTGATCGTGCACAGTACTTCGTGTCTCCGAAGTCGACCTCTCGTTGTCCTTAGTGTTCGGGATTTATTCTCGTAGAATGGGAGTAAATTAAATTAGCATCGATCTGGGACTTCCTTGTAATCACTTCGTCCTTGTTACTCGATCTTCTGAGATTCTGTGTTTCTGATGTACAGATTGATATGATGTCGCCTAACACCTTCGGAGCATTGTCTACTACACTGGTTTCAAGTCTTTGTTGTTCATCTGTCTTGTTTGATTTTTAAAAAATTGCTTCATCTCCATGTAAATCACACTGAGCTCGCTTTAGTGAATGTTACATTATAAATTAGTATTGATATGTATTGCGTATTATTATTGTAGTTGTTGTCATTTGTCATAGTAGAAAAGACACAATACTGTGCGAGCAGCAGACGAAACTGAGCAGCAGCCGAGGGCAATACCTACTCTCCGCTCCCCGGAGCTGTTTTCTCGTTAGCGAGGTTAATTGTTTTTGTTGCACTAATTACGCCTCCCGACACGGCCCTCGCCTGTCGTTTTATGGAAGTTAACTGGAATTGCAGACGGCCCGGCCATAGCTTAGTCAAGAGTTGTTTGGGGTTTGGGATTTTTTTTTTCCCCTCTCTCTCTTCTGCGTTAGATACCACCCACCCATCCGCTTGCATCCGTTAAAGTATTTTCAAGGATAAGGAGGGAGAATGGAATGGGCTACTCTCTCCCCCTTTCCACCTCAGCCTATCTCGGTTTAAAAAAAAAGGGAAAGGTGTGTGCGACCTTTGGATTCTTCATTAAAAATATGTTCCAAGAGACGGCTGGTATACTAGTCGTAAATCAATTGCTCTGTAATGCGCGCACGCTCGCACACACACACACGGAGGACAGGATCACCTACCCAGCCAACACAACGCTTACACCCTTCTCCAAGACAGAGGAGTGCGAGCAGTGCCCAGACATGTGCTCGGGATGCACCCTGATTGCGTCGTATAAAATTCAGATTAAACTTATTGACACTGTTCTTGTTACCAGTCCCTGGCTACAAAAGCTATCTGTTCTTCTTTTCCATACTTTCTACCTCACCTCCAGATAATGGCGGAGCGGTGGCTGAAATCGAGGTTGGTGGTGTAGGGGGATGAAGGGGAGAAGTTGAGGGTGCGGGAAGTTCTCGTTTTTTGATATGTTAACGTTGTGCGCGAGAGAGCCTGACCGTGCATTGGGCGGGTGAGATTAAAACTTGCAAAAGGTGGCGCAGTTGGCGATGTGTGCCATGTATTGATATGCAGGGTCGTCACCCTCATTGTGTCAGTCTGCTGACCGTCACTCGCAAACTTCCCTGCCTTCTTAGGTTATCTACCCGTTCCCTTCCTTTGCTGGGTTATCTACCCCAGTCTCTGCCGCATCTCCAGGCACCTTTTCATTTTCAGGGCTTCGTCTTCCCTCACGAAGGAGCAAGAACATTCGACAGTTACTTCTCTGTCTCGCCGACCATTCTCCGCCATCTTTCTTTCTATCGATGTCTTCCCAGAAGCAGGCTGTCAGTGTTCTGAGCGTCTTTGTCGGAGTTTTTGGTCGCTCAAAACATTTCATTAAATTATTATTAAACCTCTACTCACACACTCCTTTTTGGTTTTTGGAGTTTGCTTGTCGAATTGATCTTTTTTCTTGTTCAGAGGACCACCTCCTGCTGACGGATCTTAATTTACAAGCTGCACGTGCGCAAGTTGTCTCCCCTAGCACACAGCGTGCTGGCTGGTGGCCGCTGGTCCCTCGTTGGGCCTCCCAGCATCTTGACAGTCTGCGGCTGTTTCAGCGTCTTCTGTGAACTGAGAGCGTGCGCCACCATCGTCAGCAGCAGCTGATGTCAAACATACTGAGTCCTAAGTTGTCGGCAGCGTCCACTCGAAAGCAACAGTTCCCTGAGATGTGTAGATCGTTTCCAAACTTGAGTGTTACGTCATTGGGCGCCTTATGGCTGACGTCACGTAATGCTTTGTGGTCTACGGCGCCCTCTGATTTGTCATTGTTTTGACTGGTCTACGTTTTGTCTGAATATCTTCTCTCTCTTGCTCTTATTAAGTTTTCCTTTATTTTTATTTACTTTTATTCAAGCTTTGTGCACATGTATTTATATATTATTTATTTGAGGAAATTGTAATGGATGAAATGCTAATGTGTATAACTCAGTTTCTTCTTACCCCTCCAGTGGTGATTGCATAAAAATGTCTGATGTCTGATGTTTCTCGTCCTCTTCTTTCCAACATTTTGTGTGATGACAGGTTCAGTTCGCTGTTAAGATAGGACAGCTTAGATACATACCTTCAGCCTGTATTTATACAATAATTCCGTAGCATTTTATCGAGTAGTCTTGTGAATTGGTAGAGTTTTTGTTTAGGAAAGCGAGATAAGAAGTTACAGAACTGTTGTCCATACTCAAAAGGGCATGGGTTCGATTTCCGGGTGACGCAGCTTACTTTTTTCCGGCTGATCCATCTGTCGTGAAGGGGCACTTTAATCCATTGGGGATTGGTAACACCTTAAACCCACACAACCTAAAAAAAAAAGACTTTTGTCATTACCGATACTTTCAGCATATATTTATGCAGTGAATCAATAGTGTTTTATCGAGAAGATTTACATTTCCGATCAACGGCTGTAATCAAGAAAGTGATGGTCACAACGATGATGACAGCGACCGCGACCGTGATAATGATGATCACAGTGTTGATGGTCATCTACGAAGTTGATGGTGATCGTATGAAATGATGGTGACTGTTGTTGATGGCCATAATTTAAATATTGCTAATGATGATCATGAGTTTGGCGTTCATGCAAAACGATGTTGGCGAACATTATGATGAAAGACGACGACGATCACTGTGTTGTTGGTGATGGCCGTGGTCATGATGACGAAAGGCGGTTATGTCACTGTGATCGTGCGCTCTGATGGTCATCGTTTTGCTGATGTTCATCGTCATCAGCATTATCGATAGTGAGAAAAAAAAAATCGATTCTTTGTAGAGGATTATCATGAGAGAATAGTGATTGGGCAGAGATGATCATTGTGCTGGTCTTTAATGTGTTCGTCGTCGTCGTCATCATCAGAGCTACGCTGTCCTCCCACCCTGCGGTTGGCAATATGACACCTCGGGTCTCGACTTGCCGACTGGCGCGATGGAAAGGAAGAAAAGGAGGTGGAAAGGAGAGTAGGGGGGGCAACGGCTTCCAGTGCAGGTCCACGAGCGACGCGCGGGCTCCCACGTGCAATCATTGCCATCTGCGCGAGCCAAGGGCTTGAGGAGTGCTGGCAATTGTTCTCCTGCACCCACACCCAACGTACCCAGCCAGTATTTAATTAGCCCCACTGTTGATGCAGGGATTGGTCGTCATCTGAACAATCAAAAGGGTGTCATTCCCAGAGCCGGCTCTGCTCCTTACTGCGGGTTCTGGGCGAGAAGCTTTTTGCCCGGGCGTCCCGCCAAGCTCCGTACCGACCTCCTCCTAAGTAACAAAAGGGAAGTAAGCTGTAAAGTCGCGCGACAGATTCATGCGGCAGGACGAGCGAGAAACTACACTCGATGAGGTGCATTCTTCGCCCTTCAATGTCGAGATTCGTTAAGTCTGTCTTATGAACATCCTACCCTTCCCAGCATCCTGTGCATACGTACACCCCCGGGTGTGGAAGCATGCAGGTCTGTTACACGTGATCACCGTCTCCGAGCCGAGGCCTATAAACAAAGGTTAAAAAAAAAGGGCGGACAACTTCGGCGCCTTGGTAACGAAAGCTTCTCGGGCAACTACGGTAGTTATGTGGCGAAATGGCAGGAAGTAGCCAGGGGAACCAAGAATTCTCTCCCTTTCCTTTGTCTGCCGTTTAAGTGTTGGCAGATCTGGAATGCTCTCCTTCACGAATTAGAACAATCTGCGGCCATGGTGTAGGAATAATGATCACTCGCCTTTGTTCTTGTTTGTAAACCACCGGCTTTTTGCTTCCCATAAAGCACATAGCGCAAGTGCATTATGGCCGAGCCGGTAATGAGTTTCTTGTGCATAGCCTGTGTGAAGCCATTTGAGGGTTGTGCGATGTTTGTCTTAAAACTTGGGCTATATTACACAGACCACACGAGCAGGAGTGTTTCATTTGTTTAATTTGCTGCAAGTCTCAGCTCACTTTTACGGAGTTTTTAAAAAAAAGAATAGTTTGAAAGTTGTAGGAAACACCAGGTTCGGAATCAGCACCTTTTCAGCTGCTTTAAAAAAAAAAAAGTTGAGGTGGGGTTGTCGAGGAGAGGAAAGTTATTTCATCAAAGACAAAAAATATATGTATAAAAAATTTAAAAAATGAGAAACAGTTTATCCGAACCATTTCAGTCAGCCTGCCCCTGCGAGAATTAAACATGAAGGAAATAGTGTGCCAGATGACCAGGTTTTTGCTAGTATACACGCTGGGGAGGTTCTTTTAACGTTGAAGTTCCCGGTATACAATGTGCACTCAATCAAAAGCCTGAGCTATGCCTTCGCCTGTTTGTTTTTCGTGTTGTGTATGAAGAGCAGAAGTTTTTTGCACTTCTGATCACCATTGTAGTGTTTATGTCGGGGTCCTGAATACCTTGCGACTCGGATGCCAAAAATACCTGTAGTTTTAAGCTGAGGGCTGTTTCAAATTATGTTTTATCTCTGTGTGTTTGTGTGTGTGTCCTGTCACCCCCCAGGTATCTCCCCCCATTCTATATTGTCTTGTTTCCCTGTGCAGTGTATACAACTGTGACGAAGTGCTCCCTACCACCAGCAGGCAATTCCTGGTTCGTCGGTTCAAGCGTATTATGCACAGGTATGATCTGCGTGTTTTTTTTTTTGTTTTTTTTTTTTTTTTGATAGGTATTTGTAGGTATCACCTGAAAGCTAGAGTTCATTCAGTAGTGCCAGAAACACACAGTGGAAAGGGGCAGGCTACCATGAAAGACGAAAAAGCGGAGATAGAAAGACCGACAGAGACAAAGAATGGAGGGTGTCAGAAACAGTGTAGCGAAGGGGTGGCTTGTATGAGGCTTGCTGTGGGAGATGTAAGACCTCGTTGGAAAGCCGGCAGTGGGTAGATGTGAAGGTTTTTTCTCTCCCAGCCTCGTCCTCCACACCCGCAAGGTTTGGAGAGGGCGCCAGGAAACAGCAGCACGAGTTGCACTTCTTGTGTTTCATCACACGCCCATCGCCTTTGTTTTATCTACGCCCGATTATTCGTCTTCCTAGAATGAAATCATCATCATCATCATCATCATCATCATCATCATCATCATCATCATCATCATCATCATCAATTCGTTTTCTTCCCTCTCCTAGCATCTGTTCGCCGTTTCTCACTTCTCAGCTTGATAAAATGGGGAAATATTTAATTCACTTGCAGTCGGTGGATAAGGAGATAAAGGCATTCTAGTAGCAGCCATTTCTCTCCCCTTACAATCCCCAGCATTGTGTGTCCCCTTGTCGTTGAGAATGTTGGTAATGACTTCTGTTCCTAGATGGACGATAAAGTCAACGGTGTGTGCGAGTGGGTGGTGTCTTTCACGTTGCATTCTAAATATAACTTTTTGGAAATGTGATCTGTTTGTGAAGCATGCACGCACCCACACACACACACCTTTGCATGCATACATGCATACACAAACATGCCAACACTCATTGCATCTGATTAATCACCTTGATAGCTGGTCGTGAAAAGGGTTTGTCGTCTTTTGTATAGACGACTGTACTTTAATTGTCTTTGATTCTTGTCTTTATCGAGGGGTCACGAACAGGCCTCTTGACATTGGAGCAGGCACAATTGTCCACATTTACTCCACTTCTCAACTGCTCTGATTTTAATCAGTCTTCTCTCTCCTTCACTTTGTCTTTCTCTTGCTCAAGCAGAAAAACAGTAATCGAATGATGAGATGGTTGAAGAATTCTCTCACTTTTACAGAAACACACTTTGCTGCAATGGCTAGGTTGGCAATATCTGACTTTTTAACTAAAAGCAAAATTGAAGAGAAAGGCGACAGCAAAACCTGGACAGAAAAACAAGATCTGGTCTGCCTTGGTCTAGTGACTCTTGTCCATGATACTTGCTGCACCTCTGGCCAGTGTCCACACGATTGACTCATCCATTATGGGTAGCTACCCGCAAATGTCAGACTGGGATTCTGTCCTTGCTGTTCCGTGGATGAACTGGAAAGTCGTTTGTCCCGAATTTCTTCTTTCCCTAACTAAGGAATTCCTGTTTCTGTGCGGCGTGTGACTGATTTCCGTGTTAAAAATTCGAAGTCCACTGGCAACACTCTACACAGCAATGGTGTCGAATGTAACAAGTCAACCAGTCTGTATATAAAGAAATATATAGTTATTACATATTTATACTCTGTATATAGTGTGTAATATTTTATAGTATTTCTGTAGAAGCGTCTTCGATGTTTTTGGCTGTGTACCCTCTGTCTCAGGAAAACTACAAAGTATGAAATACATTCCATCACGATGACATGCGGCCGAGGAAACAATAACAACATACAATAACTTTTCCTGGCGTAAATAATGTTCTCATCACTCAAGGCTTTTCTGTGGCAATGGTGCCTGTATTGTCTCTGGTCCATAACTCTCTCCCTGTCCCCTACCCCAGAGGTAGCGGCCACTGTCTCAAGGCAAAGAAGGCAAGTGACTCATTTAGAAATTGATAAACGTGATTATAGAATCGCTCAGCCTTGCGACGGTCAGTAATCTGCCGGGGCTGTTTCAATGTTCCTATTCATCAAAGGACTGCTGCTGCTGCTGCTGCTGCTAGTGGTAGGGGTGGTGGTGATGGTGATGGTGGTGGTGGCGACGGCGAAGAGAAGGAAGAGGGGGAGAGGATGTGCTGTGAGTGTGGGGTAGGGATGGAGGGAAAGTGAGGAAAGAGACCTGCAAGCCATCGCTCGTCCCTTCAAACCCTCTTTTCTCCTACTGTCTCCGAAGAAATTCTTGATGAATTCCTTTGCAAGATGGCAGAATAATTTTCCCTGGGACGGCTCTTGCATCAAGCGCAGGTCATTAGCGCAGGGGGCCCCAGCTAATCCTCGCAATCACGACATTTTGTTGGGATAACAAGGGGCTCGCTGCAGTCTCATCGTTATCAATATTAACCAATATTTGGCGTGCTTTCAGAGGACGCGGTGGCTGCTGAAATTTCATTTCTACAGGAAAAGGCTTGCCTGGGCCGGCCGGGCCTGCGTCCGGGGCCGCCTGTGCCTCCCCGAGTGTGAGGGGCGGTATTTGCATAAGAATGGGGGCCTGCCCAGGACCTGCCATCTTTCTTCATTGAAACAAATGTGATAAATAGCTCCTTATGCGCAGCCCGGGCTCCATAAGTAAAGAAATTCTCATCATTTGCCAGGCAGTGCCAATCAAAAAGATGTTTACATAGGAGCATTGCGACCGATGAAAGCTCTCTCTTGGTCAGCAGTTGTCGGATTGTAATTTTTTTTTCTCCACTGGGCAGTGTGAGTAGATGGCCCACGCTTTATGTGTGTGAAGGGGAGGGGTTAGGGTGCGTCGTTGGAGCAAGTGTGTTTGTTTTACCTTGGCTTATAGCTTTCCTTGGGCGCCAAGTTTGAGAGACCTCCCCCTCTTCCACACACAAACACACTTTCCCGTTTTTCTCACTTTCCTCTTCCGCAAATTTCTTCATCTAAACACCATCACCCCTCTTCCCCCCCGTTCATCCCCTGACCTGTCGTCGTCTGCGTGCCCCTGCAACTGCTGTATGCACACCGGGGGCCAGGCGGCCTTTCCTCGTCTCCTCGATATGATGAGCAGCGGTCACGACTCTCTCTCTTTTACTCGCTTGCTCTCCCTTTTCAGCGGAGAGCGTTTCTCTGTCTGAATTTCATCAGCTGCAGTGCGTGGTACAAGGACCGGTTAAAGAATGTCGGATCGAAATCCCCGTTAACTTCGTTAACCGCTCTTCGCGGAGAGAGAGAGAAGGAGGGGGAAAGGAGAGACAACCTCGCTGTCCTGGTTATTCCCCCTCGCAGTTTGTGTTTGGAGCACGCAGCGGGTTAGTCACTGGGACCAAACATCAGTTACGTTGTCATTACGTCTTACAAGTACGTTAAACCATAACTGATGTCACAACGGCCAGCATCATCTGCTGCCGAGGGACTTACCCTCGGGCGAGCCACCCTTCTGTGGGGACTGTTTCCTCCATGTTTTGTTCTCCCGTAAGCATTACGCGCTCGACCGAAGCAGGTGCCAGTACAGGTAAGTCAGTCCGTGCCACCCCGGTTTTCTTTTTTTTTTTTTTTTCTTTTTTTCTGCGAGCTACCTTGCCGTAGAATGCACACAGGTCGTCGTCACTCACCTCACCCAGCAGCCTGCATACTGGTCGCAGTACAGAGTCAAGGTAGACGGCCCTCCTGTCGTCCTTTGAGCGTCCGCACTTATTATCGGGGCCCATGGCAGGAGAGCAAGGTAGGGGCTTGAGGGTGGTGTGTGTGCGAGGAGATGGGGAGGGAGGACCAAGGGGTAGGGAGGCGTGGGCAGCAAGAAGGTTGGCTGTGCGTGTAGGTATGTGGGGGCTCCTCATTAAGCCACTCCCCCGCCCCATCCTGAGCGACAGCGTGGCTTGCCATGCTTTCTAACGAGTTGATTAGCCGGGACAAAGGGCAGCCGGGCAGAAAAGGGGGGCGGGGGAGGGAGAAGAGGGCGCGGAAACAAGGATCGGACTGCTGGATCTGGACATTGTCGTGTCGTGTAGTGTCACTGCCGCGCCAACGAGCGACAAGACGAGAACCTTGCAAGCGATGGGTGTGGGCGGGGGTGACGGCGTGTGTCCGCACATTGCATGACACGGACAGGGACATGACAGTGACCGCTGGCAGTCGTTGTGTAGCTGTTGCTGTTGGTGCTAAAACGTTCGGCGTCGTCACGGTGTCAGTGCTTCCCCGCTTCTACACGGGCGGTGGGCAGGGTCTGTATGCAGCAGCAAGGGAGGGAACGCTCAAGGTAGGGGAAGATCACACGTTTTTTCAAATTGTTCTTGCATCAGGTAGGATGTCGAATCATTATTTTGCTGTTCGGTGCAGGGCAAAATAAAAATAAAAGTGTCAGTGATGAAAAGAGAAAAGAGGTTGGGTCGTCAGCTTTTTTGGTATTAATTATTACATTGCGTATATCATCTAGATTTTCATCACTGGCACACTAGTCTCATTCCCCATTCGGGGATGCTGCGTGCTAGTGGTGTTGGCTCGTGTGTAAAGTATTCCATGGCCTCAGGTGTGTGTGTTAACGAGTGGAACACAGAGCTATACAAGAACTGCACACGTCCTGGTGAACCGTAACCACGACCTCCTTGCTAATAATATTAGACAATCACGTGACATTTGAGTTTCTCGTTTCTTGTCTTAAAAGACAATCGACCCCTGAACCGTTTCACGTAGCGGGCACAGCGCTCACCCTCCTGTCTCCAAGCGTCGTCGGTTCTTCCTACCCTCCTCTTCTATTCCTCCCTCCACAACTCTTGTCGCAATGTGTTTTTAGTTCTGACAGGTACCATCATCACTGGTTAACATGTCAACCCTCACTGCTTACATTTGAGTATTTTTACAAAATCATCGACAGCGCTGGCTGCACATGCAATGAAAGGATTGCAGCCCCCTTCCCACTAAATAAATTAATAAGCTATAGCTATTTTTAGACCAGAAATGCGGACTGGTATTTGTTGTTACAAGGCCAGAACAGTGTATTGGTGGAATGTAATTTAATAACTCTAGCTTGTATTATGAAATGTTTACGCTAGTTGTTGTTGTTGGATCCTCCAGAAGTAACAAGGAATAAACTGGTGTTGGATCCACTCCTTTCAATCATGTAATGTATTTTATGTATGGCTAGACCCTCCCCCTTTCCAGCATGTATCTTGAAATATGTACAGAAAAAAACCCGTAGAACCATTCATCTCTTCAGTTTACACCTTTTTCAGATGCACTCCCTTCACCTGTATCGTGAAATGTAGGTAGTACAGTTAAAAATACCCCATCTCTCCCCGTATCGCATGTGTTGCTGGATCTTCCTTCTGTCCTGAAAATGCTCATTGAATTATCAGCATCTTCATCCACCTGTCCTGTCCAAGACATCCGGGTCACTGCTTAATGCAGTTTTGCTCAGGGTGCATAAAGCACGACGGGCGATAGTTTCTCTGGGTTAGGTGGGATACGAACACAAGACAAGGAAAGAGTCCTGAAGACAGCGGCCACGCGAGTTGCCTGTTCATTCATTGATCTCCCTTTGGTGCCAGCAGTTATTTCATGTTGTGTGATGACTTCTTCTCTCCCTTGAAGAGGGACGGGATCGGGGAGTAGCGGTCCATGCGTGTGGGGAGGGGGATATACAAGCAAAGATTCTCTTTGTTGTTGTATTTGTTATGCAGACGATTATGCCCGTGGATTCGGTGTGATGCGATAATCAGTCATTTGATCGATGATCTGTTAAGTCTGAGGTTCACGCCGCTGTTACCCTTAAACATCTGTCATGTCCTCCCTACCACAGAAACAACAAAAATAAAACAGATTAAACCATTAAAACTCAGCTGGGTTGTAAAAACCCGAGTTCGTCCTGAAAACCCGTCTGTACGAAGTGCTTGTGTCAGCCCAGTGCGCATCTCATAGCTGGAAAAAGACTTGGACCTCACACCTGTGAGGTGTTCACTGGGTGGTGCTGGACCTGCCAGAAAGCCAGCCAGACAACCTGGCAGGGCGCGCGCGCGCTGTTGGACGCTAACTGCTGGCGCGAGAGAGCGAGGCAGGAGCAGTGTGTACCGCTGTAGGTATGATAGATAGCGATTGATCTTCGCCGGTGCACGAGGTGGCGAGAATGTCGGAAACGCTGTCCTCTTCTTCCGTGATGAATAGCGCTCACTAAGTAGGGGCTCATGTCTAGTGTCTTGCGGAGTTGGCACTGGAAACCTTAGCCACTTTATCATTTGGCCTGTTTGTTTCCTTCCTATCCATTTGAGCTGCTCGTGCTTCCAGCCCTTCCCTCCCTCTCTCCTTCTCCGGCCGGCCGTACACACATGCTATCGCGGTGACCCGGCGCTCCCTCCAGCTGTCCCTCCCCTATGTCTTGTCTCTCTGCTGGTCTTTGGTCATTTGTCTAGTGGCCCTTCACTTTCCCGCAACCTGTCACCCCTCGCCTCAAATGGCCGCTTCCAAAGGCATAAGGTCCATCTCGGCCCCGGAGTGGGGGGTGGTGAGAAAGGGGAGGGGACAGCTGTATAGCCGCGGGAGCTCGCACAAGTGGCTTAGGCTACCTGCGATCTGTGCCAGTGTCTGGTGCCTGCACCGGAATCTCTCACCTGTTGAGCGCGGCGGAGGGGCAGTAACCGTGCTGTGGCCGGCTGCGTGCTACCGTGTACCTGTCAGCCCCGCTACCTGTGGGCCCCCAGCCACCCCGACCCACCCCACGTGCTCAGCACACACGAGCGCGCGCTTTTTTCTCTCGTCATCTGTCGCAAGCATGTCACCAGTTATTGTCTTTCTGATAGCCTGCTTCAAGGTGTGGTCTCAAGTCCGTCTACAGTTTGACGAGAACGTTCGAGGGTTAGGACGCGGTGGCTAATGTGGGGAAAGGAGTGGGGAAGGGGTTACAGAGGGGAGAAAGGGGTTCAGGGAGGAGAAAAAGCTACTGTGAGGGACTTCTGAGCAGGGAGGGGTGCAGAGGTTGAGGCGTCCCGGGGAATGCGTGGGGCTTGAAAGTGGTCACTGGCCCTTATCTCACGCCTTAGGCCGGATTTTTGCCACCGGTGATTAGGCCGCAAGGCTCTCTTCCCTGTTGCCTGGTTTGTCGCACTCGTTCTATTCCGCCGGTCAAATGACAACATTTGCAGGTGCTAGCACTTGAGTAGATGGCCAGAAGCACAGTGCCAACATCACCTGTACCACAAAACCCCGGTTCCCCCCGAGCCGCCACCCCTTGCCCCCCTTGCTCATGTTTGACGAGGTCAATGAAGCCGCTTCGTTTTTGCGCTCCAGTGTCGTGACACTCATTAACGGCTGTGCCATGTCACAAGTTGCGGGGAGGAGAAGGCTAGGGCTAGAAGTGGGTGTAGAGAGGGAGGGTATGGCACGGGGGAGCGAGAGGGCTCGGCAGACAATGACAAGGCAAGAAGGTGGAAATTCTCATTAAAGTGTGTAGCGGTGGGCCATTGTGGCCGGCGGGGAGCCCGCTCTTGTTTCACGTCCCCGCGCGGCCGGCTACGAATTTCCACCTCATTAATTCGCTTTAATTGAGGGCTAAGTCGTAAACAGCCAAGGCCGACCAGGGCTGACGCTAGCGTTCAAAGGTAGCTGGGGTCTTGATGGTGAAAAGGGAAACTTTAATGTCTGATGAGCTCATCCTATCTCCCCGTGCCATCTCGGGGAGAGCCTTCCTGGCCCTTCCCTTAATTACATGTAGATTGGCCTCATAAAATACCCTGGCAGACCTTGGAGGGCCCCCCCTCGCCCTCCCTCCACCAACTCAGCACCCGTGACCTCGGCCCTTGGCCCCTTGCTCCAGCGCAGGTACACAAAGACAATCAGACAAGGCGAGAAGAGGGCAGAACGAAGGGGAGTGAGGTGACGGCACTAAGAAACTCATCAAGCGGTATCGCTGGGTCAGGTAGTTTTGCAAGCTACTTCATCCGCCAATCAAACGACGCTCCTTATCTCAGGCGCTTGCACACAAGGTGGATTGTCGAGGGCCGAGTGAGACTCAACAGGTGCTTTGTGCTGCCTGCGTGCGAGATCGTGTGTCTGTGTGCGTACAACACGACAGATGAGCTAGTTCGCAACGACACACACACATCGCCATCAGACAAGGACCCTCTTACCCGTTTCTCCGTCCTCAACCCCGCTCCCCCAACTCCCTCACGACCTTCAATCAACCATGTTTGCCCCGTCTTTCTCATATTGTTGCCGCGCGCGAGACTCAACTCACCACGGGATTATTACACCAAGTCTTTATCAACTCTAGAAAACGTGGCTATATTTCAGGCGCGTGCTTCTCCGACACTATTCCTGGGGGAAGACTCTTTCCCAACACCCCCCTCTACCCCGTTACCTCGAGGGATTGCAAAATTTTTGTTTTCTCCCTCGTCAGCATCAGCCCCCACTCGCCTCGATCGCCATAGTTGCAATTAGCTTTGCTTTGTGCCGCCGCGTCTGATGGCAGCCGGAACAGCCGTCTGCAGATACTTTTAACCTTTTAATAAAATGGAAGAATTCACTGGTGCTCAGAATTTACTCACTCTGCCGCGGATTGGGAAAAAAAAATAACCAGACGAGAAGTTTCATGTTCTGCCAGACGTCTACACATTGAGACACCGCCATTGTCTGTGGTTTGTCTGTTAGCTTTTACAGTATTTATGTATACAATGTAAGAGCTGTCTCAGCGATTTTTTGTCAACTTGAAACACATATAAGACAACATTTTTGTATTCGTATATAATAAGGAAGAGCTGCTGCTTCAAGGAGTTGCACATCTACAAAGTAGCTCAAAGCACTCAAGTGTTTTCTAGATTCTTCTTAACATTTACAAGTCTTTTTTCGGACGCTGTACTCTTGGCGAAGAATCTGTGCACCTTTGGGGAAAAGAAACACGAAGAGTTATGTTTTTACTCTATGCAATCAACACTTGGCCGAAGTGGCTCACCATGTCTAAGGACACGTTTCATTGAAGGCAAAGTCAAGCTCTCCTTTTTTCTCTTTGCGTCCCTTGATGTCTTGCCCACAACTGCTTTACCTCCCCTGATGCCTTACGTTTCCAGGTGAGTTATCCTGCCACAGGTCCACCTGGGTTCAGATCTCGTCTCTGGACATTCCCTGTGACAACTGTTCGCAAGGGATTTTCTTCCGGGTGCTTCGATTTCCTCCTCCTTTCCTCACCCCTTCTTAGTGTGAAATCACCTGTAGGTGGAAGGACTTTCCCACCAAACCAGCCAACGATCTGACCTCGAACCAGCGAACTAACGAGCAGGCTAGGGAGCCTTTTGATTAAAAGAGACATCAAGTGGTGCTTTATGTAAATGTTGAATCAAAATTTTGACGAGTGCTTTGAGGGCGTGCACCCTATTTCTTCTACCAATAGTGGGTAGGCGTTGTGTGTTTGGTGTGTCTGCAGCCATACTGTAAAGTTGTTTTTTTTTGTGGCACGGCTCTTTTTTATTTATTTTATTTTTTATTATTTTTTTTGCGTGTTCCGTTATTATTTTGTTCCCTGTATACACACTTTTCACCTTCTTTGGTTCGAAAGAAAAATGCTCATTGTGACAATCCGTGGCATCTTATTTAATAGACAAAATAGCAGTAGTCTCGGGTATCTAACACTTGGGTCATGACTTTCAAGTTAAGCTTTGCACCACGATTTGCAGACATTAAATGCTCACCCGGATCCTTTTCTTCCTCGAGCAGGACAAAACTTTGAGTACGTCGTTGTATTTAGCCGCCTGTTGCAGTGAGACACGGTGTGATTCGCATCCCGAGGTGGACCAAGGACTAACACTCAAATTTGTAGTTTTTTTTTTTTCTTTTTTTTCCTTCGCCGTTTCGTATTGCAGCAGGAACCTTAAAGACCCTTAAAGGTAGAAATTTGGTTTTGTAGGCGATGATAGGTTTAGATGTGTGCGTGTGTGTCTTCAGTACAAATCTTCAATGTGGAAGGGATATTATGTAGTTGTGTGGTTGTGACTTCTTTCTTTAATATGTGTATGAAATCCCGCCAACCGAAGAACTGTTGACTTTGTTTCAACATACCTTAACAACCACGTAATATAACTATTAAAAATAATATCTATAAATATGTTGTCTATAGAAAAATGTTCATTCCGTTGGTTTTGCTGCAATTGTTGAGAAGGCGATTCCCTATTTTCTATATTTAATCTGATTTTTTTTTCACCAAAGCATTCCCATTCTGAGAGAAGCAGAGAAAAATAGAAGGGACTGGAGGAAAAGGCCGAATGTGGAGAAGGGCAGGGGCTTGGTGATAGCTGTGGGAAGGTGCCAGAGGTGAGATGAAGAAAGGGAGAGACTGAGAAGGGGGGCTGCCTAAGGCAGACGAAGAAAGAAAGAAACAACGCATTGAAGGACTGGGGGTGGGGTTGGCGGATGGGGAGGGGATTGTCCAGACAGAAGAAAGAATTACGGAGAGGACGGGGGGACAATTCGAGGGCATTATGTAGAGAGGTTAAGAAAGGCGACCCCCGACCCCTCCACAACACAATATAAATATATATACGAGTATATGATTGAAGATGAACGTCATTCTTCCTCAAAGCTCGAGTGTTCCGGAACCAACCCGCCCCTAGAAGAAAGCAGACAGCTGGGAAAGTGAACTGGAGCAAAGAAAACTGATGGGAAGTTAGTGACGATAACATCAGAGTAGCGAGTACAGGGGCCGGACAAGTTTTGCAAACCTTGCAGTGTTTGTAATTCATCTGCTGCCCTTTCGTTCTTAACCTTAGAAGAGTACTTGGCGATTTTTCAACACCTGGTGATTGTACGGGCTTTAGGCGGGATTTACTACGTCAACATCCCCGACACCACTCCATCACCACCATCCTCAGTCCCCCTCCCCCACATGGGCACACAATTAGTCTGTGTGTGCGTGTGTGTTTATGTTACAGCTCTCTGTATGTCATGTCACGTGACAGCAGACTTAGAAAGTAAGGTTGCTGCAACTGTTAGCTATTTAAACTCGTTACATTTTTAGACTCTTTAAATTTGTCACAATTAAAGAGACAAAAACAACACCGCGGTCTTTTCTCGGCAGACAGGAAGGAGAGTTGCACGCGTATGACCAAGAATAATGACAACATGTTAGTAAGAAACGGCTTGTCTGCGCGATTTCCCTCGCAGTGGCCTGTGGGATTGATGCTCTGGAGAATGTTCATCTGACACGCGCTGAAAGGAAGATACCCGGTGACATCAAGAAATATGTTCGCCTATAGCCAGCGGACATTAGAAACCACAACAAATGTATAAACACGACATGTTTTTGGCTACAGACGCGAGTAAGAAGTGAAGAAAATAAAAGATAAAGCTGTAAACTGGCATCAACGGACGTGTTGGGGACGAATATTACAGCTGGGTGCTTGGGTGGGTGTCGTATGGACAAATGTAGTGTGTGCACACGTGTACGGGTGTGTAATCGAGGTGTTAATCAGGCCAGTTGTTATGTAACGGGGGAAAGTGGTTCTTGGAATTTTTTTTTTTTTTTTATGAAGAGCGGTTTGTCTAGAAACAACGGTTTGTGTCGAGACGGTGTCACAGAAGTATCGGTACTGGCTTTTGTAAACCGTTAATGACCAGGAGAAATGACAACATGGAGGACACTAAGAAACCGTTAGTGCTGTAGTTTTAGCCCCTGGCCTTATTCCGATATAAATATTTCACGGTCTCGACATCACGTGACTATGCTTTCCACGTTTTAAACGCTTTGATGTCGCAGTGTGATCAACGGCTCTTGAGGGCATGACGTTTCATTATGGAGGTTGTGGGTTAGTCGGAGGGGCTGGCTAATGATTGTTGGGACTGCAGAGGTGGGTGCGCAACATTCCGGGTGAAGTGCTGTAGTTTCGTCAGCCTGCCTACTTCAAGTAGCATCTGTTCTCTTATCACCATAACAACCGTGGGAATGATGGCACTTCCTGTGTGCCATGTGAAATGTGCAGACGGAGTGGCAAGGAACATTTTCTAAAATTGCTTCATAACTGTATTATCTCCACCGGAAAGAGCTACAGGTTCAAAAAAAAAAAAAAAAAAGCGTATTTATGTCCCTGTGTTAACCAAAGAGATTTGTGGAGCTTTCTTATCCTAGATGTTACCCTGGATGGTTTGTTGTCTATGGTTACTTGTGGTACAGTTAACTCTTATACGACTTGTGTAGGTAAATTACAAAGTGTGTTGCTAGATAGTAAAACGTTTCAAAGAATGAGAACACATTTAATATTCAAAGTTTTTGTATATAGGATTGAATTCAAACGGGTCATGCGTGTAACCGACAGGGCGAAAATTGCCTTGCACTTTAGTACACGCATCATAAGCCACATAGCAATTATGGCAAAATAACAGGCAAGCGTCTGAAACTGAACGACACTCATGAATGGTAATCCTAGACACCACGGGGTCTTCCAAAGCGACCTACATACGCACCTGATAGAAGGCGTTAATAAGCCAGCGTCAAGGATGGTGCCACCCGGGGTAGCAAGGTCCTCCAGCTCACGACCTTTTTGATTACTGACTTGCTTGACACCCTCATTATCCTTCCAATGAGGAAGCCGGGCCTTTTGGAACTACAAGCTTATTAAAGTTTGAGAGTTCACGACCTTTTAGCCTCACGTGAAGGAATTGGGCATAAAGAGTTCTGATCTGAAAGGGAGATTGTTTAGGGAGCGGGTGGAGAAGGAGGGTCCAATCGGGGTTAGCTTTGGCGGTTGTGTAAGTCAGGCCCTTGTTTATCCACCGCGATAAGCCAACGGACTTCAAGGGTTCGGCGTCCGCAACCGTTTCTTAGTTACCGGGCAGCTAATTGCCAAACTAGGGGTCAGCTTGACAGGAAGCCAGAGCCTTTTGTCTCTCGGCCAGCCCTCGTGTCGCCAGCTCTTAAGATTCGCCACCCTACATGCTGGTGACAGTCGTCAGGCGCTCAAGCCTAGGGTCCACCGTTGTCCACCCGCTGCGCTCCTCCCTACACCCTTCTGGCTTACCTTTACACCCCGGCTAATTGTTCAGGTATGAACGAAACCCGATTTTCACCGATCTTTTAGGTAGATCAACGGGATGAAAAAAAGCAACCCCACCTTGATTATCGCAAAAGCTATTTTGCCTATGTTGTGATGGGTATGAGTGGCTGCGGTTACTCGTTGATCGGCTGAAGCTTCCATCACTCAGCTTTCTTCACGTGTGGTTTGTCGTGTCTGAAAGGTTAGTTCGAGTAAAGGTTAGTTCGAGTACAAAATTATTTTTAAATGAATGAGTTAAAATCATTATAAGATACTAATTTCTAAAAGTCCAGGAGCGAACAAAACTATGAGGAGCGCAGTTCTCACCTGGGAGTGGCAAGGAGATCAAGATCTCATTTCCCGCCATCACAAAGGTCGCCTCGCCGAGGGTTCATTAGCATATGCTTAAAGCTCGCATCGGCCGAGGCTTTCTGTGAGGTCAGTAGTTAGGTCATCGCACTTGTGCACTTTAAGAAATTAATGAAATATTGACACAAGCTAACACATAAGGTCGTCGGAGGGCAAGACATCATCTCATGTGGTCACAGATGTCCGTTCACTGATTTGGCAGTGTTTCATTAACATCTGCTCAAATTTCTAACATTGGCCTCGCTCTTCAATGATGCCAGACTGAGGAATTTAGGCCAGCCGGCGAGTTCGTTTTAGAAGAAATAAAATTTCCTTACGCATTTTTGTAGCAAACTAATTACAGCTGTCAGTTCTTTCCATCTTGTTAGCAGTTTTCGTGTCTGAGACGCGGTTAGCCTTTCATTCATAATACACCTGGAACACAAACTTCAGATTGTAGAAGTCAGATTATACAAGTCTGGCATTGAAGGCAGACAGAGGGACACCCAAGGCGACCAATCGGAAATACTTTAGTAAAAACTAGCGAGGGGCTGCAAGCTGGACGCTGGTTGGTTGGTTAGTTTGGCGGGAATGTGCTTACCTGTGGAAGGAATTTCGTACTATATGAGAGAAGAGGAAGTGGGGAGGAAACTGGAGGGGCCGGAGAAAACCATTGACGGCCAGTCCTGCCAACAGGTGTGACATACAGAGGGTGTCCCGAGACGAGATCTGAACTCTGGCGTTTCACGTCAACACCGGTTAAATCGCACGCCACCCTCAGGACGCCAGAAAGTGAAACGATTTTTTTTTTTTAAGGATTCCCGCGTCAGCAGGTCGATTTCTAAATGTGATTCGAGTGCACCAGTTTCATCCCCATCACCGGGTCCCAACATGAATCGAAGGGGAAATTATCTGAAGATTATCGGGGCCGGTGTGTCCAGGAGTCACGCGGAGCAAAGGCAGAACCTGGAGGGGTCAGAGGGCGGCTAGTTGAAACAGGGGAGTGACGACCAAGGAGAGTGCGTGGGGCAGGAAAGACGGGTGGTGGTGCAGGAAGATGTAGATATTCTCGCTGGCTACCACAGAGAAAATATATAATTTTTATATTGTGCTAAACAGACGGCGAGCAGATCAAGGTAGTAGTCGTCGTCGGCTGAGCTCACCTTCCTCTGCTCCTCACATGTCGAGGGCTGACACTGACTCGGGTAGTTGGGATGACGGCGCAGGGTAGCAGATTGTCTTTTTAACTCTCCCACAACAGACCAGCAGCCCACATTGCAAACTTTATAATCTTCATCAAGAAAATCTGTTTAAATACATCATCATCATCATCATCATCATCATCATCATCATCATCTCTGACAATAAGTAAATTAAATGGCTTTGTTATGTGGCGATAATATCAACTATTGTCACCTTTGTTACATTTGGCGCAGCATGACATTTTTTTCTGGATATCGCTAAGTGCATGAGGTCGCACAGAGAGGTTTGATAGACAGAAGGTGGCTGTCTTGTTCATTTCTTCTCTCTCTCTCTCACGGGAGCCTATGCTGACTCGCAGTCTCACCCGCAACACATTGCATATTTCACGTTTTTTACACATGAAAAAAATTCTTTGCAGCAACTGGTTTTGCGATATTGGCACAGGTCTGTATATTCATCGTTTGCTGCATTTAGAGACGATATCGCATCTCTCTCCCTGTCTGTGAGCGACAGTTACAAGCTTGTGTGCAACTGCCGTGGGGCGCCCAACTTTTTGTTTGCACGTGCGTTTTGCCATGCGCTACGTAGATGTACGCAAAACGGGTTTTGATGTTATCGTTTGTTTATGTCGGCTATACACACCAGCGTCTATGTATAATGGCGCACGCAAGCCACTAACTGCAAGTTACAAAAAGTTGAGGACAATCTCGTAACTGCCAGCTTAGGTGCCGAACCCAACCTCAGTCAAAGGAGAGCAGCAGTAACGGTTTCCAAGTCGAAATGCTTTGATACATTTTGCCCTCGTTCAAAATTCACTCTTCTTTAAACACATAATTGATGGCGGAGGAGGGGGAGTGGAGAAGCTGGTTAATAATGAGGAAAAGCCACGAGTGCATGCAAAACAGTAATCAGTGTGAGTTGTTGGAGAAGACTGCATGCTGGCACCAAATAATAAATAGATCGTGTACTCCGATTACTGTATTATTATTATTATTAGTAGTAGTAGTAGTATTACAGTTCGTCGACAAAAAATAGACTGTTCAAACAAGCGAAGAGGAGGTATAGTTCGTAGATAGGTATGGGTTATGTTTGGTTACTGTTAAGGTGTATGTGTTGGTATTATGTTGTTGTGGATGAAGGTAGTTTGGAAACTTAACTTTGTGAATCTTTGCGGTCAAGACTAACAACGATCGACAAGTTGTCGGAGGATTAACATCCCCGCAGGCAGAGCACTGCGGTGTGAACCTGCTGTCAAGATATGTCGTGTAAAATAATATTCCGCTGAGCCTGGAAAAACATCCTACTAGATAATATTGTGTGGAAAAAAAATCACTCCTACAATGATATTTATTCTTGTGTTGCATGCTCATGCATGGCGTGGCTGTATGTGCTAGTGACAGTTAAGACAGAATAATAACTGCCAAGCTAGGGGTCAGATGGACTGGACAGAAGTAGAAGAAGTAGTAGCTAAGATCGACTTAGAAAGTAAAAGTAGCTAAATCGGAGGGAGAAAATAACTAGCAGCTAAGAGTAAGTAGTCACTTGCTGAGAAGGGGATAATAAGGCAGGGGAAGTGTTTTATTGAGATTATTGTGTTTAGGATGTTTCTAGAAAGTGACTGTCACCTTTGTTTGCTATGATGTCGACTGATGCCGTATTAAAAAAAAAAAAAATACTGTCGGAGGTTTTCTCCTCGCTTTATAGAACATTTGATTCGTTGATTTCATGTTTTACAACGAAGTGCCTAAATGAAGTTCACATAAAACTTGGTGTACGAGGTAAAGGTCAGCTACACTGACATGTGTCTCCCCCATGTCTTCAGTTGTGAAAAGCGCGTGCACGCCGTGCCTGGTGTACTTTGCATGGAGGACCCCGCCATGTTTGATGAGCGCGTGCCACTGGTCCCTGGGCTGCTTTCATGCCCTCACAAACCTGGATTGATTGCTGACCTTATGTCGTAGCTGCATTATCCAGAAGCTTGGACGAAACAGGTTTTCTTGGACATTACAAGCCGATGTAATCTTCCCCATTTGTACAAACTGTATAATACGCTTGTCCATGATCACAACCCGTCTTCCCAGATGATTACCCAGGCGAAGATTAAGTTCAAGATTGAGGTGTCTGTCCTTTTGCGAGGAGACAAACCAAAAGGGTTGATGCGAGGTCTGTGAGCATGCCTGCTGTGGATACCCAACCTCGAAAGGTGACTTACGAAGTGGACATTATTTCTAACTGTCGGCGAGGGTAGTTGCTACTTCAGACTTGATAATGGAGAAAGGAGCTGACTTCGCTGTGAGAAGCCTCCCGACCATCTTCATAGCGACTTTAGATATACATTTCCAAGTTGTGTTTGAGCAGTCAGGCCTGACCGTTAACCTGGGCAGGTTACTTACTTAGTTATTATCCGCATCTGCTGACTCGGGCCTCATCAGGCCAGCAGCTCTGGCGACCCGGTGAGCGGCTGCGCGTGACTGAACAACCACAAGAGCGTGACTGCCAAAGCCTCAGCTTGAAGCATGAAGGGCTAAATTCGCAGTTTTCATTGTAAGGAAAGAAAACTTCGCCGAGAACTCTGCGAGATGGACGGGGGGGGGGGGAAACGGCAGTTGGGGTTGGGTGGGTTAGAGGACCTCCCCACCCCGAAACACCTTCCCCACAACTTGCCACCACCAGCGCCACCTTCCTGCCTTCAGCAGCCAGCGTAATCCGCCGCTGGTCGACACCTAGAGACCCGACTTGCACAATTGATCACTTTGCCAGCCTTCTCAATTTGCTGCGACCTGCTTATGGTTTCTAATACGAGAACCACGTCAGATCAATATGAATCAACAACTGCCTTGCCTCTCTTCTTGCCACCAGCAAGTCTCCTCTTTCTTCCCTCGCAAACGACGCAGTCAGTGTCTGGTTAGAACTCCACTCTCCCTCCACCACCGCCTTCAACCTAAGTAGTGATGTCTGGCTTACAATTCCACTTTCCGATCACCGCATTCAACCTAAGTAGGAGTGTCTGGCTAGAACAATTATCCGACCACAGCATTCAACCTACAGTAGATAGAAAGAACTGGACTTTCCGATCACTTATTCGTGTGGAGAGTCTGGCGAGAACTTTGCCACCACCGCCGAGCTAGACTCTCCGACTTTCGCTGACTATCCATGGCTAGGCCCTGACTTCCACACCATCGCTGTCTTGTTAGAACTTTATTTCCCGACCACAGAAGTCAAAGCCTGTGGTTAGTGAGGACGACGAGCGTATTGATGAGAAAGTTCGGGGGGTGAAGTTTGTGCAGATGAATGGACATGTTTTCAAATAAGCATGACTGAGGGCATTGTGGGAAGGGCATAGTCAAGAAGGGAAGGGGAGAGCAGAGTGTGCGTGAGAAAGGAGAGGAAGGAGGGAACTAGTGGGGAGGGGTAGCCTGATCTCTTTAATTAATGACGGCGGCTTGAATATGCATTCATTCCCGTGGACTTCCATGCTCGCGCATAAAGTTAATAAATCGCTATGGACTAAGATGGCCGGCCGCGTGTAGGCGTCGAGACGACTTTGCCGAGGGAAGCAGCGTGGTGGAGAGATTTCTCCCTAGTAATTAAAATATTCCGAGAAATTTGCCTTCTCCTTCTTCATCACTCAACAACATTTCAACAGCATACTTCAAATTCCTTGTAGTTTTCGACAGAACTTTTTGGTCAATTATTTTTTTGTATATATTAGATTATTGCTTTATTTTTTTATGTGTAAGTGAACTTTAAATAGATCATTTTCTTGCGCTGAATTAGAATATTTTTTTTTTTTTGCAGATCTTTGCCGCATATCTCTGGCCATCTGTGGTAGCCTATGCAGCAGCATAACTCGCACAGGATCATTTTCATTGCGTCTGGGCTGATCAGATGCAGGTGAGCAAAATTAAACAATCATCGGGGCTGGAGTCACGTTGGCCGATAAGGGAGCCGCGGAATATATACAGAGAAGAATGTGTGTTTAAGGCACGTCTGCCTCGCTCTCTCTATCGCTTCCTTCATCTCCTGCCGCGTATCGGGTGTACAGAAACAGAGGAATATCCGGGTATCTGCGACCGACTGCTGAGACTTGGTGGGTGTGTGGGGTGGGTGTTGGTGGGATGCGAAGATTATGGTAGTGTACGTGTACAACTCCGGCTCCTCCCGTCCCAGCTTGTACGAGCAGGCACGCCCTCTCCTCCCAGTCACATCCATCTTGTAATCTTGATGACTGAATCTCTTGTGTCTCACCTGCTGTCCTGTATATGCTGCTACTTATATGTATACTCACCGCCTGAACCTTGTGCCATTGTCTTGTGATGATATATTGTCTGTCTCTCTCTCTCTCACACACACACACGCGCGCATAGCCACACAGGTATCATCTGCTTATTGAACAATTCTTTCAACTTAGAAAGTATAAGTCAACTGGGAAAAAATATGTATGACAAATCTTTGTATGTTAACAATTTGTGTATTGTCTTGGTGCTGAAAAGCTCAGCCGATAATCATTGTCAATGCTCTCTCCCCTACACACACTCTCACTCTCTCTCTCACACACAGAGATGTGGGAAGGGAATGCAATGTGGAATTATGAAAATCTGTTGTCATCCGCAATCGTCATTAAAATATCGAAATTGAGGAAGGTGAGCAGGAGAGCTCTGAAATTAGATTTCTACTTCAAAACATCATTTAGTATGGCCTTGGAGTATACTTCCACTTTGTGTGATGGTGTTTATTTCAGCTAATTTCGATGGATGCTGGGATTATATTTCTGTTTTATGTACCCACTAAACTGAATTTTCCAACAGCTTTGAAAACGTAAGCTTTGAGTGCTCTTCTGCTTTTATCATTAATGTATGTAATGTCCCCATAGCCATCCTTACAGGCAAAGCTTTGAGCACCCCAGGGACTAGGGCTAGGAGGAAATCAAGAACCTTATCTTTCCTTTTTTCCTCACACGCGCGCGCGCACACACACACATCATGCATGCCCGAAAAAACGTACGCGCGTACATACACACTTTCTTAATAAATATTGATGTCCTCAGATTGGAATAATTACGGAAAGTAATTACAGTAGAACTTTCTGATACAGCAGTTGTTAAATTTACATGTCTAGTGGTGATAACAATATCGCCGAGCAGTGTTCAGTTCGATGCAGAAAACATTATTTTCTTTTAGCAGAAGATGGTAATTTTTATCTATCTTACTACCCGGAGGTGAATAACTTCTCGGAGTATCAAACGCGAGTAATCTTTTTACTCGCCTACAGAGATGAGAGCTCACTCCCAACCCACGGACCCCATACCACAGGGGTTTAAAAGCAAAAAATGCTGAGATTTCCCTTTCTTACTGCCACCCAGCGGATTTTTTTTTTTTTCGTTTCATCCTCCCCCAACCCGACTAACTCTCTCTTTCTCTCTCGCTCTTTTCTCTTAAATTCTGTTTTTCCTTTGAGGCGTTTTACATACTTCCTGCGCGCTCTTAGCGCCATATTTCATAATTTGCGACAATTCTGAGTGAGCATCTCCTGCCGAGACAGAAACACGAGCCCGGGACGTGTTGCGATAACCGGTACATACGTTCTGACACAAGGATAGCGCAGGGGGAGGTCTCCGCTCCCCTTCTATTCCCTTCCCCCTGTGAGCCGCTCCAGCTGGGGCCATTCTCATGATAAATCGGCAGGGGGTCGAAAGATGTATTGAGGTGCAGACTTTTTCCCTTGCACTTTGCACTTCGCAGGAAGAGATGTGAACCGTGCGCAAACATTTAATCACACTTCCACAGATTAAACTTCCAATTTACTTCCGAGACTTTTGCAACTGGTTTCGGGGCCCGGTACGGCTTCTCCTCTCTTATTAGTGTTATTTCGGTGGGGGTAGCTAATCTGCATATATGCCGCTCTTTAACGGCCAGTGCGATCTTGTCCCCGTGGTGTTTTAATTTATTAGTGGGGTGGCGATAGTGTATCTGGCAGATTTTTTCCCCCTGACTGCAAAGTGCGTATCTTAGTCCTCTTGCTTTGGCTTGGAGCATCAGGGTGTGATGAACTTAAAACGGGGAAACCGAATTTGTCCTCTGGGTTTAGACCTCCTTAGAATAGTACATTCCACGTTATGTTGACGAGAGTATAAAGATGTACCTCCGACTTCTGCATGTCTGTGTGCGCGTGCGTGCTTCTTTGTGCTATCAGTGAATACAGAATGTATATGCAGTTATTTTTCTTATTTACAGGATCGTAAAATTTCTGTCAAATATTTAGTGTTTGCTAGATAGCGGTCGGCACAGATGTGTCCGGAATAATGTCCTTTATAACATCAGAACGTGAAACACATTTTCACCTATCGTTCAGATCGAGATATATGTAGTTCACACATCTGTGAACATAGATTTATGCAGTACACCCTCGGTATCCAGATCTGTGCAGCCCCCTTTGTTACCCTCGGATTTGCACTGTACCTTTGTTACCCTCGGATTTGCACTGTACCTTTGTTACCCTCGGATTTGGGCTGTACCCTTTGTTACCCTCGGATTTGCACTGCACCCTTTGTTACCCTCGGATTTGCACTGCACCCTTTGTTACCCTCGGATTTGCGCTGCACCCTTTGTTACCCTCGGCATCAAGATTGCGCAGTACCCGTGTGGGGTTGTGTAATGCCCTGTACATATCTATGCAGTTCACTTCACTTTTGTGTTTACTGTTCTCCCTCCTGCCTCTGCAGCTCCTACCTGCATGCAAATCTGTGCAGTACACTTGCTCTCTACCCCTTTACTGCAAATGAATCCTCTCAGGTCCCCCTCCCAGCCACCCTCACAACCTGATGTACCTGTCGCTAGCAATGGACGGCCCCGCGCAGGAAGATTTACATCAATTTTATACTTTGTAATCAAGCTAATAGCAGCAGACCCCACCTCCATCATAGTTTATCTAGATGTCTGCTTCTATTTACCGCCACTTTTATCTCTTGATATGTTTAACACAGCGGGGCTTCTGCTTATGAAATTTGAAATCAATCCCTCCTCCCCGGCACCTCGTTTTCGTCCCGCGGCCTGTCCCTGCGCATTTCTCCCCCATTACTTGATGCCTGCTCCCCCCCATTCTCCTCCTCCCTGCTCCTCCCTGCAGGTTCTAGCAGCCGCAGCCCGTCAAGCATCCACCCGCACAGTCAGAGGTCGTCATCTTTTAATGATTGTAAATAGTATAGGTAGCGTATAGACGTCTGCATTCTGCAGCCAAAAGCTTTCTCTCTCCCCCTCCCTCTCTTTCTCTCAGTCTCCCCACTTCTCTGTCCCTCTCCGTCTCAGTCTCTGTCTCGCTCTCTTTCTGACTTAATCATTCTCTCCCTTCTCCCACCCATCATTCTCACACTCAGGCGCCCACGAACACCCATAGTCATTCGCGCACCCCCAAATATGCACACCCACAGATTCCTCCTCTCTTCTCCTCTTCATTCACGAAATGTTTTTCTTTTCTTCATCTGCGTGCACTGTGTGTATATTTGTATTTATTTGTATGTACACAGCTGTATGTTTGTATGTATATATATATATTTAATTTTTAGTTGCGTTATATGCGTGTGTGGGTGAGTGTATGTGCGCAAGTCCACGTGTTAGTATGTGTGTTGTGTTTATGTATGTGTATATACATTTGTTTATCTATGTGTATATGCACTTGTGTTTATGTCTGTATATGTATTTGCATGTGTGCGCGCGCACATGTTATATGAGTGCACGCATGTCGGTGTCTTCGTTCCCTTCTCTCTCTCTACTCCCATCTCATGCTCAGTCACCCGCCCACCCCCCAGTCCCTCCCTTCCCTCACTCACAATATCACAGCTGCGCCATGGTGGCGCACAGGATTGCTTTATTTAGTTAGCTGTTCCGTATCTGCCTCCATTAAAGTCATCTGGGTCGTATAAATACATGGCCAGCTCCAGCCTGATTGCAAGTAAATGTGAAGGTGTGGGAGAAGACATGTCTTTGAGGTGTCTGAAGTCCGACTGGTAAAAGGCCACAGACCCTTAGCGCTCAGTAACATTCTCAGAGCTCAGACCTGAACCTTTCTCCTATGTTTGTTTGCTTACTTTCTTATGCTGGTCAGATGGTAGCGTCTGTCGACATCTTTCTCTGCTTATTGATGACATATGCGGTCGTCTGTGTCTGTGAGATACAGTAGTTTTATATCATCATCGATGTCTATCATCATCGATGGTCTATCATCATCACCACCAACACAACGGGATGTTTGTCGGGGTCTGTATGTAGGTATAACCTGCCTCGTTATTGCCCTCTCTCGACCTGAGACGGAATCAGTGACGTAGGCTTTGTACAAGTCTGTTTGCGAAATGAGGAGACCGTGCGAACACAGCTTGGTGTTGGTGCTTATCGCTTGTCCATGGAGGACTAGATGCCACATTAGCATGAGGGTCTTTCGCCGAGGGTAATTTCGTCAAGACCGAATTGATTACAGATACTTGGAATATTCTCAGAGAGAGCTTGATAAAACGTTTCATACCTAGGCTTTTAGGGCGATGGTGGGAACGAAACGAGCCTGAGGCTGAGAGAGAGATAGACACTGGTGACGTAAGCAGTTATTGTTGACTGTTGTTAGTGCTGTTAATGACGTGTATGCCATCATGCAGTCGAGCCCTCGTCAATGGTGTTTGTGTAGCTAAGAAGTACTGCTGATCATATAAAGATGTGCACGATTGAATAGGTTAGTACTTGCTAAATAAATATATCGTCGCATCCAGCACTCTCAGACCTCATGCCGCAGTCTTCAGTTGGTTTTCTTGATAAACTCTCGTTTCTTGTGAATCTCACCCTCCCATGCTTTGGTCTTTTCCGGCAGGAACTGAGAAAGTCGGCAGTATTTATTTTACATCTCTGCACCTACGTGTACTAACTTGCAAGACCAACAAATGCCAAAGTTCACAGAGAGGGTGGAGGGGATTGAGGGAGAGCGGAGGGCAGGAAAGAAGGAGAAGTAACCAAAGCAGGTCAAGCCGAGCGCATCTTCAAGTGCTCGCCCACATTATCGGCTCACTCCTCTTTCTATTCCTTCTCTATCCCCTCCTCGTCTCCGATAGTAAACACTTTAGACATTTGGCTTAAGAACTCTGTGATCGCTCTGCATTTTTTCAGAGCACTGCTGTTTATCTTCGGGCGGTGCACCATTAACCTATCTCGTTAATTACTCCTAATTACGGGTAATTCATTGGCATACCGGCTGTCCCGAGATGGCTTGTGAATTTATTACTTACAGGTGTACCGTTTCCAAGTCCCGACTCTTTATAATACTGCGCACTGGCCAGGTTTAGTCATTTCTCGTACACCTGGACCTTCGTCCGCGATGAACAACAGGCACCGTGTCGACGAGGACGACTGCTTTGCATCGCTGTGTATACAGACTACTTCTCTGATTTACATTATGTTAATTTGATTGTCTTTGCGATATTTCTAGAGAATCCCAGGCAAAAAACTGACCTAGTTGAATAAACGTGGTATTATTGTAAGGCACCCACCCCTTCGGACGGTTAGGGTTAAGAAATGATGATGATGATGAGGAGGAGGAGGAGGAGGAGGAGGAGGATGTTGTCGCAAGCGTGCACGTGTCCTTCGTAAAGTTCTGCTCAGCCTGAGGAGCAGACACAAATATGAGCAACCTCTGATCAGACTGCGATGAACAGGTTGATGAAAGTGTGAGGAACAGAAGGCTTGAGAGTTGGGTGATGAGGAAGGGGGACGCCCTCCATGGCGATTCTTCTCATGTCACAGCTAGAAATTACCAACCCCTTGCAATTGCTTGCAGACGGAGGTTGGCCAAGTTGTCAGTTGACACGGCCAAGAATTTTACACCGATGTCAACACTTGTAGTTCTCCATCCAGTTTGTTTCACTGGCGCTTTGTGATGCAGACGTTGTTTCTGGACCACGAGTTGTCTTTTTATTTTAAAGCCTGACCGCTGTTCCCTCCCGTAATTTCCCTATGGTGCCTGTAGTGCAGACAGGTAGACAGACATACATATATATTGTTGATGGTCACTGGTGCGGGTCAGTCCTTGTCTGATGTGCTCCACGGACATCTTAACGAGAGCTACATCAGGAATGTGCACGTTCTTGCTTGCTGCTGCTGCAGGCCGTGCACCTCACCTTTTGTTCCCAGGCACCTGCATGCCCCGCGCTCGGCTTGATCACCTTAATGAGGCTGCTTGGTCGTGTAGACAACAACTCCTGGAAACGGAAGGCAATTAGGAAGGGGAACAGGTGGGGAGGATGGGAGGGTTGTATATAACTTGCTTGTTTGTAAGTACGATGGTTGATTCGTAAGAATTACGGGTTAGGTGGGTTTTAATAACTTCTGCTGATGGTGAGAATGGGAATTGTTACTCGTGTAAGTACAACTGCTGGTCGTGTGAGAAGTTGTTTTTAGAATCATTGGTCAGTTGTTTTAAGTCACTCGAGTTGCTGGTGGCGTGAGAAAAGATTGTTTTTCGCGCGAATGAGTATTGTGAGTGTGATTTCGGGTCACGTGAGATGAGTGGCTGGTCACTTTGAATGTTTGTCATATCCCGAGAGAGAAATTGTTGGTCAAGTGGTTAGTTCTATGTGAGAGAGTTGTCGGTAGTGTCCCTCATACAAGTGAGGATTGTTTGCCGCGTTAATTAGAAACTATTGGTCACGTGAGTAGGATTTCCAGTTCTGGCGAGCAGAAATTGTTGGCCGTGTGAGTTAAAAGTAAATAGAGTTAATAACATTTTAACCCGAGCAAGCGGTCAAATCTGTCATGTAAGATAATCCTGGAGAAAATTTAACAAAACAAATTAGGTAAGATAATCCTGGTGAAAGTTTAAGAAAAAAAAAAGAAAAAACAAAACGTTGCGTGTGGGCGGGTTCACTCCCCCTGAAGCTGTCGTTTCATGTGAAACCGTCCGTCTGCTCGTGTCATTGTGACTTTCTTCGGTAACGGTCTCGCGTTACACCTCATGAACATCCGGGTAAGTTGTAATTTGATTTTTAAAAAAAACTGATTATTATAAATCATCGTTAGCTTCCCGACACGCGCACTGTTCTCGCTGTGGTTCGTTCGGATAGTACTTCACCACACCACCGCCCACCACCAAAATCAAACTTGTGGGAAACAGACATTTAATCATTCGTCGTCTTGTCAATAAATACTCCACACCCAGATCTCTTGTAGCAAGAATGAATGAACAAAAAAGAACAGGTAAACTCGATTAACGACAGTTGGGAGAAATTGCTTTTGTTTCCCTTGTTCTTCGTTCATTGTGAATACGAGATCACGACTAACGATGGTTTGTCTTTTTTTTTTCCCCGTCTTTTCTTTCGCTGCAAACACTTACCTCCCGTTCAAAGACACAATTAATGTGAGTAAATATAATCTTTGCTGCCTCTAAACTGTGTTCATTTCACCTTTGCTGTATTTTCTCTCAGCATAACTTTTATTTTTAGGAAAGTAAACCTCAAGCCCTCAATACTTCTCGGAAACAAATGATATGGTTGATATAAATGAGAGTGGCAAGCAGTGACTACAGGCACAAGATGACTACCGAGTGTCGTCGACTCATAACTTACAAGCGGGAGGATTCTTTATCTAGTGTGTAACAATGTTCCCTTGTATGTCAACTGGATGGGTGCAGTAATTGAGGAGTACATCTGTGGAGAAGCCGCCAGCAATTGAGAGCAAGAGGCGTGCATGGAGCTGCTTGTTAGCAACACGATGGCTGAAATCATCTTGTGGACAGTCCTGGCGATTGCTTGTTAAGTGCTGGAGACAGCGTGTGATCTGCCTGCTGAGGTTTGTTACAATGTGTGGTCGACTTGAAAAACGTGTGAAATGCTCTATTTCAGCTTGGAAATAGCTTCTCAAAACAACTCAGTCGCAAGTGAGCAACCGTAAATCTTCATCTGAAAGGGGTGAATACTTCACAAACAACTATTTTTACCCGTCAACACTGTATAAGCTGTGTATTTAGCGTATGCATCAAGTATCGTCATCAAAGCTTTATGTGCAGTCTCTACTTTCGAGGAGGTCTGTTAGCTTATTTGTGACCACTTTATGGAACATCGTAGAGTTCTGGGTTCGAATCTCCTGTCGGAACACACTTTTTTTTTCTCTGGATGTCATAAGGGTGGCCATGAGGGGTTTTCTGTGAGTACTCCTTTTTTCCTCCTTCAGTAACCACCCCGCCGCCTCATCATCATAGTGTAAAATCACACTAGGATGAACCTACCTAAAGGAAAAGAAAGAAAATCAACAGCAACCATCTAGAACTATGTTTACTATTTCTGTATTTAAGATGGGGAATATCCTTAAGTGTACTTTTTCCATCGGATTACTAACGATTTATCTGCGGTGATGCCTGAGTTATTTATCTCCATGCAGTTTTGTGAGTGCATGCCACTGTCTGGACCGTCGTGCTAGTACTGGTGGCGTGTGTCGTCGCTGTTGTTGCTGTGGGTTCGACCCGCGGTACGCCAGCGTCAGCGTGCAGGTAATGAAGGTCGGCACGAACGACACCACGCTGCAGCCGAACCCTCGACTCTCAACTCTCAAGTCGCACTAATCAGGCCAAGACTGGCTGCTTGAACGGCACTAATCTGAAATGTCATTGCCGGGAATTGGTCGCCATTGATCTGGCGGGCTTGAAGCTGCTTAGCACGGCGGGCTAAATCTGTACATTGTTTAGCTGCTGCTGAAAGGAGTCGACATGGGGCTGGCATAATCCCGTCACATATGTGCTAGCAATTCTTTTGTTTGTTGTGCGGCTAACGTAATCTCCACCCGCCCACCCTCCTTCTCTCCCTCTTTCTCCGTCTCTCTCCCACCTTTTCACTCCATCCCATCCCCTCCACCCCATCCACTCTTGGTCCTGCTCGGCTCTCATTCACTGTTTTTTTTTTTTCTCTCTCTCTCCCGGCAATGTTCTTCGGGAACTGGAAAAGCCGTCAGCGTTGATGAGCCTGTTAAGTCTTTTGTTTGCCCTGCCGAGTAATAGCCTGCAGCCCCGTGCCTCTTGCACTCGGGTAAAGACAAAGCCATGTATCTGAACTGTGCAGGGCGAGCGTGCCTTGTCTGGAGGTGATGACGCTGGCAATTACACCTCATCTACCTTTCCCTGCACGCTTGCTCCTTCTCCATCCTCTCACCCCGACACTCCCACCTACCCACCCCTGTACAACCCTTTTGTTCACCTACGCCCCACCTTTCTGCTCCAGCCACGTGAGGGTCCGTCGCTCCTTCTTCTGGTGGTGCTGCTGTTGCTGCCGCCGCCGCCGCATCCGACACAAACTAATTCATTAGGACATGGCGTGGTTACCAGGTGAGATCAATGCACAGATGGTTTGAGATTGGTGCTGGAGTTTGACTTTGCTGCTTCTCTTTCATACCTTTGGCCTGTCGAGTGTGAGAGAGTGAGAGAGAGGACAATAATTAGTGTTCGTCACTAATTAGCAGGAATCGTGATGAGTTTCACTCCCTGAGGTCAAGGACATGAACCTATGCTTTTAGGTGTTTTGGTTAATTAATTTTGTTCTTGTGTTTCTTGTCTCCTAGACTTTCGAGGCCCGTGTCGGCCCTCGACAAGCTTTATTCTCGCATCCTGGCCTGTTCTCGCGGTATTCTCTCCAGCACCTCACCCACTTCTCCCCCACAACACACCCACCCGTGCATCCCTGCTGCTTTATTCTCATTCGCCAGGCTCCAGTTGTGCTGCAGCCTGGCTCGTGAAATCTGATCAGGCCTGAAGAAGTCACCGTAGCTTCCAATCCATTGTACCACTTAATGACTGATTGTCTGTGATAATTGTTCCACAGACATGCAAATCGGCCGTGCTGGTGCGTGATGCTTCGAGTTCGCGCTGCAGCAGACAGAGAGAAACCTGGGTCACAGCTTTTGTCTGGGTGTGAGTGAGAGAGAGATGGAGGCACTCTGGTCACAGACAGTTAAGTTTGAGACACATGGGGAGCGATGAAAGGTGTCCTGCGTGACACTGCCGGACCTCCTGACCACACACACCCTCACCTCGTCCTCTGTCACCTGTTGGAAAGTTCAGCCGTGACCGCTGACTAAGCAGCATGCCATGCGCGTGCGTGCCTATTACCAGCCGGACCTCGTCCTCCTACATGACAAAAGGCACCTCGAGGGCTTAATGGCGTCATACAGTGTCTCAACCCACCCACCCCAACACGCATTCGGCGAACGAGACGGCGGGCACCGGTCCGATTGCTGTGTACCCAAACCCACACTACAATCACATCGCCCTGTTGTCAGCGACAGTCGTACCCGTCCCGTCACCTTTTGCATCTCCCTGCTCACCTCATTCCCCTCCCACCCTCCTACCCACCGCAGAAGTGCTTAATACCCTTCCTTCCTCCCGTCACTACCCCACCCTAACCCTCCACCCTTTTCGAAAAAGCTTTACGACCCGAACCAGTCAGTAGTAAACATCACAGACAGTTGCTGCTTGTTATAGTCAATATTTAGTTCTGAAGGATGACAATTAACGGGTCTCCCACCCTCCATAATCCCCCTCACCACCCTCTCGGACGTCTGGTCCAAGCAGTCCTCGCGCGTACCTGTAGAGGTCAATCACTCGCCGTGTGACCCTTTGTCTCCCTCGCCTCTCACCTCCCCCGGAGTTGTCAGCGCCGCCGTCCCATCCAGAATCTTCTGCTGGTCAGACTGTTTGCTGGTCATCTTGCTTCGTCACGAGGAAAGCTGGGGTGTGGTCAGTGTTGGCGACGTCGACCCTGGGGCTGCGGCCTCTCTCTTTCCGTTACATACCCCATCAAGTAGGTGTAGCATCTGACGGTTGTTTCTTGCTTCAAACATTTTTTTTTTTTGGTCGAGGTTGTTTTTAAAAAAAAAACATTTTGGGAGCTCCGTTGACACCCTCGTGTTGCTCTCTACTTTTCTTCTGGGCGATTCCGGAAGACGCGGCGTGTCTGCTGTGAAACGTAATCTTGATTGCGGGAGGACATGGAGGGATGGAGGGAAGGGGAGAGAGAGACCGCACACAAGAGAGAGGGAGAGCGAGCCGCTACACATGCTGTCCCACCGCATAAGTAGCTTTGTAACGGCACTGGCAGCGGGTGGCAGTGGTAGCGGTCCGCGGCGTGGTTGACGTGAAGTAGTCGTGTGGAGGGAGGGAGACGGGAGGGGAGAGACAGTGTGGGAGGTAGCGGGGCAGGAGACGTCGCGGAGGCCACTGGGCCCCGGGGTTGTGTTCACTGCGTGTGTCGCCCGCCCCTGCCGCTGCGGGCAGACCTAGCCACTGCTACTGCGACCACTCACCCTCGCGCGCTCCTATTCTCTCTCTCCTCTTCTCTCTCTCCTCTTTCTCTTTTTTGGCGTTCGGGGCTTGGGGCTCCTGCCGCTGCTCGCGCGCACGCGCGTGTGTGTGTGTGCGTGTGTGCGTGCTGCCTGCCTGCCTGCCTTGCTTTTACTGCGGAACAAGCTCGCTTAATGTGCGCCTTCTCATTAGTGGCTCTGACCCTTGCCGCATAATAATGGCCGTTTGGGCAACAATTATTCTCCACGACTCCGTCGCGGGGCGAGTCCTGCAGAAAGTGATAGATGACGTCAAACTAATAAATCGATAGGGCCGAGGGGAAGAGAGGGGATCAGAGGTTGTGGTGGGTGGTGGTGGTGGTGGTGTGGTGGTGGTAGGGGTGAGTAGGAGAAAGATTGTTATGCTTTATAAGCGTCCGTGCCCGCGGAGGGGACAAGGGGAAGGGACAGACTAGTCTGGTGGAAGGAGACGGACGGTGGGAGGGGAATGCAGTGGCGGTTACTACACACACGCATGCCACCTTGGCGGTGACGTTGAGGGAGAACTAGGGGGGCGGGAGGGGAAAAGAGAGTGAGGCGGGGGACGAGAGAGAGAGAGGCCCGATACTTGGGTCTCATTAGGATTTCCCTCCGACATTCGTTAGTCAGATTTGTCTCTGTCGCCAGCAGAATGACGCCGGGATGCCAGGCTCGGCTCCAGTGTAAGCCGAGATTTGTCCGCCAATCACACACGGCTGCACCGTTGTTCAGCAATAGGTAAGAGACCGGCTTGTTTTTATTTTTTCACCATTTTGTTTTTTTAACGACTGCTGCGCGTGTGTATTGTACCTTTCCATCCTTGTCTGGATGTTGTCATCCACCACACCCTGCAAGTGAAGGGTGGGCGGGGGTAGGGTGGGATGTAACACTAACCTCATTACCCACTGCAAGTGTGTCGCGGCGTGTCTCATGCTCGGCCAGTCTGGAGACTGAAACAGGACCCCCCACCCTCTACCCCTTCATCCACCCCAGGATCGATCGGCGGCGGTCTTGCTGTGAATCTGTTTTTGGCCAAAGATTTTTGTGCTCCCCCTCTCTCTTTTCCTCCGTTGGAGAGGATTGTTGCACGACCTGTTGCAGTTGTCTGCGACTGGCACGAGAGTCACTCGGTGCGGCGGATCACATTTCGGAGCGTTTTCTTGCGCCGTGCAAGGTCGGGGTCCGTGTTACGGGTGTTAGACAAACATGCGTGGTGTTTGTAAGGGGGGTGGGCAAAAAAATTATTGTGTGTGGAAACTGTAAGAGTGGATGTTACACACGGAAAGGTAACCATATGCGCCGCAATGATGAGATTGAAGGAGTAGGACAACGATAAGTATAGCGACTTTTTTTTTTCTCTCTCTATTTCACTCTTTCCATAATTCATGATTGGAAACAGTTCGGAATCTTCTTCACGTGGCGGATTATGTCTGTTTTGTGCTTCGGTAAATCACCTGTTGTTTTCTTGTCCTGCTCCTTTGACCCTCCACTCTTGTGTGTCGAGAGAAATGTGTACATGCGTGCACGGTACTCCCGCTCCCCTGCCCCCAACCACCCCACCCCAGCAGTGTAGTAAACAAGGTGTAACACAAAAGCTAGAGGCGGGAAAGTCTTCATGTCTCAGTTCTGTTGGTGAAAGATTATCGCCGGCTTTTTTTTTCTTTTCTTCTTGTGGGTTTCGCCTTGAACTACCGGGGCGTTCTACTTGACTGACTTCAGTAATTCATCGCAGACCTTCGGCCTCCATGGCTTTCTCCCATACCCCTACCCACCTCCTAAATGAAAGAGACAGTGACTTGCCCCTTGTTACCCGAACAGAATCGGGTGGGAGAGAGAGGGGGGGAGCTGATTGATAGTCAGATTCGGGGAAACGTGGGGTGAGCGGTCACGCTAGTAAGGTGTATCCTTTCCACAGTCTGCAACTCTGGGTGGAGCTGCCGATGAAAGAGTGACGAAGTCCGTGTTTCGGTATTTTTCTTGTTCGTATTCTTCTCTCGCCAGTCATTGAGTCAAGTCGGTAACAAACGGCCTCTTATCAGATACAGCGAGAATTCAGGTTTCAAATGTTTTCACGAATTCCAGAAGAGAAGTTTTGGAGGCTGCTTTTGTGCACCAGGTCCCTGGGCGTGAGAAAAAAAAAAGCTAGTTTGATGAAGATGTACAGCTGTTCAAGATAACATTGCTGTTGTTATTATTATTAGATCATATAGAAGAATGTGTTATAACGACTTAAAGTTATTTACAGGATGAGCCGGCACCAGCTCCGTTCTGGTGGCTTTTCGAACCGTTTTTCTGCAAACAAACGGCTTCCCGTAGTATCTGTCCCGCTGCAATTTGTTGTGATGGCGAGATTTTCCTTTGCTGCATGTCCCCTCACCCTGTCCAGTCTGTATCCACTTATTTATTAACACCCCTCCCTTCGCGAAAAAAAGATCAACCTATCATATAATGTGTTGGTCGGCGAAGCCTTATCTTCTCGTAATCACCTGCCTGCTGCAGAATCTGAGCTCGTTTATGGAAGGACTTCTTTTTTCTGGTTGTCTAGCTCAATAGGAAAGTTTCCATTTTCAGACAGTTGTGGGGAGAAGGGTAATGGAGGAAAATAGGAAAGCGGAGTACCTGTAAAAGAAACTCCCGACGGCCAACCCATACAGATAACATCCCGAGACGGGATTTGAACCCAAGACGTTAGTTTCTGCATTTGTGACAACCGAGTGTCTTACCCTACTACACTACGAGCGTTCCCACTCTCCTCCACCATTTTTTTTTACTACCGGATGCTTTGTAGTACTCAGTAAATTTTGTTCCTTATTACCCCGTCTTCCGTTTATCTGGATGCTCATCCACCAGGTTAATTACTATTTACTCTTTATTACATAAAACGTGTTTGTATGTCGTACCCAGCATGCCCTGTTTTACCTTTCCCGAACATTCTAGGTACAAAGAATTTTAATCTGTAATCGCGCAGGTGTGAGAGGACCGTGAAGGGAGAGTACCCACTAGAGGAAGTAAATTACCTGGCTTGAAGATCTGAACAGTTCTGATAAACTCAAAACTTCAGATTTGTTGAAACTGATAATCTCAGGGGCCTTGCTCTATTTTTTAAATAGATATATACATAAACAGTAGTGTGAGAGGTGTGTGTAGTGGCAATGAAGAGGTGTACAAAGTTACACGTGTACTTTGATCGCAAATCCTTTTGTAATCACCTCGACCACTAACCGTTCACGCTCATCTGTAATGTCTTCAGTTTTGGAGAAAGAATAATTACCAACACTGGATTAAAATCCCTTTGTGTGTTGCACAACACGACAGCTGCACGAGCAACAACACGTGCGGATTGAGCTTATGGGGGTTGGGGGAGGGGAAGTAGATAAGACATCAGAACCGATGTCAGACCGATCCAGGTGTCAAAAGGCGAAGGTTTGTGAAAGGAGCAGTGAAAGGTAGAGAACAGCCACAACTCACCTTCGTCATTATGCTGCTGCATCCAGAAATGAGTGAGTAGGAACAGCTGCGTTCTTTAGTCGAGGGCAAAAATCTATGGAGATATAATATCACTGGTCTAGGATCAGAGCGGGAAGGCTGTCTTCAAATACAACATCGACAGGTGGGATTAGAGGAGCACAACTGGACAGGCTAGGAGGGAGAGAGAGACCACGAGGCCAGTGGATGGCCGGTCCTAAAGCTTAGGACAGAAGACGGATTGTGACCATTATCGTTATTCATTTCTCTCGTCTTGTCTGCTGTCGAACGAGGACTGGTTTCCAGGTAAGCGACTCGAGTGTTGATATTGTGGGGACCGTACACCTGTACAAAGTCCTGCTTCAGCCTTGTTCCCCCCTCCCCAAACCCTCCCGGCCAAATTAGCACTCCTGTTCCGCGCTCTGCTCCTTTGTTCTTGGGGCTTTTATGTCACGTGCTTTGCTGGCTGGAGGGAGGAGGTGTGGGGTCGCGGTGGTGTCTCGCTCGGGGTCGGTCTCTTGTTTAATTACAGGATCAACAACGGACCGCTGACTTGCGGAAGGGGAAAGGGGAAAGACTCAGGTAAGCTGAATCTCGGGATATGTGTGTATGAGATGTGTGTATGTGGAGAAGGGGGGAAAGAGTCACTTGAGGGGGAGGACACGCACGTGTTGTCGGCTGAGTTCGGGGACGGTTCACACGGCAGCGGTCACCGCTTGTAGCGGGATTGGCGGTGCTTCGTTAGCCGTGTACCTTGATTAGAAGGTTCGAAACACACAGCAGACCAGCAGTCAATGAGCGTGCAACGTATGAAATCCAGGTACATTTTATTCCTCCCCTCCACTACCACACCTCCACCTCTCCCCGTAAGCGAACAGTGCTCATGTCTGAATTTTTCTACTAAAATAATCAGGCTGATGACGGGGTGGATGAGAGAGAGAGACTGTAGAAAGTCTCCATCGTGGCTTGTCATCGGTGTGTGTGGAGGGGGGGGGGGAGGCGGACACGTGTGTGTGTGTGTGCGCACGCGTGACGTCCGGCAGTTCGCTGGCTGGATCACCTCGGCTTGGACATTGTGACAAGGTGTTGACAGGATACAGTTAGCGAGGCGTGGGGACAGCTGTTGTGTTTATAACAGGAACAACACGAGAGGTAATTAACCATCATCTCTTTTCTCTCTATCAAGCCACACACACATCCACACGCCTCATGGCCACACACGATAGTTCACACGTGCACGCACTTTTTTTCTCTCTCTCCAAAGTCTTACGCGTGCTGAATGTAAATCGACTAATTCGTTCGTTGTCTCGGCACTTCACTCGTTCAGAATATTTACATCAAGCAGGCGTGTGTGCGTGTACACGTACACGTGCATGTCTTGTCTTCCACTTGCTGCTTCACACAGCCAGGCGGTGTGTGTGTGAGTATGTGAGAGAGAGAAAGAAGTCGGGGGAGGAGGGGAAGTGTGAGCAGCAGGAGGAGCAAGAAGCGCTCGGCGAGCGTTTGTTCAGCCGGACCTGTTGCGCGCGCGTAACGGAGCTGTGCAGCGTGCCACCAAGACCGCTCGCGGCGGGCGGGCGCGGCAACAACGCGCGGTGTGCGCCGCCATTCCTGGAGGAGGGGAGAGAACCGTTGTGAGTATTGACCTCTCGCTCAGGGCTCGGTGTGAAGTGGGGGAGATGATAAAAGGGCAGCCACAGCTTAGCGTAACCGAGAGCGGGAGCCGGGGCAGCCCCAGCTTAGTGGGGAACAGGGAGACACGGGCAGGAGATACAAGCCAGCCACAAAGGCGATGGATGACTCACGGGAGTTTTTTTTTTTCTTCTAAGAATTTTTTTTTTTACACAGCGATTTCTTTTCGCGAGCTGATGTAATCACCGTGCGCTTTTGATTGTAAATGGTTGATGTCTGTAGATGAGGTCTGATTTAAGACGACGACGCCTGTTTATCTGAAGACTGCAGTGGATCCTGTAGTGGTGTGGAGGATTCCTTTCTTACAGCAATGCTCTCTCTCTCAGCGCCTGCTTGTACTTTGTTCACACAAATACACAAATTTCACCTTACGTGGTAGGCCAATGAATTCAGGGAAAGAAGAAAAACTCGCTTGGTATTCACTACTTGCTAATTTTTTAACTTGAAAAAACAAAAATCGAAACGAACAATTAAGTTAAGTGCCGATAGTTCGATTGTCATTTACATTGTAGGTGAAATGGTCGTCTGCTGGAAATAAAATGTTAAAGTGTCAACCCTGACCCCTCTCCCAATCAAACAACCACCAGGAGTCTGACCCTCCTAATTTTTTCTTTTGAGAGAAAGAAGGTGGATTTGTTCGTGTTTCAGGTTTCTGGGTTGATTTCTGGTCTTCTTACCTGAGTGCAGTAGTGCTAACAGGTTACAAGGCAAACAGTGTTCACAGGAGACGAACGACTGTGCAACATTCTCCAGGTCGTGCACTTTGTCCTGTGCTCAGCAAGAGAGAAGTCACCGCGCGTGCGTGCATGTTTATGTTCGTTCACCCCAACGTCTTATCGAAGGGTTGAGGGAAGGAAGGAAGACCTTAAAACAACTTTGATTTTCGGCCCCCTCCGGTCAGCGGTGTCGCGACTCGAGACTGGCGTGTTTGTCAGACAGACCTTGGCATGTTTTGTGTGTGTGTGTGTGCAAAGAACCATACAGGCGCATTCTGATTAATTTTGCAATTAGCTTGCAATATTCATATTGCAGAGGTAGGGAAAATATCGATTTTCAATTAGACTGACGCTGATGTGCAAATTATTCTCGTCCGTGGACTAGTAGCTGGTTTCCATGGAAATAAGGAACTTGTTTTGTCAGAACTAAGATTTTCTAATTGTTGCTGTAGGCCAGGAAACTGCTTTATGGATTTTTTTTCTTTGACGTAAGTACATAATTGTCTCCGTGGAAATTTGTCTGAAAGATTTCCGCGTAATTGACAGGGGAGCTAATCAGCCTGCACACGCCTGACTCGGCTCGACGTCTGCAACTCGGCGTTGGACAGAGCACGTGGGCGCCTCTCGCCGTCGCAGTCGATGATGACGATGTTGTCGGTCGCGAGGGATGGGAGGGTGAGCTTATTCGCAGCTTGTCATCGTTTTTTTTTTGTTTTTTTTTTTTTGAAGACAAGTCACATTGCCAACTTTTTCGCACCTTCACCTGTAGCCATCGCTCTCAACGCCCTCGCCCCACCTTCGTTAAGAATCGAACGTGCAACGTTCGCACGCGAACTGCTCGCTTCATCCACTGCGACACAACAGCTTCAACAGCGGATTTGAAAGTAATGAAAATGTCCATTGTTACTTTTTAGTTTTTAAAAATGTTTTGCGTTGTGAACACTGTTCCTTAATAATGACGATGTCGGTGACATGAAAGTTGTCAAAAGTCTCTCTCTCAGTCGTAGCCAGATTCGTGTCTTGCCCTGTAACAAGTTTTATTGCTCGACTACCGAAAACCCTGACCGGAAACAAATGAAATGTTTTTACCTCTCAGTCTCACCAAAATCTGTACTTTTTTTTTTTTTAGGTCAACAGAGGTATCTAGCTCGGTCCCAACTTCTTTGCCCACCCCACACACTTATCGTTAGTCTTTCTGTTTCTGTTATCACCACATTCGGCTCTTCACAACACCAACACCACATCTGTAACACGAAATTATCCGAAATCTCTTACGATTGAATGTCAGGCCCCGGATCAAGATGTCCAAGGTGCCGTTAGGTCTTCAGCAACAGGCAAACATCGCTCCTCGCTTTTATTTCATCTCTTCACGTCAGTCAGTCTCCTCATCACACAGTCCTCCCATCAACCCTCTCTCCCCACAAACACTTTTCCCATAGCGCCGCTGGCTTACTCTCGTCATCGTCATGTTGCGAGGCTGTCATTGACGATGACTGCTGTCTCAGTCTCCGCGAGACTGTCTACACACACAGCGCTTGTTTTCAGTCAGAAACTCATTATTGTGAGCAAGGCGGCATGCTTATGAGCCGTCATAAGCGAGATTCTCGTGTTGGCGTGGCGGGCGAGGGAGAGGGAAGAGGGGTGGGAGTCGGGAGGAAAAGCATAGGGCAGGTTCGAGCGCTCGTGGCGACCCCGGGCGAGAAAAGCCCATGTCCCAGAGCCCACCGCAGACGTCGGGGTCCTTTTCCAAGCGGGAACGGGGTGCGGGGATGGGAGGAGGAAACGGTTGTGGATGGGAGTGGGTTGTAGCAGAAGAGATTGTTGGAACTAATCAGCACAGGCCAGGCAAATTACAGAGACGGATGCTCAACAAATCATTAACACATGCAAGGGAGGGGCCAAGACGATTGGCGGGCGGGGAGGTGGCCAGGGAGGGAGGTCGGGAGGGGTTGTTTGCTTTTAGCACAAAAAAAAAGTGAGGAAGGTAGGTTTGTGGAGGGTGGGCGAGAGGGTAGGTGCGGATGGGTGGGGGGGACAGGGAAGGAGCTGGAGGGGAGGAGGTTGGTCAGAAAAGATGCGAGGTGGGCGACTCCGCTAAAGCGCAGGAAATAAAAGTGAAAAAGGGGAGGTCAGAAAGTCACTGGAGCTGCCTCCCAACAAAGCTGGTGTTGAGCTGGCTGGCTGTCTAGCGGCACCTGTGCTTGTTGCCGTGCTATCTGCCGCGCCTGATCATAATTATTCCCACTTATTTGCGGTATCATAGGCTGGCGTTAGATTGGCAACTCCTCCAGTGTACAGCCGCCCTCCAACAAGGCTCGCCACGATTAGCACCCGCAACATGAAAACACAAGGATTGTAGCTTTGTGCGGCTTGGCGTCGTCAAAGGTTGGTCTCTTCACTTTCTTCCTTCTCTGATTCTGCCCCGTGCGTGCATGTGTATGTTGTTGTTGTTGTTCGCGCTGGGGCACGATGCAGTTTGTCGATTGAGATGCTTTAGCTAGGATAGATTATTGTTTAAAAGATGTTGGTAAACACTTGCTAGCCCTTCTAGTCTTGTTCAAACATCTTTGGTAACCAAACACGCGCCTGCGCTGTATGAGTGTGAGAACGAGTGTATCTGAGAGAGAGAGAGAGGGAAGAAGAGAGTGAATGAAAATGTAGGGCCGCTCGTGGCAACACCTTTACAACTCGCATGTCGCGAAGTCGGGATCCTTCCCCTCCTCCCCCGTAACACACCCTCCTCCCCTGGGAGCAGATCGCTGTGTTCGTGCCCTGATATACACGTACAACTACTCTACACTTTTATTGATCACGCACGCGGGCTGGCGGCAAGGTGTCGTAAAAGGGGCAGTTAGCATGGCGTGGTCGTAACCACGGGTCACACGGTGGGGGCGCACTTTGTCCTGTACAACATGGCGGGGTGGGGCACGTACCCGTCACTTCACACCCTCCGTCGAGGACATGGCCGGGGTTCTCGCCTCTTGCCCCCCAACATCTCACGGAGGTTGTAAGCAAGTTTTCAAAGTGATTTCAGAGGACCGTTGGGTGACTGTTTTGTTTTACTGATACTGTTGTAAAGCAAGGCGTGGTTTATGTATGCTGCGTGAAGGTCTACTTCTGTTTCTTGATTGGATTCACGGCGCTTAGACTTGGTGTTTGGTTTCCCCGCTTGGTGTATGTTTCCTAATCACTGTCATTCACTCACGTCCACTTTCTTCATCCCTCTCTCTCTCAGAGAAAAATACAGTTTTCATTTCGGTTTTATTCGCGTCTGTTCATCTACAGCGGTATTATTATTATTGTTCTGATTTCTAATATAAAACGCATATAAATTAAAATACTGTCGATTGTACATCTACTTGATTCACAATTTGTTGAGCGCAGAGACAGAGGTGTAGTATAAATTACCTCGGGGGAGATGGGGAGCTACTATCTCACCCTGCTGGGGAAACCACCTACACCTTTCGAGTGGAGTTAAATTCCTTAACAGTGTTTCTTTTTTGAAGTTTATCGCTATGAAGTACCATCTGCACCTCCTCTTTTTTTCAATTATTTAATTTTAAATTTTTGAAGCACAGCGCGCTTGCATGTGATAAAGCTGTTTGACGGTGACTACAAGCTGGCGAGCCGAGGTGTGGAAGGAGGCAAGCTCGCGTCAAGCGCAGAACCCGGATGTGGTTTCTGTGAGAGAAACTGATAACAGTATCCCGCGAGCTAACGACACTTGGCCTGCCCGCCCGCCACGGCTCACCCCCGCCACATTTATCGGGCATAAAAGACAGCTGGTCCTCTCCCCCCGTTTTTCCTCCACTCGAAGGACAACGATGTGTCCAGGTGATGATGGTGGGGTAGGGTGCAAGACACGGGTGCAGCGAATACAGAAAAGACAAAGTCTTCCCTCCCTCCCCATCACTTCTGGCAGTTCGAAAACCTTGGTTGTCTGATCTTCAGTCTTGTAGTAACAGGAAAGGCACTAGAGACCTGTCAGACCAAAATGGCAGCAGAAGGCGAAAGGTTGAAGCGAGATTTGCTTTGAGGTTTTATGTCCACCGAGACGGGATGCAGACTGGGGTTCCTAGAGTGTTTGACATCAATTGTGCGTCTCTATCCACCCTGCTTTTCCAACCTTCCCCTCCCAGCCACACAGATATCGTGTGCATGGAGTGTGGTGTGCCGGCTTGTTTTACATCTGGAAACCACCCCCACCCTTTTTACCTTCTTCCGCCACTCCTTGCCCCCGTGTCTTCGCGCGATATCCTCACATGACAATGTGGCTGTTCATTTGGCCCCCGGTGCTCCGTGTCGGCTCTGATCCTTGGCTGACTCTTCGCTTTTTCTGCTTTTTCGGCTGCTGCCCAGGAAGCCATTTTGCCTGGCAGCAGCGGCCCACCCCCATATCCAAACTGCATCGTGATTGACACCAGTTGTGGGGCTGATGAGCTTGCCATTCACACTGGCGCGCGGTGTGGCGTACCGGCTCAGTGGAGCTACTGCACTAAGACAGGGGGTAATAGAGGAGGCGCTGGAAAGGCTAGGGGGAAGGGTGCCTGCACTCTCCTCCCTCTCTCCCTCCCTTCCCCTGGCTGTCCCCTCCTTTGACCCGTTAGTGTAAAATGCCACCTTCAGCGCTCCGGAGGTTTTCCCCTCCTCCACCTACTGCCGGTGCCTTTCAGTTGGAGGCTGTGATAGCTCCTGGGTATCGGCGTTTTAGCTAGAGTGGTGGAGCAGGAATTAGGCTCTTTTGTGCGCATGCGTGCCTGTGTGCTTTAAAAAAAAAATTAACCCCCACCAGATTAGTGTGCAGCGCGAGTTTTGATACATTACGGCATGACACGTTCTGTTTACGTGGTCACGGCGTAACTGGGTAATAAACGTGTTAATGACCCCGACTGGTTTGTAGCACATTAATACCTTGTCTACCACGCCCTCTTGTTTTGTTTGTGTTTTGTTTATGAAGTCTTAAGCTAACATCGACGCTCGAGACTGGACTGTCCACGAGTATGCCTTGTCCTCATGGAGGTTGTTAACATTTTCGCTGTGTGTTTACATGTAAGAGATGACAAAGGGCAGCTTTTCTAATTTTCTTCTTTTGAAGGGGTGTAAGGAGAATGATGCCGTCTGGAGGGGTTGACCTGTCCGGAAGCTGAAATGGCGGACCGGGTGAGGCGGCCCTGCCCATCAATCCACCTTCGTCATAACTAGTACGTTAATCCCGTTGACGGCGAGAACTGTAAATAACAGCGAAAACATGGCGCACATCTGTCGAGACACGCAAAAGGCCAGTTCGCAAGACATTCTCTCGGGCAAGAAACACTTTCCTACATAACACCGAGCGCTAACCACTCCTCCCCCACCCACCCAGCGAGGAGCAACTCGTCGACAGTGAAGCCACTTGGTCCGGGGACGAGGGCAAGGGTTACCACCGCGCGTGTAATCTTCACAGAGAGAGCGAGAGATGGGAGGAAGGAGGACGGGGCTCCTTCGATTGTCTGTCGGATTGGGCCCGGCGCGGCCCGGACAAAAACAATGTTTTTTGGCTTTGTGCAGCGACCCATGAGAACGGGAGGTGTACCACTTCGTGCCCCTCACCCACCCACCCCATTCCGATCCGAACTGCCACCTTTCATTTCCTTAGCTTCGTGCTGACATGTACAGGAATGCTTCATGCCAGAATGGGGTGTGGGGGGAGTCGTCCGCGGCCAGAGAAAAGGGGCATTGAAAAACGGGTTGCGTTAGAAATTTTCTCCACTCTTGACTGGCATATTGAGATGAGAGATACTGCATGGGAGGGGGTTGGGGAGGATATTTGCTAAACACTAATGGGGAAATGACGCATAGGCACACACAGCATTTTCATAAAGGAAAAAAGTAATAAGAGCAACAATCAGAAAAATGTCGGAACACGTTGGCTTTACACAAGGGAAACTGTTAACACAAATCTTATTCCCAAACTTCTTCATGTGTAATATACGGGGAAAGTTTTTTTAATTAAATGTTCTTTTCACTTGCCATATTCTGTACCTTCTTCATCCCCTTCCAGCCGGCTCCTGTCTATAAAGAATGCAGAAGAAAAGGAGGGGAGGGGTCCTTCTGGGTTCGGTTTCCTCTCAAGTATTCGGTCACTCGCATGCGAGGGCGCGTGTAAGCAGCTATGTTTTAAATCTTAGTTTTACAGTTTTTATGTCGTCTTTTGTTTAACGTTCTGAACCATTTCTCCTGGCAAAACCGAGGCGAAGACAGTGCTGTAGCTGCTCTGCCATCAGTCTCTCACACACATCGAATGAAAAAAAAACCTGGAAATCTAGACGAATAATTGCAGGGCAAAGAAATTTGTGGTTGACAGTTGTTCCAATGCATCACGAACAATGGCCTTCGGTACAACTTTCCCCTCCTTCCCCCTACTAACCAACCCCACCCCCACCTCTTGTCTTTCTACGCTGTCAGGTTCCCTGGCTCTGCAAGAATTATATCTGCGGATCAATGAGCCATTTCATCAATATCACCTTCCTCTCAGAAAATTGCAACCAGAAAGTCAGCTGCAGCCTGAGAACAAAGCCAAAGAAAATAATTAATTGCGGCAGAGCCGACCCCATTTTTCACTCCAGGAAAAACATCTTGCTATTGCTCTGTGTCTGTCAGCCGGTACCGATGGGTACCGCCTCAACTTGATGCTTAAAAATGAGCGAGGGCAGAACGACGAGGGCTGGGGAAGGGGGAGAACAGAAAGGGAGTTGGCAGAGAGTGGCGAATATGGAGGATTGAGGGAGAGGGGGGAAGAATTTCTCTCTTTTTTTTTTTCCAAGGTTCGAAGAGAAATGTGGGGGAGGGAGGCGTTAGTTCGTCATCAGCGAGAGAGAAATAACGGGGTTTTTTGTCTCGGCGAGCCGGCTTTCAGGCCTTTCTCTCGCTCTGGAAGGCGAGCTGGTGAGGAAAGACCGAAATGTGAGAAAGAAGGAGCATGTATAGATACTTCACAATCAAGCCTTGGAATGCTACTAGAGGTTTTATTGGGGCGTTCCTTAATACCAGCTGCACCCTGCTCCTTTAAGTTGCCGCTCAGCAGTGATCACAAGAACAACATCACTGCTTTTTGTCTGGAAGATGAAGTGGTAGTGAAACTAGCTAAAACTGTACATAAAGATGGTCATATGGAAAAAAAAAGTGGGTGGAAGGGGAGGAGATTTCTGGGGCAAGAGAAGTAACTCTCTTACCTCAGTATTTCAAGGTGTTTAGAAGCAGATTTTATTAAGATGAAGAGAAGGTGTTTTTAAAAAAATTATTTCACCACCCGATACCCATAAACCATGTAAAATTTCTTGTTGTAAAATTAAATTTCTTCACGTATTCCAATGTCTTAAAAATTTTTTCGAAATTGCGGAAAAAGTTTAAAAAAGAAACTTTGATAGCCTGAATGCAGAGTCAAGAGTTGCAGGTGATTTTTCTTCCTTGAGCTTTGTTCTTACTCCCCCAGTTCCTACTTATCACTAAGGTGGAGCCTAAGAGGAAGATGTATAGTATAGTTTCTGAAATCATAGCAGAGCCGATGACTTCTGGCCCTGCTGTTCAGCTGTTAGCTTTATTTAAATAACTGCAATGGAAATAGTTTGGAACATTACAAGAAGAAAAATATTGCTATGAGGATATCATGGAGGCATTCAGTTGCTCATTTTCGCCAAAGAAAGGAAAAAGTTCATTCCTGCAGCCATAGGCTTTTTACTGGCAATTAAAAACACTAAAAAGGTTTGAGACGTCTATCTTAACTGTTTTCACCAACTGGCTGCAGTCTGTCTCATTTATTTCTGTATTTTATGCAGATTTCAGTGCAGCGTGTCCAAATTCTAGTTTTACCAATTTTTTGTTTTGTTTTGCAAAACAGTGTGTTCTGGAAAATGAGTTTCCTTTCATACGGCAGTAAACATTTTTCTGGAGTCTTCAAAGTTCCTTGGGTGGTACAGGAAATTTTAGTTTCTGAGATTTTACCTCCTCCCATACATCTTCCCTCTCTAAAATACATCTGTCACTTTCTTAATATTTTAACGAGTATTTTACTTTTTTTTTAACATCAAACTTTCTCTTCTAATTTTTTCTCTCTTCTTTTTCTTTCTCTACCCATAAAAAAAGCACACAGTACAATTTAAAAAAATAAATAGAAATGTATCCCCTGAATTTTTTCAAAAGATAAACATGATTAAACGTTGTTAAAGTGATTTAATTACCCTGTCTATTTGCATGCAGTAATTAAGATATTGTAAACAGGCCTCGTGCATCACATGGAAGAGGTATGCCCGATTAAATGCATGATTAGACGACAGAATAAAATAATTAAGGAAATGCCTTTAAACATGGCTCTCACATTTCAGCATTGAATAAATTGAGCTTTGGGTGGATGGGCTTTACTGTGTGCCCCAGTGGGGCATGCTGGGAAGCTATCTAACATCTGCATCTTGGAATAGCACCTAGCCAGCGCAGGTAGACAGTCATAAAAATTACAATTATCATGTCTTCATGTAGAAGAGGGATGGTAGCAAAGGGTTTTTGCAGGCTGATGTAAAAATATTCAGTTTGATTTAGGTCTGGAGGTGATGTTGTTTTGTTTCTGTCTGTGGCAGCATTTCACAGCATCTTATCACACCATATGACTGATCTTTCTAACATGCTAAGGCTGGGCCATCACACCCTCTCTCTTCTTTTATTACTCAGTTAGCCCACAAGGGGGAAATGTAAAACATCTTTTCTTTGCAAACTTTTCTTAGAAACCATTTTGGTTGGAAAGGCACATGAAGGGAGTAGGTAGTACCTTTCATATCTTGTTTTGAAGCATTTTTTAAAGTCATTCCCAAAAGACATCTGTTTAAAGTCAGGTCAAAAAGATGTACATCCATTGAGCATATGTTAGCTAGCCTCAGCAAGTTCAATCTGTCAAGGAAAGACTTTATTCATGATTTTGTTAAGGAGAATCCTAACATAAATCGAGGCAGTTGTTTAGTTTCCAGAAAGTCTCTTGTCATCAGTTCTGAAAGTGTGAGCAGTGCTGACCAGTACAACTTAGTACCAGTACAAAGTACCAAAGAGGAATGTAAAACATGTCTGAGCACTTGGCAATGTAACAGTCATAATCTTGGCAGAAGAATTTACTTGGCATGGTTATGTTCTAACATATGCTTTAGTCACATGAAAGCCAGAACTAATGTGATGGTGGGTCCCATGCAGTGAATTTTATCAAAATTATTTCCTTTTTATTATTTATATCGACAGCATTTAAAGCACTGTTGAAGATTGATAGGTATACAGGTTTTTTGTGTCTTCAGTACAAGTGGTAGTGTTCACTCCCTATGCCCAGGCTCTTTACTGTATAATTCTGACCATTATTGTGTGATGTGGAATGATCAAAGTCACATGACTGTAGATGCAATCGATCCGGTCCAGTGTGAAGGATGGTAAGAGCAGCAAGGCCTACTGAAAGTGATATGGTGAAAATTGTTTAGACAGTAAAGTTTACCGTAACTATATATTTTATGATAACTGATAATTTAGTCCATTTCCTGATGTCATGTGGCACCCGGACAGCTAATGATAGCAGCCTATAATTGTTCCAGGAACTCCATCTGCTTCTGAAATGAAATGGCCACCAGCCTGCAGTGGACAGAAGAATGGACGTCACTTCCTTGAAACCGAGTGTCAATCAAGCATCCCGCATGATTCCGCACGTCACTCCTGCCTCTCCTTCCCTCAGTCACAGCGCACACAGGCTGCAGAAGCTCTGCCAGCAGGAGGGAGATGACTGTGACCGAGGTGAGCTTGTCTCCCCAGTGCATCCAGTCACCCTGTCCTTCAAAATGGCATCTGCAGCAGGTGCCCCGCAGAACTTGGACAGACAGATGATGGTTGGCCGCAATGGGTTTTTGGATAGAAATTCGTTTGGGTAAGCATGTCCAGGTTTCACCCAAATTAGCTTTCTTAATTTTGTCTAGATTTTGATTTTTGTTTGGGGTGGGGGAAGGAGGCTTTCAAAATATTCAATATGGCATTCCTTTGCATGATACTAAATTCATCAGACGAAGAGTTTTACTTGAAGTTGATATTGGATGCTAGACTATAGGATACCAAGTTTTTTAAGGATGGTATGCAATAATAGTAATAGCAACAACAGTTGATTACCTATCTCTGCCCTTACTAAGGCTTGATATACTTCACAAAATGATTATCTCACCAACAGATAACATTATATAGCTACTAATGTCTGCAGTTTCTGATAAATTGGTCTTTTTCATTCTACAGTCTTTTGAAAGATTCAGGGCTTGGAGTTGACCAGGATAACAACTTGTCACCAGACATCTCAGTCATGCAGCTGTCATCAGGTAACCCAGGCATTGGGATGATGAGCGGCAAGCAGTGCCTGGGATTTGGTGAAGCTGGCATGGGCTCAGAGGAAGACGAGGAGATGCCACTGGAATGTGTGAAGTGTGGGCAGGACTTCCACAACATGCAAGACTATGTGGACCATGCATGCCATGTACGTAAAGCATCTCTGTTGGCAGGCACGCAGGACTTCCAAGTCGAGAGAGATGCGTATTGTGGTCTGAGTGGGGACAAGACAGAGGGTTACCAGAGTGATGTGGAAACCTTCAATGGTAAGATCGTGTACAATCCAGATGGATCAGCATACATCATTGAGGGCAGTGATTCAGAAGATAGCGATCTGGAGGGGCTGGATGTGCCAAAGTTAGAAGGTGCTATTGTGGACAGAAAAGGACTTGCTACTTGGCCTTCAGCTCCACCTATTCCACCAATCGCTAGTGCAGTTTTTGTCCCTAAAAACACTTCTGGTTGGAGCAACCTTCTCAGGACCTCTTCCACTGATTCTGTTCATGGAAAGAGCCATGGTGCTCCTCTGATGCACAGTTTTAGGGTGTATGATGTGCGCCATCTGCGAGGCACAGGTGGCTCAGAATACAAGGTCATAGACACTAGCAGTGGGAATGAGCCACAGGGTCAAGAGCTCCCAGCCAAACCAATTCTGATGTGCTTCATTTGCAAGCTGTCATTTGGATATGCAAAGTCTTTCTTAACTCATGCTACTGGAGAACATAACATGAACCTCATTGAAGCTGAAAGGACTTTAATCTTAAGACCTACAGCTTCAGCAATAATACAGGGTATTGGTAAAGACAAGGACCCCCTGATGTCTTTCCTGGAACCTTTACAGCTGCCTCCTAGCAACAAAAGCAGCTGCACTGGGTCAGGAGGTCAGGCCACCAGCACAAGCAACCTGCCGTTCTTCTTTCCCCCAGCCGCCAGCACACCTGTTTCCAAACACCAGACAGCACCTACCAAAGTCAGCTACGTGTACACCAAACCTAAGATGTCCAAAGATATCACACGGTCCCCTCTCTCGGACAACCTAGATCAGCATTCAGATGATTCCTGTTCTAAAGTGTCCACAGATTTCTGGCATGCGCACTGCAAAGAGCAGGCATCAACCCCAAGCACTGACGAAAACAGCACTGAGCACGACGGTAACCTGATGCAGTCTTGCAGGCCAGAGCATGTGACCAGCAAGAACATTGTGCCTTCACCAAGGCCGACCAATACCTCATCGCCAACCTCCATCACGGACTCTCATAATTTTGAAGCCTCGAAGCAAGATGCATCAGAGCCAATGTGTGTGCAGGAATCGATGCCCATTTCCAGTGCTTCCTTGGCATCATTGACTGGAGAACATCTCGGTTTCTTTGGCTCCTGTGATGAACATCCCCAGGGTAGAACCCAGGATGTCGAATGCCCCAAGTGTGACATGGTCCTTAGTTCATCCCAGTCTCTTGGAGGCCACCTCACCATGATGCATTCTCGCAACTCTTGCAAAACGCTCAAATGTCCAAAATGTAACTGGCACTACAAATACCAAGAAACGCTTGAGATCCACATGAAGGAAAAACACCCAGACAATGATGCTCAGTGCTTCTGGTGCATGAGAAATGAACCACATCCTCGACTTGCCCGCGGGGAGACATATTCATGTGGCTATAAGCCCTACCGTTGTGAAGTGTGTAACTATTCCACAACAACTAAGGGTAACCTCAGCATTCATATGCAGTCAGACAAACACATGAATAATATGCAGGAACTGGCCAATGGCAGCACAGACATGAAATTAGCAGGTACAAGCAACCACAGCAACTCCACCCAAAACAAACCTTACCATGAAGACTCGCAGTTCAAAAAGATGAAGCCCAAGCAGCCATGGCGCTGCGAGGTGTGCAACTACGAGACGATGGTTGCGCGCAACTTGCGCATCCACATCACAAGCGAGAAACACACCCACAACATGATGGTTCTGCAGCAGAACGTGAAGCACATGCAACGGGATATGCAAATACACATGAACCAGCTGATCATGATGGGTCAGCAAGACCCATCCGTGTTTGGGCTGCCGAACCCCCTGAACCCAGGAATCTACCCCTATGACCAGACCATGCTGGTCCCTGGGACGCCTCCTGGATTCGACATCCCCATCAGTATGGCCCATGAAAATGGTGCGCCCCCTGAGGAAGTCATCTCAGATATGTCTGATGCCAGCAAGCTTTTCCAGTGCTGCATCTGCAACCAACACTTCACAGACAATCTTGACGCCCTGCACCAGCACCTTCAACTGGACCGCACAAAACAGAGGGAGTCGGAGAACATCAGCATTGCCAATGGCACGTACATATGCAACCTGTGCACCTATAAGACCAACCTCAAGGCTAACTTCCAGCTGCACTGCAAGACAGACAAGCATATCCAGCGCTTGCAGATGGTCAACCACATCAAGGAGGGTGGGCCTGAGAACGAGTGGAAGTTGGGCTTCATCAATGCCAGCAACCCAACGCAGGTGCGCTGCAATGCATGCAACTTCTACACCAGCAGCGTGCACAAGCTGCAGGTGCATGCTTCCAGCATCCAGCACGAGAGCAACGCTACGGTGTTCCGCCTTCTGCAGCTGGCCTTGATGCGGCTGCAGTCCAGTCTGGGCACAAACAACATCGGACGCTACTACTACAGGTGTGTCCTCTGTGAATGCAATGTACGCACCAAGCAAACCATGGTGCACCATGCCAGGACTCTCAAACATATTCAGCATGAACAAGCTGGGCAGCTGGCAATTGATCCCAGGGACATCTTTGTAGCTGTGACATTGCATGATGGAGAGAATATCATCTATGAGTATGATGACGACATTGGTAAGTGAGGCTTATGGCTTCATTTTCCTTGCTTATTTGTGCATATATGCAGACATTTCCAATCTTAAATAGGCAATTTCCATGTGTGGAAAAAAAAAGATGATTTTATCAAAGGTTGGTACAAGGATGGACATGTCCTAGTGCTCTTTTTATTGCTACAGTTAAAATCCACTTTTTGAGGGGCACAAGTAAAACATGAATTGGTCATACACAGACCACTTTCTTACCTAATAGTTGAAGATATTGATGAGGGAAATTGACTAATTAATATTTGATTGACTGTAGTACACTATTGAATAGCAGATGGGTGATGACCGTTAAGGTAATGCATCGTGCAACTCATGCAGATTTTCTCCATCTTGCCAGTCTCTACAAATTTTTTTTGAAAGAAAAGACATTTTAGTTAGAAATCTTGGTTTTAAAATAATACTGATAATTTCTACTTGAAGCTGCTTCATAACCCACACAAAAACTCCATTGCTAGAGTCCTGGATAGCAGCTTTTAGTTCGTAGAAGATACTGTTCTTTTGACAGTAACCATAAATAACATGCTATTTGGCATGTGTGACAGTTTCTTTTACCTTAGAAACATTTCAAAGTTGGCATTTTGCATCATACTTATTGTCAACAATGAGATAACTGCTCAGATAACTAGTTTGCTCAAATAGATGTAAGCAGACTAGACCAAAATTTGTACGATGCAAGTGTACAGCTTGCGTTTTATAATGTAAGTACAAGTGCATAGACATATGGAAGATCAGTAACTCAAACCAGATTTTGGTGGTGTCCCCTTTAATACAAAAAATTACTTAAAGAAACACGGTGGTAGAGGGATTATTAAATGAGTTGAGCAGAGATGGACAAAGGGTCTCTGGGCTCCACACCCACACTGTCCACAAAACGCATCACTACATGCCAGTCACAAAAATGTGTGCCGAACAAAAATCAAAGAGCAGGCAAACAATACCGGTTTTGTCAAAGCGAAGATGAGCCAGAGGAGACAGCCGGCGCAAGGTTAAAAAAAAAAAAGAAGAAAAAAGGGGGGAGAGGGAGAAGGAATTTATCTGAGGAGCAAGAGCGTTATTGGGGAGGGGACCGCCGGCCATGAGCGGTAGGGTGTTTACAGCAGTAGCAGGACCTGTGTGTTGAATTTCCTAAATCAATTCAGGACAGAGAAGGAGAGGGCTCATTATTGAGGCCCTCCTATCACACAGACTCATAAAGGTCAGCCTCTTTTCTTGTCAGGAATGCGCGTTGCCCCTGGCAACAGCCACCACCTTTGTTTAACTTCTTAACACTGATATGCAGCCATGAATGGTTTCACTTCTCATTTTTTATCTATTCATATTCTAATCCGCGGGTGCTTAGTAGATAGCACATTTATGAGTTGATCACCACTGGCTGGCTGGGCGCCTGTGTGACTCAGAGCTTTTTGACTGGGTCTCTCCTTTTTTCCTCTCTTCTTCCCCCCCACCTCCTTTTCGAGGACAGAGACAATCCTCTCCATTATGAATTGGGGGTGTCAAATTGTATTACTTTTCAAGTCTGACCCTGTCAATAAATAGGGATGTTTTGACAAGACTTTTAAGAAACAACAGCTTGATAAGCGTAATTGAAATTGCACAGCTCGGCGAGTAACCCTCACAGCATGGCTGCACAATAGCCCATTTGCGAACGGGCGACAGCACACTATTGGTCTTTGAGGTGTGTCTCATTCGGTTCGCTACTGTAAGGAAAAATTAAAATAAGAAAGTCGTATGAATGTGGTAATGAGGAATGCACGAGACGGCGGCAGGTAATGAGGACGGCCTGTCTTCATCGGCGCTGGTGACTGGTAAGCAGCCGTTTTTTTCTTGCTCTCTCGCTCATCTCGTTTTCCTCTCTCCTCGGTTGCCGATAAGTCCTCCCCACCCCTTCCCCAACCTATCGAACCCCCCCTCGCGTCCCCGCGCAGACGATAACCACCAAGCCTGACCCCTCGGCCGCGGGTTTGGAGAGCTTGACCACAGCTGTGGTGGCGGTGTGCCACCGACGCGGCCTGGGTCGAGGCAGAGTGGCGACAGAGTGAAGCGTGTGGCCCTGCGCCATCATGCTTTTGGGTGCTACTTGCATGTCAGTGGTGTGTGTTCTCCTCGGCGCGCCGCCATACTTGTGTGCGGTGTCGTCTGATCGTTACGATAATCGAAAGGGCAGCCGACCGACATGATACGGCTACAAGAAAGGCAGCATTTAAACAATTTGTGTGTGTTTGTGTGTGAAAACCAGTCGTGTTTCCTCACTTTGTGATGTGCCTACCCTCCACCTGTTGTTTACGCTGCCCAGCGTTATGTCTGGCAGTGATCGTAGTACCAGTAAGCAACAGGTCGACTCCCACACCCAGTCCCGTTCTATCCATCAGCATGCAAAGAAAATCCGCTCGAGTGCAATGGAATTTTGTTTTTAAATCGAAAAGTGGATTAATTAAAAAATGGCACCGTACCTCGTACTGTTAATTCTTGCTTGTTGCAGGTGCGTTGAAAACTAAATGCTTTAAACAGATTTTTTTTAACGTTAGTAACGATGGCGGACATCTTTTTTTTTTTTCACCCTGAATTCGTCTGCCCAGACTTTTATCATGTCGCCGCATTCGCACGGCCTGGGTAAGCGCCCCAGATCAATGGCGGCTGTAGCGTTACCGCCTGGCCCACACAGCGACTTGGCTTTGACAAGGGAGGGCTGTCAGCCGTTGCTCTTTTTTTCTCTCTTTCTCTCCTTCTCCCTCCGCCTGGCCAACACAGAAAACGTGTGTCGCCATATTGACAAACCGATAACTTGATCGTAATGCGAGATGGTACGGCTTTTTTTTTTTCTTCACTCAGCCCTTTCTGTAGTCACTGTACTACGCGTCTTAACGCTGTGCAAAATTTAGTGGATCGATTGTACATTTTTTTTTTTTTTTTTTTTGGTCTTCCAACATAATTCGGCACATTGCAAGTTCGTGCGGGACTTACGTAGACAGCATGGAACCGTTTAAACCGCTTGATGATAGCGGTTGTTGCGCACGTTATCCCTGTTATTTCCCCACGCCTGGTGCATGCAGAACTGTGGTACATCTTACATCATCTCTCCCACCTAACCCCTTCCCCCATTGCACATTTTGAACTATAAAATAATGATATGTGTAGCACCATACAACCTAGCATGGCTGTTTACTTGTGGATGGCTCAGATTAAGGACATCAGCGAATAGTAAAAAGTTAGGATTAAGGTAGAATAGGAAGACTTGTGTCTTTTGGTTTGGGGAAAGTTAAACTGACGGGTCAGAAACTAGATAAGTCCATTTAAAAAATAAACTACATTCAGGCAAGTCTTATCAGTGTTTTCAGCTCATAGCATTTAGAATGCAAATTACAGGGACAGTAAGACAGAAATCATTTCATAGATAAATGCAGAACAGGTTGCTTGCTGTTAAAAGAGGAAAACTGGGCTAGGGGAGAGCTGGGGGTGCAGAAGATGTATAAAGGTCACGTCTAAAAAAGTCGCCGACGTCTTATGTACCAAGCGGTGATGCATCTTGGTTGAAGAGGTTATTTCCGTTTTGATTGCAGGATGATTTAAAATATGGCATAGTTATCTCATGTACACTCCCCAAAATATTTTGAGATCTAAACTTGGCTGCTATTTTGCTGTGGGGTCTGTCTAAACCCACTAGACAGACTGTAGCTAAATATTATCAGCCAGGTGGAGTCTTGACATTGGACACAGCAGTTTTGGTGAATTAGATGAAAATAAGAACATCAAGATATTAAATTATACACAAATAAATATGGTGAAAGATTAGTAATCAATTGATATTTGCCTATACATTCAAATTCAATTGGAGTTTAACATTGTAGAAGTGGAATAGGACTAATTTACAACAAAAATTGACCTGTTAGGTCTTTTGAGATGAATTGTAGAACACTTGCCAGTTTTCTTTCCTTTTCGAGTTACAAGAGTCAAAAGAAAATCAGTGAAATGTGAAAATTATGTACCAAAATATCTTCCTTACAACTTTAGTCAAATTTCTGTTACATGTAGTAAATGTGCTGTTTGAGGTCAGCAGATGACTTACTGGAAAGTGCATGGATTTTTGCTTAAGCTTTATAATCTCATCCTAAGTGATATGTGTATGATTCTGATATCTGATGAGATTATTTTAAATTTACGTGCACTTTAAACCCTTTAAGTTGCAGAGGAACATATATGCTCAGGCTTCTGATGTTCATCATGAATACACTAGAAGGCAGAAGTACTTGACACAGCATAATAAAGTTTAGAAGCATGTAAGGCAGATTTTAGAGTAACTTGCACATGATGTGTTATGTCGGCTTTTAACTGTTGGCGTCCTGTAATCTCTACAAAGCACAAAGAAAACATCTAGTTTGAACTGTATAAAAATGCATGATATTGCAGGGTTAATGAGAACTATGTGCATTTTTATGGAAGGAAAGGAAAAGATCGACAGTGATACACACCAGTGAATTAAAGCTTTTTAAAAAATATATAAAACAGTGCATGTATAATTTGCAACTGTTAGGTCACAACTCTCGTTTGCCTGTTGCAAGTCAAGCTGTTTTTAATTGCAAGCAAAACTGAAAGTGGGTGAGCTAGCATATGGATTATGTTTGCAAGATGTTGTCGCCCACCCTGTGGCTTCTACCCTCAGACCCTGTTAATTTGCTCAGTCTTTATTAACCCTCTCGTAGCTGTTCGCTCTTTCAGCCCTCATCCCCCAGCACACACACACCCCACCTTTCCTGGCCGTGAAGCACACGTGATGACGGGTGGCCCACCCCCGCTGACGACACAACGTGTTGCGGGTGCTTTCTAACCTCTATTCCCCTCCCCCCTCTCAATCACGAATTCCATCACATGTTCTTGGAAAACAAACCCCGAGAAATAAAAACTTTTGCAAGAGACTCGGTGATACCGCTTTCAGCGTCCTAAAAACCACGAGTTGTCTGGGTGTGTGTCCTTTGCACCACCACCACCGCATTGCTTTGTGCCCCTCCATAATTTTTTTCTCACTTTTAGCCCTGTCCCCTTCCTGTTTTTGCTTGGCTACCATTGCTTATGGTGGATGTAAAGAAAACATTAGCCAAACCGCGCAGAATGTGCGATGCGTCTGTGGCTCTAGTTTTCAAAAATGAGTGTAATGACTACAGCGAAGAAGAGAAAAGGGGTTAGAGAGAGCAAAATGTGTTAGGCGTTTGGGGGAAGGGTGGGGCGGGGTGCGGTTGGCTCTGGCCTCGGAGAAAGGAGAGCACAAAAGATGTTTTGTGAATGTTTGACAGCACAGTGGCATAAAATCAGGATAATGACGCACTCACAAATGATGGGTCTAGGTGTGCAGGCAGTCATGCGTGTAAGTTAATTTGCCTCGCCAGACCAGCTCGTCTGACATACTTTTTGTGCACAGGTCTGATGCTGGATTTTCTTTCAGCAAGACAGATTAGTTCGTACAGTTCACGGGTTTGAAATAGAACGAGTGAAAAAAAGAAAGAGAAAAGAAAGAGCAAATGAATAAACATAAAAAGGCACAGGTGTAATTATAACTGATTGGTGGGCCCACGGGATAAATTAAGTCGTAGATCTTAGTGAAGGATGCGGTATCTACAAGTATGCATCTTCAGCCAGGGTGAATTGAGAGGAATTGTTCCGAGGTGTCGGGTATGTCATTTACTGACAAAACATCTCGAGCCTTCGCTTATTGCAACAAGTGCTACAACAGCGCAACCATGGCTAACGGTCGATTTTCCATGACCCCATGAGTCGCAGGTCACGCCGTAGGTAGCGACCAAATGCATTAGATATGCTGGATGGGGTGGGATGCTTCTCCGGCGTGTTTGCTTGCGTGACCGCTTTTATGTGATACAGAAAGAGAACAGAAATGTGAATATTTTATTCTAAGGACTGTACACAGAGACAGGCAGACAAGACTGTTCAGTTTCCAGAGAATGCTGTAATGGTTGTTGTACAAAACTGTGTACATGGCACTTTCGTTAGTGTGTATGCAGTGAACTGTTACTTTTAGTGTACAGTACATCTGGTATACAAGCAATGCATAGTCATTTTTAGCTTTGTATATGTCATGTACACTTTTCTTTTTGTTTACATACATGCAGCGCGTTTTATCATTTATCTTAAGTGTATATGCCGTGTACTGCCTCTTTTATTCTGTGTCCATTGTCATTTTGTTTGTAGTACACTTGTATTGGGTTAGGTGTACATTTTGTCAGTGTGTACAGTGTTTATGGCATGTACATGAATGTACACTGCCACTTGTCTGATGTACACACGGTGTACTTAGCACTTTTGTCTCGGGTGTGTCAGTTTTGTCTAGTGCTTAGTTATTTTTTCGAAGTTACATGACCACTTTTCTGGTGTACATTTTTTTTTATAGTACATGCTGTGAATATCGCCATTTCTGTCAACAGATGAGCAGTCATCTAACAGGAACATGCATGCCACTCACTTTTTGATTTGAAACCATGACACCAGTGATCACAAACGCAGTCATGAATTATTAATATCGGCTCACCCCTCCACTTTTGTTCCTCGGTGACAAAAAGCGTCTTCTAAATTTAACTGCCATGTGTATGCGAGCTGTTGCTCACTTCTGATCTATAGTTGAAAGAATAAATAGAAATGCAATGACTTATGCAAGTTTGATCGTCTGCGAACTCAAAGACGATTGTACCCATGTAATATCTTTGAAAGCAGGTCAACGCCTGTGTATAATCATATCTGGCAGTTGGACTTTTTTCCCCTGTACTGCTTACAGCACAGTAAAACAATTATGCCATAAATCGTCCACCTGTAGTGCCCCTTAAACCTGTACGCGCGTGTATATGCGTACGTGTGCGTGCGTGCGTGCGACTTACTGAGCGAGCGAGTGAAACGCTTTTCTTTTGTTCCGGAATGACCCCACTCTTCCTTCAGCTCAGAACGCAGCACAGGTAATTTTATGCTTTGGCTTTGATGCCAGCACGCAAACTGGTCTCGTCGACAAAAGGTGTTACAAAACCTGTCGGAATACCAATCACCTGTCTCGCTTGTAATGAGGAGCGGACGGCAAAGTTTCGTGGCAATCAATCCTGGCCCTGACAATGGGCCCCTTTTGATGTATTGAAATTTTTGCCGGGGCGGACCCTTGGTGGCGGATACAAATCCCCTCCCCCTCCCCACCTTTTGCTTTCAGCTTCTGGCGTTCCCGGGGCCCCAGGGGTCCCCCTTCCACACCCATCCTGCTTCTCCTCCTCGTGTGCGCCTCCCAAGTTGCAAGGTGACGTTTCCTACGCAGGTGGAAGATGTTGCTTGTGTGACAGGATGTGGCACAAGTCGCCAGCATACGCACGCACGCATGCGCAGCGAGGGAAGGTCGGTAGCGCACGTGACTGGAGGGGGAGGTAATGAGGCGTGCAGGTCCAACCGTTATGATTTCAGCGTGTTGGGAGCCTCGATCGTGCAGATTAAGGTCAAGTAAGTAAGACGGGGGAGAGGAGGGGTTGAAGGTGCTCCAGACTACTACTCATCTTCCACACCCATCGCCACCGTCAACCACTTTGGCTGGTTGCCTTTGCTGGCTGGGTGGGTGGGAGTCACAATCATGAATCGGGAAGTGCGACACCCGAGTTTCAGGGTACTGTCAGGCTTTGTTCCATGTTTTCGAGCGGTCACTGCATCACTTTATTGAGAAAATTAGTTAGGAACCTCATTATGACACGTACAGACCTTATTTATAGATCGGAGGTGAAACGCGACATAAGTATTTGAATGACATACATTGCATCTGTTTGTAGCTAACGTCCACTAGAGAGCAGAGGTTCCTATTTATTATTTTTCTGCCAATCAGACAAGCCGGGTGTTGGGGGAGTGGGAGGATTCTCGTTAACTGTTCTTTTTCGTTGTCGCCTAGCTCTGCGTGCGGAAGTCCTGTTAGTTTCCTCGATTAAGCAGTCTGTGATGCTGGCAGTTGGAAATCGTTTTAAAACAGGCTTAGTATCTGAAGTAAAGCGTCCTCGGTCTGAATTTTCATGAAACACATCATCCCGCTACGTCCTCCTCCTTTATAGCTTGAAGCCATCAAAAGGGCGTGGAATGGTCTCTCCGCCCATGTTAAAGGACGGTTTAACAGTTCCTCGTCATAAAGCCAGACGCCGCCTCCACAGACAAACGCGCGCTCTCTGTTCGTGCGTGTGTTCGTGTGTGTGCATCCTCGCGTTCCTGGGCGTGTTCGCGAAGTTCCACACGGTTTGATGGGATAGACTGGGACTGACAGTTCATGCACCTGCGTGGTTTCGAAGCTTTACATAACTGGTTCCATGACTACCGCGATACAGGTGCAATGAAGCGATAATTCGCATCACATGACTCGAATTTAGAACAGTACAAAACAACCAGCAGACAGGGGTCAGAAATCGTATCGATCAGTTTTGGGGGTAGGTTTAGGAGGGAAGAGAAGTATTTATATTGTTCATGTTGAGGCGCCATTATTGGGATCGTTATCCAGCCTTTCTCACTTCTCCTTTAGACGAGACAGTGGCCACCGATGGGAAAAGTCTTCTGTGGTCGATACCGATTAGGAAAATTATCATCAAGCGATCATAGCCGGCCTCTGTAAGTATTCCTAGGATTCTGCCAGCCTCAGTTAGACCGATTCCTTCATTACCGTTGTGGACTTGCTTTACCGAAGTCGTCTTGTCATTTCTGCTCACCCTTCTTATTCAGTCCGCCATGCTCGTTACTTGTGGGTGGATAGAATATATATTTTTGAATACTTGCGTCTGGGAGGATGACCTGTTCACAGCAATTTATTTAAAATGCTTGCAGACATGGAAGTGACAGTACGGCCTGCAATTTCCACCCAACGGTCAGCTGCAACCCGCGGTTCGGACGATCGGGGCGCTGGGAGTGCGGAGGAGAAATCAAGGATTTTTTTGTCATCCTCTCGGCTCCTTTTTTGGCCGCCATCTTTTGGTTGTAGTAAGCATCTGCCTGTGTCAGCATAAATTATTGACCCGGGGGACACCGCAGCAGACGGCATTATGCAAGATGGTGGCAGGGGCTGAGCGGGGCCTCATTAAATATACTTATTATTGGCTCCGTGGGCAGGAAACCCGCCGTGTGCGGCGTTGCGCCGGGTCGCCCTTTTCAGGCGCGAGTCGCTTGCATCACACTCGGTCGTGCGTCTCGCGTGCATGCGTGCGTGCGTGACTGTCGGAGGCATGCGTTCATGCTTGCGTTTGTGTGTGTGTGCTTGCGGTAATGAGTTCTAATGACCCTGAATGGAAACGAACGCTTCTCGACTTTTCCTTACTGTACGTACGTCACCGTTCTTTTTTGCAACAGCATCGATTGAAGGCCAGTGACGCGCGCGCTGGTGACGTGCGAAAGCGTGGAATGGCGTTGATTGTTACGCGCGCGCACATGGTGGTGGAGCTTACCCTAGACCGGATTGTCTAATTAACGTAGGTGGGCAAGATAGTAATTAACGCATTCAGGTCTTGTGTTTTTTGGGGAGTGGTTGGGGAGTAGGTAAGTGGATAAGAGAAATAAACTCGACGACACGCTCGTACAGATGGTTTGCTGAATAGAGACAACCCAATGAAGAGCGGGGTTACCAAACTATTGTGCGGGGGTTGGGAGATGGGGTACGGGTGGGATCAAAGACGTATCGGTGCAAATCGTACAGATAAGTATTAGCAAGACATACGACACTTTAATTAAAACTCTACTTCTTCCCACCCCTACCTTCCCTTTCCCCCCCTCTCCCCGCCCAACTTCCCAAACTCGTGCACTTTTGTCACGTGTGTCTTTTCTTCAACACAGGGGAGACAAGAAAGGCAAGTGCTGAAGGAGTAGAAAGAACAGCAGAAGGGAGGGTTGGTGGAGGTTGTAGTGGTGGGAGGGGTGGTTAGGGAAAAGTGTTGGCCCTGAATGTTCTCATTTGTGATATTGGGCAGGCTTAAAACCCCATCTAATGAGAGATTGCAGAGACGCGCTGGCTGTTGCAGCACTAATGAATCAATGCAGTTTTATAGATCAGTTTAGAGGCAGGCGCATGGGCCACTGCGTTTCTCTCCCTTCCTTGGTCCGGGACCCTATAATTCCTGTAATTAAAGTTGGGGAAAACACTGAGCCCCATCTTGCCGCTCTCTGGGCTGTATTATTTTTCCCATCAAGTGGACTAGCACATCAAATTAATCTGCGAAGCATTTTTCCCTCAATCAATACCTGGACCGCTAATTATGGCCCTGGCACCCGGTTACCAAGGAAATGAATTTTGCGTCTGTGAAATGAAAATTTCTGCACACAGGGATGGAGTTGCAGGACAGGGCTAATCACGGGACTGGGACCGGTCGGATGGCAGCTCTGCCATTTTGTCCAGCCTCGTGCGGGTGATTTGTTGTATTGTGTAGAAAACGGTTTTTTTTTTTTTGAACGACAATGTTTGGAGGGTGGGGTGGGAGGCGGAAGAGAGGGGAGGTAAGTGGCTGCTGAAGTCATTATAGCGTTCACCAGCCCATTCTCCATCACAGTCACACACACACAAACGAAGCTATTGTCCCCCGGTTTCTAGTTGTTTTCGTCGCTTTTTGTTTTATCTATTATTTTTTTACAAAAACTTTTTTCTTTAAATTATTGCCAGTATCGTCACCCACACCGTCTTTCCTGGGCACGAGGCTTCTTGCACGCGCCCAGACTGGCTGCCAATTTTGGTCGCATTAACTTGCGAAAATGCAAACAAGTAATGATCCTTGCTTGGAGCGCTGACCCATTTAGCCCCACGAGCACATGATATTCCAATCATATTTGAAGGCAATTGATTGAGCAAGACTTCCCCGTCCTTTCTTTCTATCGATTTGCCTGTGTTCCTGCCAAATGGAGTCTGCGAGCTGGGAGGGTGTGGAGGACTAGGGGAGGGGGGCAAAGAGATAGGGAACTGCTGAGGGTGTGAGAGAAGAAAAGGACTACCCAGCAGTCAAGGTCAGATAAAATCCGAGGGACGTGAGGAGGGAAAGGAAAGGTTCGGCCGAAACCTCCCTCCCACATTAAAGGACTCTTCCCATGATTTTGTTTCTCCTTCTTTGTGGATGAGGGGGTGGGGTTAAAAAAAATCTTCTGCCTGTTTAGCCTCGTCGCCTGGTCTCGGATCAAGAGGGCCATGCTTCTCCAGCTCTAACCTCTGCAGATGAAAGGCGGTTGGTGAGGGAGGAAATATGACGGTTGATGACTGACAAACGGAGAGCAAGAATGGCGCAAAGTTTATCGCAGACGGGTCAAAACCTTCCGCGACCTGGGGCTGGCCCCACGTCTGCCGCGCGTGTGCGCTCGTGTGGCTGTGTGTTGGAGGGAGGGAGGGCTGCACCTAGTTTGCCGCATGCTGTCCGTTGCTGGCTCGTCAGCGGATCCTGGCGTCTTGATCTGCTTCCACGGCACAAAGATAGTCGACCGCCGGAGGGAAGGGAAAGGAGGAGGGGCTGAGGGAAAATAATAGAGGAGTGAGTTGAGTGCATGCAAGTGTGTCGCTGGAAAACAATTTGCAGGACAGCGTTTCGGTCCAGTCATCCGGCATCGATGCTGAGATTTAATGCAAGTGTTGTCGTGAAGTCGATTTTTTTTTTAACGAGTTGAAAAGAAATTCCTTTTAAATGTCTTGCAGGCGATTGAGAAGGCTTCACAAAAAGTAGTGCAAAAACGTCTTACTCATTAGAGCTGTAAGCACAAGAGAGACCGGCATTTTTCAGTTAACAGGCTGGGGACAGTTTTCATATGGACACCTGGAAAGTTTCAGGGAGGGGGTGCGAAACACCCCACCGACAACTAAGATTAAACCACTGCGCAGCAACCCTGTAGAGCTACTTTATGAAGAGAGCAGGTAGAGATGAACCCGGTAGTGCTGTGGTTCAAACACTCGCTTGTCACATCTGCAGTCCTTTGTGTTTGGGTCTGCCTTCGGGGCATTGTATGTTTTATTTTTCCCGGTAAACTAACTAGCCCGAGACAAGATCTGAATCCAGCACGACCGATCTCCACACTATTAGTAGCCAGTGCGTAATAAATAGCTAGTCTTATTATTTATTTAACTGTAGCATAGACATCGACTTCAAAACGAGGTTGTGAGTGGCGGGAGACAATGGCCTATGGCAGTGGTTCTCAAAGTTTTTCGGACCGCGGACCACTTTACTTAAGAAAAAGCTATGGCGGACCACCAAGGCCTAAGTAAAAACTATGGCGGACCACCAAGGCATAAAAATCAGTCTGCACTATGAATTTCAAATTTAAATTGCCACATTTATTTCATTTTAATTCAAAACTAAATGTCCTTTTGTAAAAGTAGTATAGTAATAAGTTGACATAAAACTACCTACCTCGTTCTTTGTAATTAAAATGTTAATGCGAAGAATTCATCACTTTAAACATCACTTTGCTGACAAATGACGACTGTCAGCCGCGGACTACCTGACTTATGCCCGCTGACCACTAGTGGTCCACGGACCACACTTTGAGAACCACTGGCCTATGGTACGGGTGGTTTTAGATTGTGACTAAAGTAGTGTATGTGACCTGTATATAGTGGACACTAGTTGCACGCAACCTGCGAAAACTTTTTTCATTTTTGTCGTTGATTTTGTAAAATTGTCCTGCATAAAGGTAGACTAGACCCATTGGGGCTGTGGTTATGGACACTACTTCATGTTTCTTTACCCCAGGGCATCTGTGTCACTGCTTTTTAACTACATCACCAGGGGTAAAACATTTTTCCCGAAAATGGACAATTATATATTGTTGCTGCGACTACCGCCGCTACCTCTACTATTACCACTCATACTACTATACAAAGACTACTACAACTGCAAGTCAAAAGACAGCCAAACACGATTAGAAGGGTAGAAACGGATATTTTGGTAATGGTACTGAGTTGTAGTGACTGCAGCTATGCTGATGACATTGATCATCTTCTCAACATGAGAACACGATGAATTCTTTGCTTCGATACCATTATTATTATTATTTATGTGTTTATTTTTTTTTTACTTTGTAAAGCGCTTTGATAGCCTTTGATGGTGGGGTAAAAAATATATATAAATTTACTTTATTAGTAGTAAAATAACATATGCGAGGTTTGGACATCGCCTTATAATCAAGACGCTTGTCCTTAACGTTTTCATGTTGCCCCAGGGGCAACGACTTCATCTCTCTTGACAACCACGGCTCTGAGGCTTGACCACAGCGGCGACCGTAGAGAGAGACTCGTCAGTCTAGACTTTTAATCGTCGGTAAACTGAGCAGTGTTCACACAGACACAAGTTCACTGATGACGAGACTTTGCCGTGACCCTCGCCTGTTGTCTTCGCTTCATTCTTCCAGCCACCTACAACACTCGCTCCTTAATTCCTGCCCCCAATCACCACCTTCAGCCCCTTATTTCCCCTTCCCTCACCCTCAGCCCCACTTTTCTTTTTCTGGCCTCTCAGAACTGGAAACAACCCTCAAGCTACTAAGACCACCCTCTTCCACCCCTCAAACGTAAAGAAGACAAGGAGGAGGGGGAAGGGAGGTGGGCTAGGAAGACAAAGAGAGATGTAGGTAAGCGCGTGTGGTGGTGGTACAGCGGTTAGGGGATGGGGGGTTTGTATAGGTTACGTCTTGACGTCACAGCCGAGCGGAAGGGGGGAAAGTTGGCTTGAAGGTGATGAAAGGTGAGACGTCCTAATTAGCACTGCGCCACAATCAAGTAGCGCGTTCGTCTTGCCTGGACTTGCCCGCTGCGGCCGTTAATAATGAACTGGATTGTTTCATGGACGGTGATGCGGAGGGTGGGGAGTGGGGTGCAATGGCTACGCGAATACGTGCTTGAATTCACTCGCGGAGCAACTTGATAACATAATGGTGCCTCACATACACACCCGCAGCTCCAGGAGACGAGCTACCGAAGACGTATAGACCCCGACGCCTGTACATAAAGAGCAACACGGCGGGTGATGAAGGCTAGAGAGACTGGGTGTGGTAGAAAGGTTTTTTTTATATTTTTTTACCCGCCTCTCTCTCTCTGATGAACAGACAAGACGAAGGGTGAGTTAGGAAGAAGAGGATGTGCGTCGACGTCTGTGACTAGAGCCCACGAAACGTAGTTCTCGCCCCTGAGGATGAAACCAGAATGCCAGTTGTCTGTCCAATGCCCTCGACCAAAAACAAAAAAAAAAATCCACACACACACACACAAATAAATAAATTGACCTGCCTACTTAGCCTCCCTTCCTATATGCCTCTTTTCTTAAATTCCTTCCTTCCGTGTGGCTTTGTGTGGACATCGCCATCCTTTGGCCTTGTCAGCTTTATTTTTCCCTCGTCCTCGCAGGCTGGACCCCCCTTCCCCAGATGGTTCCGATATCACCGCCATGATTTATATCACCCGACATAGCTCCATTTCGGGCTGGTACGTTTAAAATTACATGGGGATGTATCTATAAACAGGTGCTTGTGTCGTGCCTGGGCGTCAGCCGCCGTCTGGAAGACAGTTTGGCGTATTATTGAGATCATCAACGAGTTGGCCGCCGACGTTGCCTCCTTCGTGCCTAAGTCTGGTGGCCTGAAATACTAATTACTCCCAACCTCTACCCACCCATTCACACACCCGAGCGTGTGTGCACATACACACACACCTTGTCCTCTCAATTCTGAGAGTAAAGTTCAACCCCCAATATATCCTCTGTCCTAATAAGACAATTTTGTTATGAAAAGTTGTTTGGCTTATTTTGAAAACAGTGTGAATCCCGCTCTGTGGTGTGTGGGCGCGCGCGCGCTCACAAGCGGTTAGGAAAAAAAAAGTTGAACTTTTGGTGAGGGGACGCTGGCGGTATAGGAGAGAAAGGGGGTAGACCACAAAAGCGAGCTGGCGAGTAGATGACAGGATGTTGGCGATGCAGGTCTCAGATCCGTGTTTCCCTCTGTGATTAAAACTGCTGTTTGAGTGACACTTCATTTGCTGCTCCGGCATGCTGTAATAAGGGCCAACCTCCTGGGAAACGATAAGGGAGGTAATGCACTATGGGCAGCCAATTCAGGGGAAGCGATGGGTTTGGAGGGAAGGGAGGGTAGGGATTTTTTTGTAGGGGGGTGGGAGGGGTGAGAACGAGGTGTTTGTATGGGAGGGGGAGGGTAGTGTGGAAGCGAATTAAAGAGTGCAAGGTCTGACCTGTGCATGAATTTGTAATAGCACTATGACAGTGTTAGACGCTGTACAAGCACAAAGCCAAAAAGCATGGGCCAGCATGTGTCTGCACGAGGAGTATTCGTTTTCGCCATGATGGTGGCGCCATCTTGCTTTTTACGAGGCCGTTTTCAATAAAATTCCTTATTTTCTTCGGTCCAGTACCGGAATATTGAAAGTTACTCGCCTCTACACACACGCTCACCAACTTGCTGTCATGCCACCATCCATAAAATTACAACCTGTTGTTCAGGCGGGGATTGTGATCAGACGAGGGAGAAACGTATGCGGATTTTGACGGGCTGAAGCCGGAATTGTGATTAATGGCGCGGATATAGTTCCAAGGAGCGCCTTGTCTCATGTCTTGTCTGGTACGATGTCTGCAGCCACCTTTCAACAACAGTGAATGCAAAGAGTAAAGAAGATGGAAGGGTTATTGGGACAGTGGAGGGAGTTTTTTTTTTTTTTGTTGGGAGGGGAGGGGGCTAATGGGTTTTGTTGGTTTACTATTTATTTTTGCCACTTCTTTCATCTTGCGCATAGTTCAGCTGCCTGCTGGCAATTTGGTGTCAGAAGAATTTAAAGTCGAGAAGAAAGTGACCTGCTTGCCAGGTAACATCCAGGCATAAAAATGGAAGGATAGTAACAAGACAGTTTATCTCGTCAGACGCGTGTTTGATCTGAAACAGTCTCATTCTGTTCTTTGCCCGCCATTTCCTAGAGATAAACACAAAATTAATTCATTACTGGAGTGGAAAAGATGCATGGCTGGTGCTATTACGACCAGCGCAGGGACCTGTTTTTAATCCCCGACTTAATTGGGATTTCTTGTGATAGATGGTAGCAGAAATTGACGTGGATTGCTCAGTGGTGGGTTGCTGAAGAAGTGACAGAATATTTGTCATTCGCTTATCCATTCCTTTTTTCCCAAAACTTTGGAACATTTTTTAAGGGCTTGCCATTAAGATGAAAGAGAGGGATGTTGAACCTTCACATCACTTTCCTATTTCAAGTCTGGTGCTCTTGCGTGCAAAACCTTCCTTTTGCTCTTTTCTTTGCGGTTCCATATTTTTTTCTCCATCTTTTCATGCGTACATCTGTGTGAAACATTTTAAATATGTTAGATTATATAAATGAGTATTGTACAAGATTTCTTTTCTTCCCTGAAATTCTTAAACTGGAATGCAAAACATGCATTTAGTGCTTTTAAAATGCTGGTAATTTCTAGGCGCCCTTCAGTAACTAAAAATAAAACCAAAACAAATAATCATTACTTTGGTGCCAGGTCCTTTGCACTGGTTCCTTGCTGATGTCTTAATGACAATAAATTTTTAATAGAAATGTATTACAGACTTTTTACATTTATCAAAAAATAAATTTAAGTAAAATTTTGGTAAGCATGTGTTTCTGGAACTACTCAGTTCATGATTTCTGTGATACAAATCATATTCATGGATGCTGTTTTTTTTCTTGGCAAAACAGATGGAGAAGAGCGAGCTGGTGACGGCAGCTACAACCCAGACGAAATCCTGGATACTGAAAATAAAGTGGAATTTTCTGGAAGCAACACATCACCTTCAACTTCAGTCACAGCCTCCACCAGTCCCAGCAGCACCATCAACAACCCATCTACAGTTACAAGTATCTCGCTTGTTAAAACTTCTGAACCAAGTGCAGCAAGTTCATCACAGAGTGAAAGTAAGAACCCAACAGATTTTATGCTGCTTGAAAATGGCCCATCATATCACTGTCCACTATTGTGGAACACGATCAAAACAAATTCTAAGGAAAAGGAGGCAAATCACCCTTATTCCTTAAGATCCTCCCCCTCTTCTTTCACACTAGTAGTACACATAATTGAGACATAAACATGAATATTTTTGGTGGGCACTTGTGTCTGTGAGAGGGATGAACTTTCAGTATTATTTACATTTTGTGTGGATTTCATTGACTTGGTCATGATGTCATGCTTAAGGAATTCTCTTCACAGGCTGTTAAAAAAAAAACCCCGTAAATGTATACTTTGTGTGAAATTTCAGCTCAAATGACTGTTCTTAAATTCAATCTATGATTTATTTTACTTCTAATTAAAATATATCCAGCGTATGAAATGCTGTTGCATTGTCAGGCAGTAAAATATCCAAACATTGGTTTTAAGCTGATTACTGAATTTAGATATTTAAAAATAATCACTCTTGCTCTCCTCAAATAATGTTATGCAAGGGTTTTAATCATCAGACTATACCCTACTGAAGCATTTTACTTGAACCTCAGCTGGGTACAAATAACAAATGGCCTGCTTCTACTTTCTTGGCATATTTTTTCTTTCAACAAGAGGTACATTTAAAGTGATATGACGCTATAGAAGATTGATTCCACTTTCGATTACAGCAGTTCATTCCTTTGAATGATTGATCTTTCTCAAGCAAAAGAAACAAAATCAAAATTCCTATAAGCACAGTGAAGGAACCCTTGCAAACCTTGTCCACCATGGTGGAAGTGGTGTTTCAGAATGTCATGAATGTGTTAACATTCATTTTCACCTCAGATCTCAATGATGGTGTGGGCTGACTTGTTTATTCTTCTTTGTTAGGATTTCATGGTGGGAGTACATCAGCTGCTATTGAGATGACAGGGAGTAGGGGTCTTGTAGGTCACAGGAGTCTAGAAAAAGACCTCCCCCATTTTTGTTGATGGTACATTAAAGGTGATAGACTTAAGTTTGCAGCTGTGATGTTTCATGGCACTGAACTGTATCTCATGACAAACCGCAGACTTACATTTCGTGCGAGGTTGGTTGGGAAATACATCAGTCCATGTTCATCCTCCGCGATAAATGAGTCAGCACCTCGCATGATTTAGATAGACTTGAGAGAAATATGGCTTGTGTTCTTTGTTTTCTCAGCAAGAAAATCATCTTGCAGTCATACCTTGTGAGGGAGAAGGGGTATAGGGCTGCTCCTGAAATGGTTCAGAACAACTATGGCAAACAAACAGCTGTCTCAATTTTTTTTAATCTTTCTGACATTTATTTTTTGCCAGCCCTCATCTCTCCCTTGGTGGTAGGCAAACTATCATGCTCTGGGTCATGGGCGCCTAGCAGCGGCATTGCAATCTGATAGCTCCTCTATGTGAGACACAGAATTCCCCCTTCTCTTCTCTGGAGCTTGTCTCCAGCACCCTTCCCAGCTTCCCCCCCACTTCCCCACTGGAGAACTGTATGCCAGTCAGGAACTTTCTCCTGACCCTTGCTTTTCAACCTCAACCCCCCTCTCTTCCTCACCAGTGAGGAAAACATTTCCCCATCACCATTGGGTCTGTCATTTGGCAGGGCGGATGATGCTAGCAATGATGATTGCATTGTAAGATGCTCTGTAATGGGAGTTATGATGGTGGAGAGTACAAACAACATTTTACTTTAAATATGTTGTGCTTTATCTGTATGTCTGATATTCCTCAGCATTTCTAAGTTCAGAGTGTTCATGAAATACCTCCTTCCCATCAGGATGCCACATGAAAACACTTATGCAGTTCCTTTCAAAACAGGCTCAGCACTTTAAATAACTTAGTTCATCTCATTAAAAAAGTTGTTTAGAATATTTAGGTGTGATTATAAAGTGTATACATGCATGTGTGTCTTTTAATATGTGTGTGTGCACAATTACACCACATCTAGTACAAAAATGGCAACTACCCAAGGTTACAAATGTTCAGATCCATTAGAATACATCACTGATTTATAGTGTGACATATTTAAATACTCCTGAGCATATTTGAAATATTTTAAGTTTTTAGGGAATCGGCTTTGCTGGTATAAACTTTCTTGGGCTGAGCAGTATGTACTGTGTGGAATATGTTCACTTTTTATCCTATAATCAAGTATTGAGGAGAAGGTAATCATTTTAAGCTTGTTTGTAAAATTTTTGTGAGGCTATTTACATCAGTTCTAGATGAAACAAAGAGAAATCACAAATATTATTACTCCTGAACAACTAAAAAAATTTATCTGGTATTTTTAATCAGAATGTTTCATTCAATATTTAACTGGGAGTCCCCATTATCATCACCACCAGCGAAACCCATTATTGTTCCTAATAAGAATAATAACAAAGCGAATTTATATGGTGTGTTTCACCCCACCATCAAAGGCTAGTTCAAAGTGCTTTACAAAGAAAAGATGTGAACACACAGACATAATAATAATAATGGTCTCAAAGAGTTCATTGTGTTCTCGTGTTGAGAAGAAGGTGAATGCCATACACTATTTCATCCCGGCGCAAATTTCTTGAACCGTAACACTGTGTCTTGATTCCTTTTGTTTGTCTTTCACTATCTTCAGACTTATTTTCTATCTGCTTAAAAGACTTCAAATAGCACATCTTCTTCAGCCACCATCCACAGTAATTCCATCAAGATGAAGTCAACATTTGCAAATGTTGATGGTAAATGGCATGTTAGAAAGGTGGATTGGATGGATGCTCCACCATTTGCTTAATCAGCTTTCAGCTGGACTTTGTCAGGAATGTATGATTTCATCAAAGAATTTTTTCATCGCAACTTTTCATCTTCCTAATCACCTGCTGAGGCTTCTCCTTATGTTCGTCCACCAAACGGCCAAACATCATTTTCTGCCTGCAAAGGCACAGACCTTTTCAACTGGTTAAGTAGTAGCAGAAGAAAGACCTTGGATAAACTTTTATGAAAGTTTCCAAGTGTTTAGGTTGGTTAATGGATTGGTTCTAGGCAGTCCCACCCACCATCCCTATGATGCTTCCCATCCCCACCCTGCTTCCTGCTTTGTATAAGATGTTGCCCAAAGCAGGTCTTTTCATTTTAATCAAGATTCTATTGTGCAAAGCTGTTTTGGTGGTTATGGCATTTATGAACAGCATTGTTGTGTTTTGGACAGAGCAGCCATATTCATTACTTGAATGATGAGAAGCAAATTTTAGACAAGGCCTATGTATTTTATAAACAGTTTATTAGACAACATCAAGGATAAACTGGTGTGAAAGCAGATGTGTGCTGAAGAAAAGGATCCTGTTCTGCAGTTTGGAATTACGTGTATTCTAGATGGAGTTACCTACCACGAGAAGGCAAGTGTAGGTTGTTTTGTGGGCAAACGTTTTTTTTTTTTTATCCTGTATTGCATCCTTCTGACTGGGAATGGATGTCTTCTGAGGCTCTGTTATTTGAAGATAAGTAACATAATGCTAAGACCAATCCTTGGCTTGTCAGTGTTTTTATATTTGTGTAAAGATCAAAAGTTAGTTCAAATATTAAAAGTTCAAAATAATAATTAAAAATAAGAAGCTGCATCTTATTAACACTAAACTAGAAGAAACAAAATGATGGGCTGTAACCTGATTAAAGGAGGGGGGTGCACCGACCACCCCTCGTGGCACGACTGAAGTGCTCGTGAACCAGCTAGGAGTAGCCACCGCCATTACGCAACACAAAGGCATGAACAATAAGATCGCTCACCTGGGCAGGTAATTAATGCAGGCTTGAAAAACACAGGCGCGGTTTCGTGGGATGCACCTGTAAGCGGAAAGTCTGTTCGTGTTGGGGGAGAGAGAGAGAAAGAGGGGGAGTCGCCCGCCAGCGAGACACGGAGAAGTTGTGCTTAATGAGGTTTTTTCGCTTTGCTTGGCTGAGCACCGCCTTTATTTGTACCAGTTCGAGTATATATATTTTTTGTACCTTTCTTTTTATTTTCCAAACGGCCATGGCAGGCTTAGAGCACTGATAGGGCTGGCGGGGTTTGTTTTCCAGGTCCCGGAGTGCAAGAGGCATGACAGTTTAAGAAAGTAATCAGACCCAGTGTTGACGCCACCGAGCTGCGTGGAGAAGTTTTGTACATCGACTTGATTGCGGTGTGTGCGCGCGCGAGTGCGCGACTTGTCATTGAGTATGTGTGAGACGGGTTCTGGGGGGAAATTCCTTCCCTTTCTCCCCCCTTTTTTTCTCCTTCGCGCATGTCTTTGTGTGTTCAATACACCTCCAGTGTCATCCAGCATGCGGTGACTGCGCGGCATCCATGTAACCACCACCAGCCATCCCGAGTGTTACTTACCGGATGTTCACCCGCCGAGTGTAGTGATTGAAAAACAAGTCCGTCACTGCAGTCGTGCCGCCAGCAGCATCGACGTGAGTTACCTTGTGGAGGTTGACGGGGGTGGGCAGGTGGGAGGGTAAGGGTTGGACTGGCCGTCTGCTGGACGGACGCGTGTAGTTGCGGGGTGGGTGGAGGGGACGCGCGCAGACGACACCTCGCCACGTGAGAGTTGTCGTACGTTGTTGTCGCACGGAGGCGTTGAGCAGGGTCCAGGCTTTGCTAGCGACTGCGGTGACAATCATTACACGTACCTGTTCAGCGCCCTCGGCCCCCTTTACAAGAACAGAAAGTTGTTAGAATGAGGGGAGAACCCGCACAGTTAAAACCCACTTTCCCAAATCATTTGGTTTCTTTTTTATTTAGAATTCATCTCCACCCCGGAATGTAATTTCATTTTTTTGCTGGTATTAGATTTAAATTGAGGACCACCCTTTTGAGAAGTCTGCTTGTGGTACTTGTTTATTATTTTAACAGTAACAGCTTTGCAGTGAAAATGAGTGAGAAAGTCAGACTGGAAAGGTAATTAAACAGATTATGTTTATTAAAACTGATTGCTATACTAATTGTGAACCCCTCACTGTTTTATTTTAACTTTTGCTGGGTTTATATAAGGCACACCTGGATAAATTTAATCTTTCAAATTAAACCTCAGGAGAGTGACAACATGTCATACAAATTGAACTGTCAATTACTGTGACTGCAGTCATGAACTGCAATGCTGAGCAGAAATTTAGAAATTGTAATTTTTTTTCTCAAACCCATTTATGGTTTATTTTAGTGGTGGTGAGATTTGTTTGTTGATGCTCATAAACTGTATTTTAAAAACAGATTGCAGATTTTTTCAAAGGTACAGGTTTTGTTCTCTTACAATCGAAAGCTTATATTAAATCTCTCTGCACTCAGTATTTTTTTTTCAGTAGATTTTTTTTGTAACTGCATTGATTTTGAAAATGGAGTAGTATTTCTGCAAATTTAGGCTGAAATTAGTTCTGAAAATTAAAATCAAAATGGTCTCATGTTTTTCATTTGTAATCATTTATGCAGTTATATAAACACAGTTTTTGCCCCTTTCTGTTGATCTGGCAGGGCATCGAAACAGTCCTCAGGGTAAATCAGTGACCACCTTGGAACATACCAATGCACCTGTGAGTACAGGCAGCTCGTTGGAGCCCTCAGGGCAGGCCAGCAGAGTCCTGTGCCCCTTGTGCCAGGATGAGTGTCTGGGATTGGACAGCCTGCATGAGCATTTGTCCCAGTCCCACAAGGTCAGCCCAGAAGGTCGCCAGCGCTTGCTGCTCATGGTGGACATTCCATCCACAATGCCAATGCCAGCACCTCCATGTGAAAACTCTGGCAAGGAGGGAGTGCCAATCTCAGCATGTGCTACTGCAAACTCTGAAACCAAGATGTCCAGCAACAGCACGTCCACATCATCATCATCATCGCCACCAACTGTGGCACCACCATTTATCACCTCTCCAACATATGTGTACACCATTGATGAGACAGAAAGTCTGGATGTGGACAAACTAGAAAGAGAACACCATAGACTTGTAACAGAGGATGGTAAGAGTGCGGTCTTCTTTTTATTTAACTACAGCTTTTATGAAGGCTATCATAGTTTATATGACATGTATTTCAACTTTCTTTTGCTTTGTTAATTTGTTGCATCACTGATGACTTGTGGGAAGCAACTTCATGTCACTACAGATTTTTAAATGAGGTTCATACACAGTGGCTAATCATATTATAAATAAGGTGAATGACAACACACACACACATATGGACACAATCACTTGCTCGGTCTCCTCCCATCTCTCCCTTTCTCACTAAATACATTCCTTTTCTGTTCTGTTTTTTTTTTTTCCCCAACCTTTGTCTAATCTGGATGTCTGGCTTATGTTAGGTACAAAACCTCCATCATTCAAGCATATGGAAACTAAAGTTTTGATCTTTGAAGATTACATGTGAAAGTAGTAAGCAGATGTTTAATGCTGCCATTATGGAGCTAATGAGTTCATTACCATACAGCTAGGCACATGGTCTGCACTTAGAGATATATATAAATGCTTACATTTGCAGATGTGTTACTGTAAACCCCAGGCAAGAAACCTCAGCCTTATTGCAACATATTTTAAGTGCATTACAGCAGAAGAAGCATTGTTGAGGATTTGGGCTTTTGTCCCATTAAGCTGTAAAATATTTTGATAGATTTTGGTTTTACAGTTTTAAAAAATATCATGAAGGATAGAAAGCATAAATGGTCCAGTAACTGACAGTAGTCTTCATTACACATCATTTGTACAAGTTAGAAGTCTTTGTGTTTAAGAACTATTCTGCTTCCCTTCCCTCTGCAGCCAGGCCTATCTTTTCACAATCCAGAAAAATGATAAACAGGCTGCTTTTTTTAATTGTCATGAAATTTTGGGGATAGGATGCATTGGATGTTGAAAGAGCAATTAGCTAGGAAAAAATAACAGGCTGGTTATAATGTGATGAACACAAAAGATATTTGTTGTGACAGTTGCGGCCCAAACAGTGGTCTGAACAGTGTCATTAGCTACTGACATTCAGCCCTTGATTATATTCAGCACACACAGGCATGCAAGGGCTGCAGACAAAAGGTTTTCATATTCAATTCACATTGTGTTCATCACTGTGCCATCACATCTGAAATAAAATGACAGTTTTGCCCTCTGCAATCATGCTTGAGCGATTTTATTTTCTCATATGATGCAAATGCTGATTGTGTAAATATTTGATGTTCTGTTTTGATGGTCTTTCATTAGTCCAAGTAAGAGATGTTTCTCCTTTAAATAATTCTACTCTTTGATTTGCTTTTTTAAAGATTACTTTCCATTTTCAAGCTGCAGTGGACATCTGTTCATAATGCTGCTGCTGACCAGCAGACACCTCACATCATTTTCTTGTTTTCACTACAAAATGACCCTTGATTGGCAGACAAATGCAGACACTGATTTCAGGAACAGCCTTTGTCCCTTTACCTGGCCTTTTCATGGCAATGTCACTCATTTTCAAATCCTCAAACAATGCAGTATGATTGGTTTATGTCAGTTGGTGCAGCCCATGGGGTACATGCCGCCCACCCCCTTCTCTTGTATTCCTAAGAAGTTGTTGTGTTCCTATTTGCAGCACTTCCTGTTATTAGAATGAAAGTGAAGGCATGGTCATTTCATTAAAGAATGTGAAGCCTTAAGAGCCTTCTGCTGCAAATCAGAAAACACTTAAGCAGTGTGTCAAAGTTATTAAACACTTAGCTCGCACAAAATCCTGATGAAGCAATGTATTATGGCCGTGGACTGACTCAGATTTTCCGCATTAAGCTGAAGACCATTTCATGATTAAAGATGAAAATTGAGGTCACCACTGACTTGAAAAACTTGTGGGGAAAAATGGAAAAGAATGTTCTGGTATGATAAAATGTAGCAGTATCAGACCTGTTTTGTGCAGCAAGATCCAAAGGCAGCTAGTTTGTGGATACAGGGTGATAGTACTTATCTAACAAGAGGATACCTGTCATGTAGAAACAGTTTTTAGTTGAACATAAAGTGTCTTCATGTTGCAGTGTTTACTATAGTTGTAAGACGTGGGACATAGTGGTCCAGGTACATGTACATGCTATATGTTGACATTACTGACCACTGTTTCATCAGATGATAATGCAACAGAGACATCCTTCATACTAAGATTGCTTGCAAGATTTCTATGGACCTTGTGTAAATTAATTCAAGCTATTTTTCCCTTGTTCGAAAGCGTTTGCCAATGCAAATCCTGTTCTGTTCATTGGCGTATGAAGACTTTTTTTTTAAGAAATGTCAGAGTTTAGTACTTTAAGCAAGAAGGACTGTATCAGATTGTGAGTGGTTACAGTTGTTGGAAATTACATATTTGTTCATTGTTTACTCCAAAACAAAATAATTATTCATAGAAAACCAATGATATTTCTAGTCATTCTTCATGTGTTCCTTCTGACTTAAAGATGTTTTATTTTTCTTTTCATTATGTTTCAGCCATTGAAATATCTATTCAGGGGGAAAAGGCTGAGGTCTCTGAAGACTTCTATCGATGCCAGACATGTACAAAGTCCTTTGCAAACATTGACCTGCTCTACGCCCATCAGAATGAACTTGGACACCTGGAACTCAAGCAGACACCTCGAGGACCAGGCTACTTGTGCTGGAAGAAAGGATGCAACCAGTATTTCAAGACTGCTCAAGCACTTCAAGTGCATTTTCGTGAAATCCATGCTCGACGGAACACCTTAGTCTCTGCAGTAGGGGAGCAGCCAGGTCAGATGCTGCGATGTAGTCAGTGTTTCCTTGCCTTTAGATCAGAGGCTAGGCTTCAGGAGCACAGACTGTATCACCTGGCCATCGCAGTCACTCAGTGCAGTGTCTGTCAAGCTTCTTTCTCTTCTGTGCAAGAGCTTCGAAGCCACCTCAAGATGTACCACTCAGATCTCAGTCCATCAGAATCCGAAAACCTTCAGAAAACTATAGACCTGAATATTGCCACATTATGCAGTACACCAGGCTGTGAAAAGTTCCTATCATTTTTCCTGGGAATTTCTCCCAAAACACTTGCAAGGAATGTATCCACTCCTTCAGCAGTGGATATAGGAAATTCTGTCTCACCAGAAGATTTGGTCAGGGAAAAGAGTTCTGAGGTACCTGTCTCCAAGCAAAAAATGGCGGATAATGATACTAAGCCAGGATACGTCTTCAGCAACAGGGATATGGAATTAACATCCAGTGATAGTGCCAAAATGAGAATGAAAGAGCTAGCAGAAAAAATAGAACGTGAAGATGAGGAAGCCGATCAGCTAGAGATTCTCAAGCAAAGCTTCCCAGATCAGCAGTCACTGGAAGACTTTATAAACAGTCAGGCTATGGCAGAGGGAAACTACGAAGACCCATCACGCAAGTTTAAATGTCATCGGTGTAAGGCAGGTTTCACCAAGCAGAGCTACCTGACAGCACACAATAAGACACAGCTACACCGACGTGGAGATAAAGTTAACTATTCAGTAGATCGGTACCTGGATCCCAACAGACCCTTCAAATGTGACGTGTGCAAGGAGTCGTTCACTCAGAAGAACATCCTCATGGTACACCAGAATTCAGTGTCTCATCTTCACAAAGTCAAACAGGCTGTCCAGTTTGGTCCACCCATTTCCACAGCCGGTGGTCAGCTGCAGCCTCTACTCAATGACCAGCCAGCTCATACCAATGGAAAAACTGGGTCCTCGAAAAGTTTGACAGAAAAGAAACCATACCAGTGCAACTTGTGCAAGGTTGGGTTTGGGCAGTCTGAACCTTTTGAGAATCATCTTCGGTCAGTGGGACATCAGTCTCGTCTTGCAAAAATCCCAGAATTGGTGATGTCTGGGCAGGTCAGCTTAAACCAGAGCCTGATTGAGCAGCCAGACCTGGCCCTGGATCCTCAGACCCAGCACCTGTTCATGGAGGCTCTCCAGCAACAACAGCTAGCAGCCGTCACAAGTCAGTCACTGCTTTTCCAGACCCTCCCCACTCTGAACTCCTTGCCATTAATGGGGATGCCCCAATTGCTACCTCCTGTAACTACCTCTTTGATGAGTCCAACAACCGCTGCTCTGGCATCATTTGCCTCAGCCATGGCACTAGAATCAGAATTCAACAGTCACCGGTATTTTTCTGCTGCTGAGGGGCAGATTGGCGATGTTCACCATGAAGCCCACAAGGAGCATTCAAGCAATGGCAGACAGATGGTCGACTTGGAGCAGCAAACAGTTGAAACACATGATGGAAAGAAAATGATGAACTGCAGCACAGAGAGTACCGGAACAAAAATGGATTTGATGATGAAAGACATCATCATCAAAAAGGAAGTTGAGGAAAGTGAAGAAATGAGAGCTGCTGAATTTGCTGATTTTGCTGGTCACTATCAACATGGACAGAAAGTGGATGTAGGTGTGGGGCAGTCGATGGGCCGGGTCTTTGACCTGCAGCCTAGCAACCCAACTCTGGCAGCCTCGATACCAATCATGACTGCACGGCCCAGGGGATTCATGGGTCGTTTCAAGCCACAGGTGCATCGCAACTTGTTAGAAAATATTGGATTTGAATGTGTTATGCAGTTTAATGAATACACTCAGTCGAAAAGAAAGGAAAAAGAGAAGGAAAAAGAGGAGAAAGACCATGATATAGAATGTTTACTAGAAAGCAAGGAAAAGAAAACCGAACAGGCTGTTCTCACAAAAGATGAGTTGCATGGAGGGGAGGAAGAAAAGAGAATCAAAGTTGACCTTCCAGAAATTAACAAGAGTAAATGCATATCATGCGGAAAAGAGTTTTCAAGTGTTTTCGTTCTGAAAGCCCATGAAGAAGAGGTACATAAAAATGTTGTCCCAATCTCTTTTGTAGAAAATTTTGGTGAAAAGTTCAAGACGGACTTTGAGAAAAAGCAGCCAAAATCTGAACCAGAAATGGTTCAGGCATCCACTCAGTCGACTCAGGTGCTACAGCCTGCTACCCTGAATCCTCCCCCTCCTGCTTCTACTGCTGCTGTTTCAGTTAATGTCTCTTCAGCTGTTGATAAGACATCCAAAATGAGTGTCAGTGACATGCCACCACCACCGCCACCACCTCCTCAGCTGTCATCAGCACCAGCATTTGACATGGCTTCAATGATGCCTATGTTGAGCCTCATGCCAATGCCAGTGCCCATGAACCTCATGTCGCTGGGCATTCAGCCTCAACTCATGCCAATGATGTCTGGAGCAGCCATGGACATGCAAGCAGGCTTTTTGCCTCAGCTAGGCATGGCTGATCCTGGTATGATGTCAGCCCAGCAGCAGATGCAAGCTGCAGCTGCTGCCGCTGCTGCTGCTGCTCAGAATCAGAAACGTGTCCGCACCAGGATCAGTGATGAGCAGCTGAAGATTCTACGTGCCCACTTTGACATAAACAACTCCCCCAGTGAGGAGCAGATCAACCAGATGTCAGAACAGTCAGGGTTGCCTCAAAAGGTCATAAAGCATTGGTTTCGAAACACATTATTCAAAGAAAGACAAAGGAACAAGGATTCTCCTTACAATTTCAACAACCCTCCTTCCACCACCATTGATCTGGAAGAGTATGAAAAAACAGGGAGGATCCCAGCTATTAAAGTTGAACCCAGCGATGATGACGATGAGCTTTTGTCAACTTCTAGACCAGAAGGTCAAGAGTCAGAATCAGATCTGAAGCTACCGTTGCAGCTGACAAGTAAAACTGAGAGCTTGCCAAAGTTTGAATCTGCTGATGAGAGGAAAGAGCATGAAAGCCGATCAAATGCTTCCACACCATCCAACATGTCTTCCATCCCCACCACCCCCACATGCTCTGCTCCTCCAACTCCAACCCCAATGGGTACTCCCACCTGTCTTACAGATGCCCATGCTGCAGCTTTGGCAAGAGAGACCGCTGCTCAGGCGTCCTTGACCAAGCGTGCCAATCGCACTCGATTTACAGATTACCAGATTAAAATGCTGCAGGATTACTTTGAACAGAATGCCTATCCAAAGGATGATGAGTTGGACCACCTGTCCAAGCTTCTCAATCTCAGCCCTAGGGTAATTGTTGTTTGGTTCCAGAATGCCCGTCAGAAGGCTCGGAAGATCTTTGAGAATCAGCCAGCAGCAGCAGCAGATGTAAAGGAAAGCAACACGCCTTTCCAGCGAACCCCAAGCTTGAACTATCAGTGCAAGAGATGCAGCGCAGTCTTTCAACGCTACTATGAGCTGATCAAGCACCAGAAACGACCATGCCTGTCAGAGAACAACAACAACAAGCCTCTCAACTCTACCATGACAGATGATGACAGCATCTCGAGCAACACCTCTTTGGATGACTCTGCCCAGTCGGATACCATGCCTGCAACTACAACCAAAGATGTTCCTCCACCCAGCATCGTCCCTGCATTCCACTGTGATAAGTGCAGCGCGACGTTCAACCGCATTGACCTGTTGCAAGAGCACCACAAAGTCCATGACATGAACCCCTCACTCTTTCCACCTTTCAGCTCTACCAGTGCTTTTGGCATGTTACAGTCTCTGGCCCAACAAGAAGACAACAAGTCCATCCTGAGTGTTGCAGCTGCCACTGCTAAACGTAAACTTGAAGCAGAGGAGGAGCATGTGGATGACCAGCCTAAAGACAAGCGACTCCGCACCACCATACTGCCAGAGCAGCTGGATTATTTGTATCAGAAATACCAGATTGACTGCAACCCCAGCCGCAAGCAGCTGGAAACAATAGCTCAGGAGGTCCGACTGAAAAAGAGGGTTGTACAGGTGTGGTTCCAGAATACTCGGGCGCGGGAGCGTAAAGGACACTACAGGGCTCACCAGCAGCTCATACACAAGCGTTGCCCTTTCTGCCGTGCCCTCTTCCGTGCAAAATCAGCATTGGAGTCTCACCTGGCTACAAAGCATCCAGAAGAGATGGCCAAGGGTGAAATCAATGTTGATGCAATCCCTGATGCAGCCATGGAAAGTCCTCAACCAGCACACAGTCTGCCAGGCTCCTCCACAACACCTCAGCCTCTTGCCGCTGACCTCAGTAAAATTTTGTCCCCCAACAGCATGCAGCCCTATTTCACATACATGCCCCCAGCAAGCTTATCATTGGGTTTTCCTCCTGCTGTCTCACCTGACCCTCTTCAGCTCTCAATGAAGCAGATTTATGAAGAGTCTTACAAAGATTACATCAGTAAACTGAGTAGTAGTGCTCACCCACCAAAGCCAAGTCACATCTTAGAACCTTCCACACCTTCTCGATATCCAGAATCGGAAAAGCGGACACCAGCTGCCACCAATGAAGAGGATGCTCCCCTTGATCTCAGCATTCCTGTGAAGTCATGTGGCGAAAACAGTAGTGAAAGCAGTAGAAACAACAGCAAAACTCTTCCTGCATCTACCAGCTTTGCTGAAAAGATTAGCAGGGACTATGAACGAGAGCGTAGTCGACACAGCAGCAACCTGGATGACTCATTCTCCGAGACACAGTCCGAGCTGGCCGACTCCGAGTACCAGGGAGACATGGGTAGTAGTCCCCCTTCACCACGAACTTCCTCCGGAGGAGCTGTCCAGAACAAGCGCTATCGCACTCAGATGACCAGCCTCCAGGTCAGGGTCATGAAGACACTGTTTGTTGACTACAAGACACCTACAATGGCAGAGTGTGAACTTCTTGGCCGAGAGATTGGCCTTCCAAAGCGTGTCGTGCAAGTCTGGTTCCAGAATGCGCGGGCCAAAGAAAAAAAATCCAAGCTAGCTATGGCCAAAACTTATTGTTCAGATGTGGATTTTGCCAAGACACCGGAAGAATGTACGCTCTGTAAATTCACATACTCCCATAAATTCACTGTTCAAGATCACATTTTCACAAAAAGGCACATTGACAATGTTAAGAGCTATATACAGTCTCAGTCGGATGCTGAGCGTGAGGTTTCCGACACCAGTGGTGTGTCAAATTTGCTGAGACAGCAGTCCCGTGAGCTGGAAGCTGCGCGTAAAATCTGGGACAAAACATCACCCACCAGCACCCACCTGGCTCAGCTGCAAGGTCTGAATGCTGCTGCAGCCTTTGGACTGCCAGGTGCAATTCCAGGTGAGCTATAGGCAGAAAAAGTCTGTTGACTTAAAACTTAATTATTTAATGTCCAAAATTTTTTTGTAGGGAGGAAAATGGGGGGCAATATTTTTTCAAGTTTTATCCAAACTGTATAGTTATAAACTGTTGTCACAAGAAAACTCAAGTCATGAGAAATCTTTTAGTGCATAGCAGAATTCAGATTCATGTATTAGAATTTAGTTTCTGTATATTATATCTCTCTCTCAAAGAGTGTGTCTATAGTAATGAATGCATACATATGTGGACGATTGGCGTCACATTTGTGTATGTATACACATCTTTAGAGCCCGTGCTTTGTGCATGATAGACTGAAACGTGTGTGAGAGGGAAGTGGGGGAGATAAAATTTCCACCATTTTTCTCTTCACTTTTTAATCTGATTCCCCATGCTGCCATTGCTACATCATAAATTTCTTGTCATGAAATGATACGGTTGCTGGATTTTGATTGCACCTTCACCATCATTCACTGGAAAATACCTTGGCATCACAAAACAAATAATAGGCTTGCAGTCTTTGTCTTGTGTCTTTGTGTGCAACCATCTGTCCAAAGCAGAGAATTACTGAATTAGCTATGTTACATCATGGTATGATTGCTCATTGTGTGGCTATTTCGCTATTTTACTGTATGCCAGATCTGTTCCAAATTGCAAAATAGCATTTGAAATTTTTTTTTGTACTTTATTTTTTTTTTTACACATCAGCTGTAGCTGTGAGACTGCAAGCAATAAAGCTGTCAATGTCTAACAAGCAAATGGGATATGGTATTAAACACTTTGACTGTAGGACTCGGAAGATTAGCTATATTTTGAATATGTTTGCTATAAAGAGGATGAAAAAAAATGTGTTGCTGGAGATGTCTCCATTGTTTGGGCCTAGATCATTTTGGATTTTGAGGACTGGACTAGGCATTAGGTACAAAGAACTAAAATGTTGCAAGTGATCACATTTTTGTGAATGGTGCTGGCTGTTTTAATGACATTACATGTCATTGTTAATTTTGCAGGTCTTAGTTCTTTGCCAGTGATCTCAGAACTTGGCAGCTCCAGCACTGGCGCCACTACCAGCAGCAGTAGTAGCGGTGGTAGCAGCAAAAAGACAAACAAAGAAGAAACACATAGCAAAGAAAAGAAAAGTGAAGGTACAGATAAAGTGTTTTAGTGGTTCAGTGATATAGAGATGAGATGCTTTAGTACTTTGGCTTGAAAAATGAAGGTGCACATAAAATGGTTTAGTGCTTTGTTTATAAATTGAGGGGGGAGGGGCGCCCAGTTGTGTAGTTGTTAAAACACTTTTATTTTCACCACTGCAAAGAGAGGCCTAGTGTTCAGATCTCATCTTGTGACATCTGTTCATAGGGCCTACCAGCGCAGGGGTTCCCAAACATACACACCCACTTGTAGTGTGAAATCACCTTTACCTAGAAGCACTTTCCTCCTAAAGCAACCAGCCAACATATAAATTTGTCTGACTAATCCTATCCATCCAAGATACCATTTGAAATGCTGAATATACTTTATATTTACTCTGATGGAAATTGTTTTAAGCAGTGGTCTAGATGCCATTTATATTTCCTTGGGCAGTTATTTTTCTCTGAAGTCAAGTAAAGCTCCCTTGTCATCTAGCTATAGGCTGCCTCTCCGAATGCATCTTTCAAATTTTTCAATTTTAGGGTTAAAAAGTGCATATTTTATAACTTTAGGAGAAGCATTTAGAAACTTGATTCCTTGATAGAAGCTTATGCTACAAAAAATCATTTGACAATTATTTTGGAAATCTATCGCTATTCTCTTGCCTGTTTTTTTTTAATACTGTTTATTGAACTAGCAAATAAACTCTCCAAACTTATGTCTTGAATAAGGGACACAGATTGTTTTAGGCAAAACTAGAATAGAGCTTTGCATTAAAATAATATAAAATTTGCATATAAAATCAATATTTTCTTTTATCTTTTCGAAGCATCAACAAGCAGCAGCAAAGAGCAACATCAGCAACAGCAACAACAACAACAACAGCAGCAGCAAGCTGCAGAGCTGGCCCACATGATGGCCTTGGGGGGTTACCTGCCTAGTCTGGACCCCTCCTACTTCTCCTTTATGTACTCCTGCTTACCTGGATACTTCCCTAGTATGGCAGCCATGCCTATTCTGCAGCCAGGCTTACTGCCAGGTGGGTCATCATACAAATCCACATTTGTTAAGCATGCAGAATGTAGTCTTATACATGTATGATGCAGAAATATTCAACTCCCCCCTTCTTCCTTCCTGGGCCATCTGGTTGTGCAGCCATTAGCACCTATCACCAGTACAGTGAGGATTGGCTGTTCTGGATTCAGATCTCATCTCGGGCATACTGTTTTTCTCTGCACATGGCTCAGTGTAAAACATTAATACCCCACCCACCCACATGTGCATCAAAAAACAAGATGGTATGAGAGTAAATGTACTTACTTTTTTATTTCTAAAACTGTTGATGTGTCCCAGAATCATTGTTGTAGACAGGTCTGGGTGTATTATAGGTAGCTATATTCTGTGTTCCACAGAAGGGAGGTTGAGGGTTTGTGGATATCCACTTGTTATATTCAGAACATACATTTCTTTTTCTTGTTGCAGGAGCAGAGCATTTGATGGCATATGACCCTCTGTCTTTTGGCACACCATTGCCTCAGCTGCAGATTCCAGGACAAGCCATCAAGCATGTCTCGGAGAAGCTGACAGAAAGCAACTGCACGCTGGCCCAGTACACCCAGGACTGCAAGTCTCTTGGTGACCTCAAGGCCATGGTAAGCGCCTCAGACTTCGCCTGCGCCAGGGAGGCCACAGTGGACGTGGGCTACATTTGCAAAAAGTGCCAGATGGTGTATCCAGCTCGTGAGGCCTGTCTGACCCACCAGCGCACAATGTGTTACGTGGCTGGCGGTGAGAGCAGCAAAGGCATGCTGAAGTTGGAGCAAGTCCAGTATGAGTGCAGGGTGTGCTGCGACAAGTTCTCCACCTTGTACGAGTTCAAGCTGCACTGCCAGCTAGAGACCCACATGGTCAAGGTTGGCAAGCTGGGTGTCAGCCACATGGTGTCGGCCACCAAGCCATCCTATTCTATGGGGTTCTCCATCGCAGAGTCGCCAGCATCCTACTCTTCAGGATCTGGAGTACTGGGTGGAAGTGGTAGCATCAGCAACAGCAAAGTTTTGTCCCATACAGTGACCAGTTCATCCGCGTTCACTTCCAGGAAGTCTCCAGCTTCTGCCACCAATCTGGACACAACCCCAGACAAAAGTCAGGATGCCAAAAGGGCAAAACTGGATTAATGGAGCCATTTATTAGATGTTACTACCTCTGAAAGTGCAGCCGGCACCAGGAATCTGTGAGGACAGAAAGCAGTTTGCAAGTTTGTGTCACCTTCAATCAAGTGGTAAAAGGGTTTAGTGAGTGACACCTTCCCCCCATGCTCTGCAGCCCCTCCCATCCATGGCAGTGATTGGTGCCAGAGCAAAAGGCTTGATGAGGTGATCGGGCTAACACTGCTGGCACATCCATGCAAGAGAAAAGAGGGATTATTCATGCTGGAGTACGAAAACCTGAGGAAGAAACAGCAGTGATTTCCACCCCAGTTTCTGCTGACCTGCGTGTGCATACACCCTACACACATCAACACCAAAAAGATAAAATAGTCAGGTTAAGGAGATGCACTTGCTGTTTGTTTGGGTTTTTTTTTTTTTTTTTTTTTATTGTTGGTACAAAGAGAAGGTGGCAGCTCACCTTGTTTATTTGATGGTGCATCATGCCCAGTGTGGGGAAACATGACAGGTTAAAGGTCATTTAATTGGAAGGGGTAGCCCTGCTGGAGACCAGCACTTCCTGAGGGAAGTGATCATAAGAAATGCTGACAGCAGCATCACATATTGGTCAGTCTTGTGGAAGTGTTTGTGGTGCAAAAGCTGTTTGATCCTGCAAGTTCATTTCTGCAGTTATCATAGCAGCTTGTATTCTTCCATGAGTGAATTCAAACATGACAGCTAAATTCTGTCACATGCAACACATGTAGACATGGTCACTGCTGGAGGCTTCCTGGTGGGATAGGAATGGAGCAAAAAGAGATTGAGGCAAAGACATTGTTAATATTGGTGATGTTGGGTTCATACTGGTACCTTGCATGCTCACCAATTGTTCACTGCTGCATTTGGCACACCTCCCATTCAAGTGGAGGGTGATGGAGGCAGTGCTTATTTTCAGCAAACTTTCTAGCTCTACTGAGTTTCCTGGTAGACTTTTAGCGATCTCATTAATCACAAAAAAAGGGCTGAAATTTTTTTGTGATTGGTTTTACAGAATTCGAGTTTGATTTGTTTAAAAGTGTTCCTCTGCTCAGACACACAAACGTCATGCGTTTAGAGTGAATGATTATTTACATGCAGCTATTTTTCATTTGGCCGATGTGAAGAAGTATTTGTTAGTTTTGCAGCATGAATTTTTCTCTTTTGTGTGGATTTTTTTTATTTTGTGTTTTTAGTTTCCTTCCAAGTAGTTTGGTTGGGGTTTTTGTGAGGGTGGGGGAAAGAAGTATGGGTTTTCATTTCCCTTCTGTTTTACATTTTTGTTGTTGACTTGGTGGAAAAAAAAGTTCACCATGATATGCATGAAAACACTAATTTTCTAGAAATTTGAAAACCATGAGTGTAGAAGCATGTTCCTAGAGCTGATGTTTCAGGTAGCAAATATACAATGCTACCTATTAAAATTTGTAGTTAAAATTACACGATTGTGTAACTTTGTCTTTTAATCTGTGACAAAAAAGGACTATCAGGATTTTAATGTCTTCCTGAAAGAGAAGGGTAAACAACTTGGTGGAATTTTTTTATTTATTTTTTTTTATTCCCTGCTACTGATCTAAGTGTGGGGTCTGGAAGGTTGTAATGTCTTGTTAAGATTTGAAGCCATAAAGGGTTTTCGTTCATTCAGAAATTAAAGTTTGAATGCTTTGAGCAGGTATAGTTGAAAACATTCAACCTTTCAAGCATTTTCTTCTTCATTTTTATGTGAAGAGAACAATGTGTTTTGACTGCTCTTCCCGTACCTCCAAAGATGCTGAAAAAGTTGCAGTAGCCATGACCATGAAAGCCATCAGTCTCGGATCTTCGTCTCAAGTATTTCAGTTCCAGAGCAAACACAGGTTATTCTCTTTCATGAATTTTATTTTCCCCCAAAGGGATAACTGCCTCAGCTAGGTGTGACAGCAGAAATATCTGCAAAACTTGGAGAAGACCCATATGCATGACAGTCCCCCCTCCTTTTCTTTTTGATGGACATACAGGGTTTGTTTTTTTTTTAATGTATACTGGTGCATTTTTTTTTTTCGAGATGACTTGCAGCTACATTGGAGCAAGAACTAATTCTTGCCTCCAGTACAACAGCTGGTTTGAAATGGCTTCCGAGATTTGAACTTTGTGTACTAGTATTCTAGTATGACTTATCAAAGATCACACATGTGATTGTATTTTTGATCAGTGTGGGGAGTAGAATGCCTGTGGGCTTGGTTTTCGCTCCTTTTTTTTTTCCACTAATGGATGCGTATGTGAGAAATGTTATTACTGAACATATGAACTGAGACCAGTGGACAGCACTGTCCTACATAATTTCTAGTGGCATTTACATTTGTGTGTACCTATGTGAGATTTTCTGTTGATCTGCCAGAAGTTTTCTGCTTTATTGTGTGATGTGTGCATATGTAAAAATAGTTTGAGCAATGTTTGCGATTGTTCATGATACATATCTCATATTGTAGGACTGTGCTAAATGTAGGAATTTCTTCCAAAGCTTGGACAGGTCATAGGGCTTTAAAGGATTGTGAATTATGATTACTTTTTTTTTAAACTACACTCATGGATCATGAAATGTCCTGCATTGGCCAGAATGCTGAGGCAACGCTTGTGCTTTTTTGTATTTTATAAAACACACTTTGTTGTGTTTAAAAGCTGCCACAAAGAAACACTGAACTTTACAAACTTCTGGGATATGCATGATGAAAAAAAGCTTTCTGGTTTGCAAAGATTAGATTGTTCTCAATAGATAACCAGTAACATTTGGAGTACCTCACAATGGTTAAAACTTTGATGTCTCGATTGGCTCTGTGTATAGTATTGTTTCTGCTCTTTTTAGCTATAGCTTGGTGTGCTGGCATCGTTGAACCAACCCTTACAAATGACTTGCTCCACCTACCCATCACCCTGTCTACATGCTCTACCCTGCCTGTCCCCCCTTATTCTCCCATCTGTCAGTAATCATAAACACACAGACACATTACTATTTTCTTTTTTTTTTTTCCTAAGAAGAATTGGATTATCATTTCCCTGCTCTTGTTGACCTTACCTAATGTTTTGGGTTAGCATGCTTGTTGAAAGCTGTTAGTGGTATATGTTTTCTAAAAGTGGGCACATAAACAATACAGTTACTGCGTGACCAACATCAGTTTTGCACCATAAGCCATTGTCATCTTGCTCTAGGACAGCTTTTTAGAGTCTTACTGTTCTTCCCAGAAAACCATAATTTGCTTTCCTACTGTCCACTCATCCAGCCACATTCCTGGGATGTGGCCTGCCTAGCAGTGACCAGCCTATCGTCAGCTGGGCACCAGGAAGTTTGAATTGTTTGCTTTTTTTTTTTCTTACTTTTGCATTTTGGGTTGGGAGCCACTGAGTGATGATAATTTTTTTTAGTACATTGTCATTGTGTGTGGTTCTGCCAACAGTTGTGATGGTGACGATTATGTGTTACTTAGTGATAATTGCCAATAGTTGTCATATCAGCCATACAATACACTGTATATTCCTCGCCAGTAGTATGTGATTTTCCGTTCACTGTGTATATTATTGCCTTCAGTCCTGCTCCTGCTTGTTCTTGTCTTTCCTGAAGAGATTTTCTTGGCATCATTATGTCATGAGAGGAAATGAGTGACATGCGAATGCTGTGGGAGCAATGCAGGGTTAGATGGTTAAATATTTTTACGTAGCATATTGTTTGATAATGCACCCTCCTCTCCCTTCATCCCCTAACCACTTGTATCAGAAGTGTTCATACAGTTGCGAAGCTTTACAAATTTGTCACACATGATGTGATAACACTTTATTTTAGTCCAGGCGACTTGCATATGGGCAGTCCATGACTGTTTTTTTTTTTTTTGTGCTGTGAATTGCAGATTTGTGTGGTGGTGTACATAGATACTTGACAACTGTGTACAGCATTGAGATGTTTACTGTATTGGATCTTGGGGACCCATACACATTGTGGTGACCATTGGGCTCATGTTTTTTTTATAAAAAAAAATAAGAAGCATTACAGATCATCAGACATGTTGGATTTTATCACAAGCGCAACCAAACATCTGCCATCTATTTTTCATAATAGCATTTATCATTTGCTGACAGAAGCATACAATTTTAAAAAATGACGTTGGAATATTCAACAAGCAAATGTTTCTCATGGTGGATCTTTTCTCTTGCTCCCTTTTCTGGAATTTGGCTTGTGCAGTGTTAGTGCTATTGTGGACATGTAGATTTCAGCAACAGACTGCAGGAATTGTTTTATTGTGAATGGGAATGCATGCCTGTAAGCATATTATGTTTCAGTATTAGGACCATCTTTTCTATGTTCTCAACACATCAGAAGGTTCATACAGCATTTTACTAGCGTGTTTTTTTCTTCAACAAGAACATCAGGTTGTGGCCCAGCATTCTGCATTTTCCAGTGAGAAACTTCAAATGTGTATGATAGCACTTAATGGCCACATTTGAAACAGCCCAATGAATTTAGTTATTAGAATTTATCTTATCAAAGATATAATCAATGCGTTGTTAGAACTATTTGTTAAGGGAACTTTCAACATTAGCTTTAAGCTGTACTGTCTTGAATTATTTGTACTTTTCAAGATAAATGCAGATTAACGAAAAAAGGATGTCTGCTGAAGTAAACACCTTAGTTCTTCAACAACAAAAAATCCTCAATCATTTTTTTTAAGCAAATGGTTGTTTTCTTACTCTGCTGTCTCAGTATGCAAATGATTTTCCCTCAAACAGTGGAATCCCAGGTTGTTGCAGTAATCAAGCTTGGTGTGTATCTTTTCACCAAGATGCTAAATTCATTCCACTGTGCCATTGCAGCATTCTGAGCTGTTATCTTTTGGGTTTTTTCCTTCCCTCTCCATTGTTTTGATAAAAGAAACTCAGGTGATGGTCCTGCAGTCCCTTCATGTCCACAAGCTGAAATATGCCATAAGAATGCAGTAGTGAGAGGAGGAAATCAGTGCTGGAAGTGGGAGAGTTATGGGATCATTTGTTGGGGGAGTCCTCTTGGTTTATTACTGTTATTCATTTATTTCGTCTATCATTTGGTTTCTTTCCTTTTTTGTGAGCATTGACATTACATTTTGTTTTCCTACCAATTTATATTTACATACATTTTGTTAGAATTTTACTATATTTTGACTAGACAGCTATTTGTGTATGGAGATGCAAGACGTTTTGATGACTCTTGGTAAGAAAAGCAGATCTGTACAGGTTGCATTTGTACAAATTAATTCTCAGATCTTGTGTTCATATTTAAGCAGATGTGTGAAACCCTTACCCCCCAAAAAATTTATGAAAATCTCAGTCTGTCTGCCCCAATAATTCATGAACTTATTGTCCAAACTAGGAAGTGCATCGAAGGCACTTGAGTTGTGGATTCATACATATTTTCTTGTTTTTACCACTTAGACATATAAGACTCCATAATTATTCAAGTCAAGCTAACTTCAAGGGTGAAGCTTAACACAAATTCTGTGCATGTAATGACTGTAAATACTGGTGTGATAGAGTATGCGATTGGTAGATCTTGGCATTTAAAAAAAAAGCATTGAAATCCTTCAGCTGTTCTTAGGTGCTCTCCCCCATTGTTGGCAAAAACCCTTCTCTTTATCCTCCCGAACAGAGGGGCTATCAGCATTTCCTCTCTGTGCTGCCTAACCATGGACCAAGCTGGCCAGATGCTATGCTTCTTTAATTGTTAATGGATTGAGGGACTAGAAGTTTGACGTTATTGTGTTTTCATGGTGATATTTATATGGATGTTACATCATGCTGTGACCATCTCATGTGATTTTTCTTTAGCCCAGTACTTTACAAAAGTGAAATTATACAGTTTTTAACTTACAAGACTTATTTGCCAGGTTTTATTTCCTCTAATGGATCCGGTCATGTCCTATGGTGAGTGCAGGGCCTCAAGCTGTTTTCCCCCTTTGTAATAGTTTTTGTATGCATTTTGTATATTAGATAACTCCTCCCTCTCCCCCAACCCCTCTTGCGCCAGTTATGTTTAACGCCTGTCATAAAACTCTGTCGGCGATCGTCTTATCCTGGCGACATCAAGGACCGTCCCGACCCCCATGCTCCCCAAATCCACCAGGCAGAAATGCCATTTCCGACAAAGAGCAAACAGCATAAGGGAATAATAGCCTGGTATAGGTGTGCACCTTTTTCAACCCTGTGTTTTTTGCTTTGGGAATGTTTCTAGGGTTTTCTTTCCTCTCTTCATGTATCCAGCAGATTTTTCCCCCCCGTTCGTGTTGTTAAACGAAACAAGTCCATGGTGCACGCGCAGCTGAACAGCGTGAAACGTTCACAGACTGAAATAAATGTCAGGAAAGTACAAACTATTCTGCGTTTGGTCCTTTCCAAGTCATTCTGATAATAATCCTTGGTTACACATTTGCCGGTTTAGAGATCTCTGGGTTTTTTTTTTTTTTTAATGACGCGTGCATTTAAACCTTGCTGCATACCTAATAGGATATGACAAAACTAATAATTATATTTGTAGTGATCTGATTTCTGATTTCTTTTTTTTTCCCCTTAACAAAAGTATCATAGTTCTTTGTGTTTATCTGACAGCATCAGCCTAGGTTCCTAACGGCTGACGTTGGCACCACAGGGTGATCTGCACAGATCACATGGTGCAGTGTATGGTCATAAGTTTATCATGAAAATTTTTTGAGGGGGTCGTTCAACGTTTTGGTAAGCTAAACAAGCTGTTTTTAGTAGCCAATGTTTCAAGCCCTCGGAACGAGCGAAAATGAAAGTTTGTCACTATTAGTGAAAATATTTATTTTGCAGAAAACATATTGGGGCTTAAAGGATAAGCCAGTAATTATTGTTATAAATTAAGATAAATTTAGGAAATGTTATGAAAGTACAAAACTTGAAATTAATAAAGTTTTTAAAATGCATACAAATAAAATATTTTAATAAGCACCTGAATTTCACTAGTTTTGAAAAGGGCAACAGAGTTTTGGACCCACTGTTCTTATGGCACCCAAGGCAGCCCTCCGTAACCCCTCGACCCCGTTAAACGTCACTGTCAGTAACCCCCATGTCCAGTGTGGTAGTGACCTCACCGTCTACACACCGCTGTATGTGTTCGCAGATACTATGGTTATGACTTCAGGAATAAAATTCCTTTTATTGCACAGACTATGCCAAAAGAAGACACGTGACCTGTGATAGGAGATGGACATTGTTGGCTGATCAAAACGATTGGCAGACGCTCAACAAAGCTTTAATAACGACCAGAATATATCCTCTCAACATATCTTCCTGCCCGAGGTGGATACCTTTAGGTCAAGTCTCAGAAGTTCACATGACAACAGAGTATCTCCAGTATTGCTGGCAGGGTATCTCCACTATTGCCGGCAGGAATATCCCCGCCATCCTCCTCCACCCGCTTGTTAGTGAGTGTTCAGCACTGTTTATCAGAGCACATGTTAGCACTTGGTCAGATGCTGCAGCTTGCTGGTCGGCACTAGGAACTGCCGTCTGTTACAACGGTTGGTGTTCACAGACAATAAAGACCTTGTCCAGAACTGAATGCCATGAGTATTGGCAGTGTCTCAAGCTCTCAGTATTCATAACATTTCACTGGGTGGTTTCGCCCGGATGTGGACACGGAGAGATGAACACTTGGTGCTGACTTGCGAGTGAAGCTTGTCCGCTGGTCCTACATCTTCTCTGAAGGCTGGTGGTCTTCTCACCATCGAGCCAGGGCTCAGCGGACTCTGTCGTCTGGTATCCTGTACCCACCACCACTTTCTCCCTGTCCATCGCTCGGATACTTACATAATGTCCACGAAGTGAAATTTTTTTCTCTTGCTTGAACAGGGTGTCAGGTTTGCCTGAATATTATCTTTTTTTTTTTTTTTTTTTGCCTGAATGTGCATTCAGATATCGCAGATTTTTCTATTAAGCACACGGCCGTTCATTCAAGATGGGGTGTAGTGTGAACAAAGTTGACTGTAGACTACTGAATATTTTTGTTGGCGTCTTGTCTGGTGTTGCAGCAGTGTCGCTTAAATGGTAGAAACAGGACTAGTGAGCGAACTCTTGAGGTTCCATCCCCCCGTCTTCACCATCCCTTCCACCCACTCGTTCCTTCCCCTTACAGTTGACACATCTGTGTGGCTGAGTAGACTTCACGGTCCAGTGAGAAAGCGAACTTCGTAAGTCCATGGCTTGTTCTTGTTGTCTAGCATGCACAAAGTACTGAGGCGAGACTGCTGTGATAGTTTCCAGATCGAGGTCTTCTTGGCAGTACAGACAGGCGAGTAATGCTGTAGTCCTCCTCTAGTGTGTGTGTGTTCGTTGGTCCGGCAGAAAGATGCGACAGATCAGCAGTCACGCATCCACACACACACACCTGACCCCAGGTTTTGACATTTGACCCTTGCTCCTGTTAGCCAGGACAGTCGCTGAAGTTAACCAGTGTGTGTCTTGTGTACGAGAGTGTGTAAGCGCGTGTGTGCTGGCGTTTGTCTTTATCAGGGATTTTTTTTAAAATATTATTTTTGCTCTCGGCAAGTTGCGCTGTTTATTTCAGCATCATTTTTTGGATCCTTTATGTTCCCCTTTCGCATGCCCCCCTCCTTCTTCTCCTCCTCCTCCCCTTCCCTCTGTACATGGTAAACATTGCGCCTCCTTCGAAGCCGACGGCTCTTTTGTTGTCCGACATTGACACAATGACATTTTTGCCGTAGTTCTAGAGACAAATATTTTATATGTCGTCCTATTTTTGGTACAGTTGAGTCTTTTTAGACATTTTTCAAAAAGATATATGTAGTGATGCTTCCGCAATATAAGAATAAATAATATGATCATTCGACTGCTCTTTGGCACTTTGTCTTATTTCATGTGTGTTTGTGCGCTTGCTTGCGTGCATGCATGGATCGCAAGGTGTGGCACTGTTCATGTGTTCACGGATATTAACTCTGTTCAATACTGAAATCTAGAGCACGGCACCCACCCGAGACAGAAAAAAGGGCGTTAACTCATATTTTGTTTCTTCCATTGCCCTTCCCTTCTCTCTCTCTTGGAAATATAGTTTTCCGTTGGCTTTCCATGGCCTTTAACGCAGACATTGCAATCTCAACTTTTTAAAAAAAAAAGGAAGGGAGGAGAAGAAGAACCTCAGACAATTTTCATTTGCATGCGAAGTGCGTGAAAGCAGCAAAACACGGATGGTAGGTGTTTCAAGCGAAACATCGGATGTTCACCCTCGTGCTTTCAAATGAAATAACTTGTGACCTCCCCACCCCTGACCCCGGCGGCCCACGTGCATGGCGGCTCCGACGTCGACACGATGTTGTGTTGCTGTCTTGATTGACGAAGCCTCCTCCAGGCAGCCTCCCAGCTTGTTTTTTAGGGCCCGAGCCTTGTTTTGTGTCGTTTATCTTGTGTGTGGATGCTGTATCGTCGGCTTTCCCAGTCGTCGGATTTCACATTTGTTTTTATTTGGCCGTGCGTTTCCCTCAAGACATGTTCTGGTATTTTCTGAATTATCGCCGACCCTTTACAGTGTGACACGTGACACGACGTTTTCCCTGATGGGGTTACCGACTGATTTCCTCAGCACCCTCGTTTTGTTTTTCAGTACAGTTTTTTTCTCCTTCTGTCTCACAGCTTCTTCTACTTTTTTTCGGGTTGCGCTTAAAAAATAAACAGTTTATTTCCCTATAGCTGACCCTAAAGTAAAATTGGTGTGGTACCTGTAAGAAAAATACACAGGATTCGCAAACTTCTCGGGAAAAAAAACTCTAAGCCGCAGTTTTGATCCCACAAGCGTACACCTGTCTGAAATCGATTCTAAAAAAATTCTTGATTGTTTTTATGAAAAATTCGTGATTTTTTAAATCGCCGCAAAGAGACTTCGTTCTTGAAAGTTCATTTACAACTTACCTTTGTCGAATTTTGATAACGTTGGACTCTTAAAAGAAAGAGGAGAGAGAAAGTAGGAGAGGGAGAGAGAGAGAACTCTCAAAAAAAAAAACAAAAAAAAAAAACCGACGGTTTGAAAATATTCCACAAGATCGTAGCCTAAATACTTTTACATTGTTTCTCATAAAACCAACAGAGGAAATTCGTGAGACGGTCACGCTGCCTTCGTTTAGTGCAAAAATGTGAAATTCCAATTCTCACATTTCACAGACAGGAAACTCGCTTATCTCTGACCTCTGTGACCCTGCGCGATGCTGTAAGTGTCCTACAAGGTGCCTGAGAGGTCAACTCCGCGGTGTCCAGAGGAAGAAGTGGGTTCCGAACGCAGAGTGGACAGGTCGTCCTGTGCAGGACACTGGGTTGACGATCACTCGCCTCAAACAGGTGTAAATGGCGGGCTGTGTGGACCCATGTGCTTCCCCCTATCAAGGGACAAATAGTTCTCACGTAACACCGACACGGGAACGTCACGTGACAGACGTGATGACGTAACGCTGGAAAACGACGTGAGGAACAGGATAACTTCACGCGAGTGAGACGCAGGAACACAGCATCGACATCGGAATTCTGGGTGGTTCCTTTTCCCGGGTGGCCAAGTCTTCGGGACTCAGCACTGTACTGGTCCTCCCGCCCGTTAGTCGTTCAGCTCAGGGGTTATGACCCGCGACATCCAAGAAGGTCAGGCTGGAGAGTCACATTGCCGGCAGCTCCATTGGGTTTAAAAAAAGGATATTCTTGTAAAACTTTCTCTGATTTATTCACGCCCGACATGTATGTTTGTGTGTGCGCGTGCGTGAGAGAGAGCAAGGGAAAGGGGATAGATACCCTGCACGTGCAGTTTTGCAAAGGGAGGCAAGCTGCTTGTCACTGGCAGCCCATTATTACAACAACAAAAAACAAATTTAAAAAATCTGCGTACGTGAGTGCCTGCGATGACGACTTGACATCGACGTCGACCTGCACCTCGGAGCAGTTATCGTCACCAGGCGGCAGGCTATAAACACCAGCCTATCACGGTGTGGGCGGCCACTCCGTAGCCGACACCCGACAGACCGTGACCAAAGGGAGGGAAGGCAATAAGATGTTATCTCCCCCCCCCCCCAACACCTTCCCCACAGAAGCAAGGAGTGGGGGTCGTCTGCAGCCAGCCACTGTTCGAGTGGCTCACAATTTCACAAACAAGCTGGTGGGACTTATCAACGGAAAGATCGTGTACTCGAGTGTACATCTGTGTGTGTGTGTTCATAACCACAAGAGAGACTCCACATTGTGGGATTTTTTTGCTTTTGCCCGAGGAAAGCGATACATGTGGATGACTTTAAACTCTGACCCCGATGTATGTGCATGAGTTTAAACCCTTGGAAATGTTTTCCGATTAGTATACAGGGTGTAGAGGATGCACTTGGCAGGGGGCTGGGAGAACCTGCTGAGAGACAGGGCATGATGAGCACACTGTACAGAACATGTTGAGTATATCGCAGACTGTAGAGACAATGATGACCCACAGACGATAAAGAGCATGATGACTAGTGTGCACCTGCACAGAACATGATAAGAATTGTTCAGGTGCACAGAGCAGGTTGACAAATAACGGAGATGTACAAAGCAATTCACTCAGCAGGAAGACTCGATCTTTACAGCCTGCACAAAAGCAGACTCTATCAGTCGCCCTCGCAGAATTAAAGCCACTCCTTGACCTACAACACCAGCCACAGGGCTGCCAACATCACACATCAGCACGTAAAAACAACCACTTAACAGCCAGCACGGAGCAAAGGAAAAAAAAAAAGCCACTCAAGAACGCAGAAACGTATCACTCACCAGAACACAGAACAGAAACTATTTAACAGCTTGTGCAAAAAATAAAGTCACCCAGCTGTACTCAGAAAAATAACAATAGCACGTCTTGCACTTAAAAAAAACATCTGAACTGCAAACAGAAAAAAAATATGTAACCACATGAACAGAAAAAAACAAACAAATCCACCAACGAGTACAGGAGGGATGGGGAAGCGGTGGCGGTTGTGGGTGGTTTGGCGAGGAACGGGAGGAAGAACAAGGTGAGGTGGGACAGTCAAAAAAATTCAAAATTTCTTGAATCTTGCTGTGGGGAAAAATCCTAAATTTGTCCAAATATTAATCATTACAGACAAAAAGAAACTCTCCTCACTCCTCGAAAATACGATTGTTTTGATAGCAGCCTAGAAAGGAAAGAAAAACATTGAATAGTTAGTTCCACAAAAAAGGATTTAGGGGGAAGTGGATAGATATACAGATAAACACAGACTAACGATGAAACAGTCATTCCTTTTACTTAGCCTCCTTTCAATATGCAATATTCTTATTAGCTGGCTGTATTATGTTTACAAGCTTGGGTATATTACACCCTTTGATGCAAAAGTAGTCTACAAATTGGATTAGTCTGCACTTTCAGGAATGCTAATAATTTGCTCCATTATCCCCCTCAAGTTTTGATCAGGTGCAGAAGTCAATAAAGAAATAACAGAACGAAGTCTGTTTTACATTAACCTTTATTCAGCAATCAGTGCCACACACTCCATGTTCTGGCATTTTCCAGACAGGATATCTTAATTCCCGACTCTCAGTGTACTCTCTGGCCAAAGCAAGATACAACTAACACATTTTGATTGATTGTGTGGGTTTGCTCGCGTCTGACTGCCTCTGAGCAACAAGAAAAAAAAACAAAAACAAAAACAAAAACAGAGCAAGTCCTGTTGTCCTGTTCCCAACACCAGTAGTCGATGGCACAACTGTTGCCCATGGGACCACTCTGGTTGACATGCTGTGGGGCTGAAAACAAAAGATTGAAAAAGGAACGGTTTAGTTTAAACGTCTAAGAAAAAACAAAAAAAAAGGTAGTTTGCAATGACCAACGACTTCGGTTTTTCTAAGTCCACTGGGTTGACATGTCAGTCTGCTGTGGCCAAGCAAGTCAGCTCGCTGTGGCTAGTTGATACTCGTCAGTTCATTGTAGCCAGTGGACACTGACTGGTCCGTTCACTGTAGTCAGTTGAAACTATTGTTCACTGTAGTTTGTGGCCAGTCCGCTGTGTGTTGCCCGCTGTTCTTCTAGGTCCAGCTCTCTGGAAAGTAGCTCACAGTATGTCCTTCGTCTATAAAGATTTGTTATTTCGTGAAAATTAACAAAGCCAGATTTTTCAGACTTAGTTTCTGTCCTTTTCATAAAGATAATTAAGCCTAGTAGATGGAACAAGTGGTCGCGAGTGGTCATTACACCTCCATGACATTTAGAATATGGATCAGACACTTGGATCACAGGAGGAGCAGCTTGGTCACACCAACAGACTTTGAACACAGTTCAAAACCAAGCCATGTGAATCATCACTGATGCTACGTGAGAAGATGGAACAAACAACAGTTTTTCCCCTCTGAACAAAAGAGGAGAAAACAATGCACTAACGCAATCAAACATAAACAAGACATACGAAAACCATCTTATGAGCACCGGACAGCAACTCTCCTTGGGAAGGTTCAAAAGATCCAACTTTTGTAAAAGAGACGTCGACTTCAGAAAAATTTATGTAGAATACCCTTCCTGATCTTCCCCTAGGGAAGAATAAGAAAAAGCCATCTCTATCTACACAACAGCCCTCCAGTTAAAAACATCAACAAATAAAAATCATGGTAAGTTAGGAAACATGCTGATCATGCTGGAGGACAAATATCCCCCCAAAACTTGGATAGGGGCCTACCCAGACGACTCAGCCACAAGGTGGATAAGTGTGTGAGTGTGTGCGACCGCTCGATCTACTCAGCTGAAGCCCAAGCCATCATTCATGCAGCGAACATCAGAAACAGAGATGAAGACGTCGTAGTCGTGCTAGCTGATACCCTTTCTGTAATACAAGTCGCCAAAAACAACAAACTGCCAGTGATGAAAAAGCTCTGAAAACAAGTCAATTGCCTGAGAAGCGCACTTCAATAGATTCTGTCACATTGCGGAGTACTTGGCAACATACGTGCTATCAAAAAAAGGATGAAAAAGAAGAAGACAGAAACGTCTGTGTGTTGAATATGAAAAACATAAGATCAGATCCATCTACAAACCGCCTCAGTCATGTGACAGTTACCATCATCTACTGATCATCTCAGTCTTATGACGGTTACCACCAGCTGTCCAGGCAAGAGAAAGTTGTTCACAACTGGGCAAGAAAGGAACAGCATTTACGGCAGGAGACATTCCCAGAATTTTAAGCAGAAACAGATAAACCTTGCAAATGATTTCGGGGCTTCAAGAAGTCTAATGACACCAGGAGAAAATGGCCTCCTACAGCCGAATCCAATTTGATGACTTGGAACTGAGCCGTCATAGACGGAAGGCGCGCGCGCACGCACACACACACACAAACACACACACTATCATGAGGTAAATTTAAGAGGAACAGGAAAACTTCCCACAATTAACGTCTAGACTTAAATTGTCGGACGCGTCCACAGCCAGAGACCACTTAAGTAATTAAAAGGGTCTTGTACCGGCTTTTAGAGAAGCATCATGTAAGGCAAACGGCTTTAAGTGGCCAGAGAGAGAGTCACGTGGACAGCAGCCGGGGCTGGCACAGGTGTAAATGTTGTGTAGGTCTTAGGGTGATGGCTGCACCTGGCGACGGGGACAGAGAGACAACATCCATGGACTCGTCACATCTGCCGGTGAGACGTACCAGATTTGTGCGATGAGAATTAATGTGAGGATTTGAAAGATAGAGAGAGACCGTCTGTAACCGTCCTGCCAAGTGTAACAAGCCCTCGAGTGTTTTCTCTCTGTCTAACCATCATGCTCGAGCTCAAGTAGTGACGTTAACAGTTTGCATCATTTCAAGTAGTGACGTCAACGGTTGACATCATTTCAAGTAAAGACGCCAACAGTTGGCATCATTTCAAGTGGTGACTTCAACGGTTGGCATCCTTTCAAGTAGTGACATTAACAGTTTGCATCATTTCAAGTAGTGACGTCAACGGTTGACATCATCTCAAGTAAAGACGTCAACAGTTAGCATCACTTGCAGTAATGACGTCAACGGTTGGTCTTGGTGTGGACGCGCGAGAACACTCGGTGCGCGCGCATCTGTTGGTGAGACCTGTCTGGGAGTTCACTTGTACACGGGTACATTTCCGACTTTAGAGTCTGCGTCTGCGCACGAGAGAAGGAAATAAAGAGAGCGACAGGAAGTTGTGGCCTCGAAGGTTTTCTTTCTTCTCGTCTGTAAAGAACTGCAATTCTGTTTTCCTGGCAGTCCACTTAGCGGCGCAAGAAATGGACAAAAGAACGCCAGGCGACGCTTTAAAGGAACGCCGTTGATCACAGCGCGAGGAGCAGCTTGTCATCTCCGCCATGGGAAAAGGTGCCTCGGAGTAGGACATTTGTCCAGGGCATCTAATTGCGCTGTCGCCGTTTGTCAAAATGATATGTTGATGGTGTGGACTCTACAAGAGAAGAGCTGAGGTTGGGAGGAGGGGGGATGCTAACGGACTCTGGGACCATGCAGCACCGTTTAATAGGTGGCGCTCGATCTTGGAGTCCGTCGTCGTCTGTAGCTACATCTCACAATCACTCGCAAACCTTCATAATCGCCTCCCCACCCCACCCTATCTGCCGGAGTTTCATTCCATAACAGGACGTCCCCCCTGAACCCCTTCACACTTCCAGTTCTCTTGACCTTTGTCCCGTGTTGGTGTTACGTGAGAATGTGTATGAGGGAGATACGATTTCAACATGTACATTTATATTATCTCTTTTATATCATATACATGTATATATTATTGCTAGTACGAGCACTATCTTGAATTGCCCCTGGGGATCAATAAAGTTTTGTTCGATTACCTACAGTTCATACTCAAAACCTACATGCTCACCACGCTGGGATTGACTGACATTCCTCCCACCCAGCATCCCCCTCCCCCTGTGCCCCGAGTCCTTAGTCCTCTATAAACTTACTTCCGTAGGTAGATCTGCCTGCAGTAAAGGTCGACTAAAAAGATAACCACTCACACTGCATGGCGGGACAGCGCATCCACACGGAGGCTGCCCGCCTCTGGCAGGTTTCTGTCAGTGTTTATTTCCCTTCGCAGCAAGCTACCTGGCAGTTGTCTCCCCTTCCCGCTGCTTCTCGCCTTGGTGCGACCTCCCCTCCCATCCCTCATCCTCCCAACACCCGTATGCCTGGCGCACGCTGTCCGTCTGCTCCTCTCTCCGTGGGGGCACGCGCCGACGAGCGGGGCACCCCGCAGTTGTGGCTGCTGCTGCTGGTGCTGCTACGCATCGTGCATCCCGCGGCAGACGACCACCCACCCGCTTGTCGCCTCCTGATCGACAGCTGCTGTGGTAGATGTGTTTGTCGGTGTGTTTACTAGTCTCACACGGTGTACAGATATGATGGAGCGTTTGAAACATTATCCTGTAAAAAAAAAAACCAAAAAAAACTGTTTTCTCTCCACCAACTATCTTTAAAAAAAAAAAAATTCCTGAAAATTTATGACTGCTACCATTTGCGCGTGTCTACATCTCCCATCTGTGTATGTCCGTGCGTATGTGCGCGCGTGCGCTCTCGAATACGTGCGTTTTTTATGTTGTTTTTTTGGGGGGTTCAGCCCACACAGCATCTCTAATGTAAATATGTTTGTTTTGTTGGAACTATCTTTTTAAAAGCGAAATGCAACAATCTGGCATATTTATTCGATTGAAAAAAAATTAATTAGTTCCCCCCCCCCTACCAAGGTTTGTCGCACACGTCGTGGCTCGACAAATGGAAAAGCTATCAACAAATAGAGGCTGCAGTGTGGATTTCATTTATGTTGTCAACAAGACGGGGTCTTGTCGGTTATCGGGAACAACATTCCGTGGAGCGTGTGAGTCATCTTATGTATTCATACGAGAAGGCGAAACGTTTCGTGTAGAATCCACAGAGGCGATTACAGCAAAAAGGTCACGTGGTTCAACGTCGGTTAGACAAACAGGGTTACAGTAAGCAACCATTTTAGATATTCAGCTAGATATTCAGTCTAGCATATGAGACAGCTCTAAAATATACAACCCATTAAAAAAACAAGAAACATTGTTCACGAAACATGTCTCTTACGCACAAAAATGTCTTAAAACATTTGTGAAATGCCATTTTCAACAAGAATATCGTTTTCTTTTAAATTACTCTGTCAGAATTGTCAAGAGATGTTGAATATCCAGAAGGTGACAGTATATATAATATATACACAGGGTTAGTCAATATTATGTGAACACAGACATCATCATATGTGCGAGGTGATGCACAGGACAGTCTCAACCTGTTCGCCAGTGTGTTCAACACACACAAACCACCAGTTGGTACAAGTGGGTGCGTGTGCATGAACCGTGTCCGCTGTCAGCTGCTACACAATGAGAGCCGCTTGTTTACACCCAAATATCCCCGTAATTCACCTGATTCAGCCGGGTGTGTATCTACTACGTGGTTGAGCCGTACATTTTAAGGGATCACGGGTCAACAGACAGCAGAAACGTCACCAGCACTGTCACGTCCAGTTTTCAACAGAATGTGTCACTTCCTGTGAATGCGCTGTTTTCTTGGTCCAGTCATTTGAATTGTGAGAATAACTATCGAAAGTTGAGGAGCTAGACTTAACTGTATTTTGTTTTTTCTTTAAAGACTTGTGGGGACATGGCGGCGATGTGTGCTTTCTCCCTGAGGATCTGGATATGGAGGTATGGTGTCCCGTGACGATCTGTCATTTTGCATAGGACTGGGTTCAGGTACCAACCTATAAGCAAGCGCATGGAATTCTGGTTACTATGGAAGAGAAGAATACCGAGTGTTTAGAGAAAAGACCATGACACAGGTTACAGCACCGGCAAACATCTGTGGCCGGAGGCGTTCACTAGGCGGTTCGATTTCCGCGTTACGCAGCGCTTTCCTACCATCGTCCCATTAGTTGAAAATGTCAAGGGCCGGAGAAGAAGAGGCAGCGACTGAAAAAAGACTGGCAAAAGCAAACTGGCACTAAGGTAAGTGCGGACAGTAACCCCTCACTCCCTAATGACCAAACCCTACCTGACAATATTTGTGAACTGACTGGTCTTTAAACTGATTTCAGACAAAGGCTTTCAGACAGCCGATAAACAAATCTGTCATGCCATTATTGCTTTAATATACTAACACTTACAGCCACGTTGTCTTCCCTGCTGTTGTTGTCTCTCATTCAACATGTTTCTTGTTTACGGGGCTGAAGTAACAGCGCTTCCTGTCGACTTCCAGAACGCGAGGATCGGATTTCAGCTAATATCGCGTACAGGGTATCACGTACCTGTCAATCCTCCATTCTGTGTGGATTGGCAAAACTGATTTTTGATGAATGAAGTCTGTGTGAGGCGGGTGGATGTGGAGGTGGGATGTGTGTTGTGCAATGTTCCTGCATTTTGTTGACAAACAAAAAACACTGGCACCGGGAGAACTGGACAAGTCGGTGACAGTTATGACGTAACTCTACCACTCATGATAAGATGAATCCTGCAGGGAAACACTGCCTACCTGGTTCTCATGTCAGACACCTGAAATCTCGCCACACGGTTCACAAGTCCCATCCCTGCTCTTCCCCGGACAAAAGATTGAACGACGTGTGTATCAAAGTAAGACAAGAAAAAAGCTTACTAACATACAAGTGATGAAAAAAAAAAGATAATTTGGGTCATCTAAAGAGAATCCCAGTTCTATCCGTACTGTCCGCACTTCCACAGAGGATTTATTTTCAGAATGCACATAATCTTTGCAGAACTAATCAGAAACATTGTCTGCATGTCGTTTACTGTAAGAATTTATTCCTATCGACAGCCATCTTACTGCCCACCTGGGTTTCTCGAAAAAATTAAATGACTGTCATTGTTTAAACCCCAATTTATCACTACCCCCCACTACGACTCTGAAAAGATAAGGGTCCTGCACATCAGATTTGAAATGTTGAAAGTACCGGGTCACTCGCACTATCACTCTTCAGGTCATCCAGTCACTATAGCTAAACTTCTAGTTTCGCTAACAGCCATCTGTGTCTCTGACTTCTGTTACCTACATCTACACCAACTCCGGCTTCCCCCACCTACCCACCTTCTTCGCAAGTGACTCGGGTAACGAGGTGACAGTCATATACATCCGAATAGCTGAAAACAATCGGATAAACAGAGACAGGATCTGCCCCCCGTAGTACTTACTTTCCCTCCCCAGCCCACCCCAACCCACCCCAACCCAACCTCCACAATCCGGGTGCAGTTGTGTCCTTTCGTCTTACCCGTTTCTTGACGATCTGTCGGTAACGAGATAAAAGGAGCTTATATCCGATTGGCCGAAGGGACAGGGAACTGGGAGTGGTTTACTATGGCTAGGACATGGCATGTAGTAGGCAGATTCATGAAGCACAGTTACTCAGCCTGGACAGATCGGCTAACAGGAGATAGCTACCCAAAACCAGTATTCATAGACTCGGGATAGGCCTACCCAAGCCATTATAACAGCCGGTATTTTGTCGGAGGTTTTTCTTCCGATGCCTTTCTCCCATCTACGATTAGTTGGTGTTAAACCCTGTGCCCACAATGAAAGTTGTATATCGGTGAGAGATCGTCAGATTTATTGAAACAAGGAAACAAGACTGCCTCGTGATAAAGTGATAAAACTACCAAATAAATAATATATACCGTATATAAACTAACAAAATATGGATAACAGAAACGCCACGAAAGGAAAGTCAGTTTGTTGAGAGACGTGTTGTTGCCTGCTTCAGGACCACCATTAAAAATGATTTTCAATTCAATCAAAACCGTCAATGATGACAGTTACGTTTCACGGTTTTTTAAAATGAAGAAAATCTTCTGCTGGAGTGAGCTTGAGAAAGTAAATAATGATCTATGTAATTAAAAAACACTTCTTGCAAAAACTCCGGAGGAAGTGAAGGTAATTAAAACATGTAAAGTGCACCTGACTGGAGGGAGGTCTCCATTTAAAATAGGCGTGGCATAGGTGTGTCCCACCCGAAGTCTGTAAATGACGACTTCACCCTGACGACAGGAAAGTGGTTATAAAGAGGGGGAAGGAATAAAATGTATTCTGGCCCGGAATGTTCCAGTATAAATGCCACAGGGACTGAACATAGGCCACGAGGACAGACTTAGTCCAATGAGACTCATGACTGTAAAGAACCAGGTGACTGGCAGACTGCGTTAGCGGCCTGGTCCGCACGAACATTGCCTGGGCTGCCAGCATGGCCAGGAGCCCAGATAAAGACAATGTTGTTGCGACAAAGAGCCACGTGGATAGTGTGAAGCTAAGCCACAAGATGGTTGTCAAGCTGATGAGAAAGAAGAGCTTGGAGGGCAGAGAGCGAACCTCTTCCACGTAGGGTAAGCACAGATGGGGCTGGGATCGTGACTGATTTAGCTCAACCAAAGCAAATACTGAATTGTTTTAAGATCTCACAAATAAACTAGACAGATATAATGGTTAAAAAAAAAAAAGCCTGTTCGGTAAATACCGTCTTACATTTAACTCATAGTCTGAGAGTAGCAGACGCCACAAAAAAGTGAACTTTGCTATCGACATTTTGCCCTTCGGTTTTCCCCGTTTGTCGTTTGTTTCAGAATAAAAATAATATTTTTGCCATCTAATACTTTCTCAAAGAAAATTATCTGGCGAGAATGAATATACTTTTATTTGTTTTGAAATGTTTCTTGTTTTAGTTTAGTCTGACCCTCAAAACGCATATGCAATGACATCCTTTATCGGGAATATCCGCTGCGATCGGTTAGACCCTTAGGTAACTACACCTCCTGCGGCTTAGGAATAAGGAATCAAGATTTAGTTCGAAAGTTGGGGGTAATGTCGGGGTTCCTCAAGCAAGTTAGGGCAATCATACCCATGAGTAATATCCATGGATACGAGCTCTACTGTATACTGGGCAGACAAGGGTAGTTTTCCAGCCAGGCGAGACTCGAACCGCGAGCCTTCGCAGTTCCAGAGAGCACCACTAATCTCCCTCGCTAGGGCCCGTCCTCCATGCACTTCTGCCTGTGTTTATAGACTCCTCCTGCTTTCGGCGTGAGGGAGAAACAAGAGGAGGGGGAGGGAGGAGCTTGAAGGTTAACCAGGACAGACGGATGGGTCATTGGGGTAGACAGGTGGATGAGTCTGGGCGGGTGGGTAAGACCCGAGTGATACCAAAGACTTTGGTGGAAGTTAGGATCGCTTTCTCTCCGCAGTGGCACCTACCCTGACCTTTGACTTCCGATCGCGTCGAATAGAAGTCGTACACATGTTAACAGTCTGGGAGGAGAGGGGGAAAGTAGGGAAAAGTCGGCAAAACGCACGCCAGTAGAAAGCCAGCAGGAGGGGGGAAAAATGTGTGGATATGTGTGTGTGGAGTGGGGTGTGAGGGGAAAGGGAAGGGGAACTCCACTCCGCATTGTTAGACACAGCATCCCTCGCCCTTCCCATAGTTCAGCGAGGCAGCAGCCTGCAGTGGCGCAGGGGCCGAGGCTGACGAGCCGTGAGATGGTGGTTCTATCGGATATGCTCTCGGGACATGTTTTGCATAGAAATGTCAAAAATCGTCAGCTGGGGAAAAGAATCCCTCTCAGCCTTCTATTTTGGTCGGCCAGCGCGCATGCGTCGTGGCGAGAGGTCGATTTGTCAGGCGCAGGGTCTCGTCAGCAAGTTGTGCAGTTGGAAGCAAGACGGCAAGTAACCGTTAAAAATGGCGGCGGCCCGCTGAGACCATTTTTTTCATGCTTTAGTTATATTTTATTTACTTTTTCGGGAGGTTCTACCGAATAAAGAGGATAGAGTAGATGTTTACATTCTAATGAAAAGGCCGTGTTTTTTTTTTGTGTTTGTGAACCCATGAAATGACAGGGTTGCCTTTTGTTTACCACTCGTATATACAAAGATTTATGTCATAATTTACATGTTCATGCAAATGCCGCCATACATTCAACCGATCTACATACATCCATATATACACACATATAGATATATGCCTTAAGGTCGGATACAATATTCAATAACTGTAGACGGAAAAATATAGTATGCTTGAATAATTACGTAAACCTATTGTCAAAAATCTTGTATTTTCTTTGATGGTGGTGTGTTACTTTACAGTAAAGTGAAGTCGTGTTCTCCCCGCTGTCTTTAGACAATTTTGTTTAACGAAATCCAGACAGAAACCGTTGTTCTTGCAATTATACTAATGTTTCCAATTTCTTTAATCGAACGTTTTGTAGCAAAGCCTTTGAAAATAAAGTCATCGATCTGTCTCTTTCTCATACTCTTAAAATCGCCAACACGCAGGCCAAAAAATAATAAATAAAATTGCGGTTTCTACAGAATTATTGACTCAGTGAAAAGTGGTCGCAGCCAAAATGAATTCCGGTCGGTCATCAATAGTCGTTTGTTCGCGAAACCAAATGCTTAAACGAAATTTGAAAGAAAAAGAGGACAGAAGCAAAATACTCAACAGAAAAGTGTGTGAGAGGAAGCCATGGTGCCAGACCGAGCTACATTAATTTCATATATCTGGAATTGTCACAATGCGCCTGTAACACCACAACACGACTCAGGCAAACCGAGGACAAGGGGAGTGTTTGGCGGCGACAGGCATTTGCCCAGCACCTCAGACAGGAAGACAGGACGGACTATTTTTTTCTGACAGAAGTATGCGCGAGTCCCGTTAGGCGGTGCTCACCTCCCGTTGCTCTCAGCTTTCTGGTGTCTCAGCTTAGTGCCGCGACTTTTTTTTTCTTTTGTTTTTTTTTTTTTTTTTTTTTTTTTTTGGCGGCACAAAGCTGAGACACCAGAAAGCTGACGGAACTGGCGCTGTCAGGAAAGCTGGGTGCTGTTGGCGCGCCTGGAATGTCTGTCTGGCTGGCTGGCAGCACGCATGGGGTCCTTGCAGCGCGCCGGCCCGCTCGCCCATCGTGTCGCGGCATCTGACCTTTTTGCGCGGGGTTGCGACAAGCGCGCGGCTTTGAAGTCTGACTCGCGCGAGCTGCGGAGTCTGTCTGCTGTCGTCACGACATAAATTTAATTGAAATGACGTCAAAAAAGGGGAGTGAGACTGTTTCAACCACACAAAAAAAACAAAAAAATGACGTGACGTGACGCAAGTGCACGCAGTTGCCAGACCATCAGTGCGAGGCGGCTGCAGTCTGGCGCGCGTGGACGTTGACAAAGCAGCCGAAGCTGTGACCTTTTTTTTTAGAGGGAGGGGGAAGAGGGGGCGGGTTCTTGTTGTTATTGTTTTGCGATGACGAATCGAAGATGGTGGATGTGCGGCCTGTGGCCTTGGTGCATTAATAATCAGTGTCATAACTGCTTTGTGGAGCCATTGTGCAGACGACTAATTGTCTCGGTGTGGCGTGTTATGTCCTGTTATATTTTATTATTATTATCTAATATTTTAATTTGTTGTTTTCTTTTCGGTTAATATTCGTGTTGTTTTCAGCTAGGATGAACAACAAATCTTTTATGTTTGAAACGATATATAGTTTCGAACCTTTGTAAGCATTCCTCACTCTCCCGTTCTTCCATCCCATAGTCCATCCATCACCTACCCACCTTCTCTCTCTCTCGCACGCGCTGGCATAGTGTGCAATGACACGACAGCCCGCGGAAATGACAAACATTAAGAGGCGGGCTTCTCAACAAACGACGTTTTCATTACGGAAGTGGAAGGTGGAGAGGAGATGCTTGAAGCTTTGTGACTGGTACTATGCACTGTAACGATTCACTGCCCAACGGCATTCTCACCCGACCCTCCCTTCGTCACTTCCCTCCATCCGGGTCCTCAAACGCGCGTGCGTGCGTGTGTGTGTGAGTGTGAGTGTGCGTACACCGGTGCCAGACGCGGCGCAAAAGCTGCGAGGACTGCTGGCTTGGCTCCCTCCCTCATTTGTTCGCGCCTGATAACGATAAAACCGTTTTCCTTCTGCTTTCCTTTCGGCCTTCTTTTTTCTTTCTCCCTCCGCTCTCCTTCATCATTTTCCCCCACTCTTTTTCTCCCTGACTCCCGCCGACATTTTTCTGTCACAGCTGATCGAAGAGAGGACTACGCCGGCCAGACAGATCGGAGCCGGGATAAGAGAGCGAAGAAACCGGAAGTTCATTTGCGCGTGCGCGAGACTGCCTCCAAACTCCTCCCCCCCGTCTTCCGCCCTCATAACCCTTCCACTTTTTGTACTACGAGTGCCCTCGCTAATCGCCGGGTGGTGAAAAGACGCGAGGGGACAGTTTGCGCGGACTGAAGAGAGTTCCCGCTGTTGACCAGCCAGCTGTCCACCCGACCTACAGTGCAGGCATGCACCCGAAGTCTGCATCTCCATAGAAACGCCGCCGTTGCGCTAAATTTATGATAAGACGACAAGTTTTCGTAATGTTGTTCGAACTATCTGGAGCAAATATTGTCTTGTTTACCTTTACATTATGTTTGTTTTTGAAACCAAGTTTATAAGGCCAGTCGCAGAACACATTTCCAGGTGTAAATATTCACGTGAGAATATTCCTCCTTTCTTTTCCAGAAGGGACTAGATACAAAACTGTTATACAGAAGTAAATTTAGAAAAAATATTTAAAATCGCTGTGCTGATGGGAACGAAAATATTGCTTAAGCAGTTTTAATTTTTAAAAAAATAGTTTAAATTTTTTTTAAAATGTGTTGCACACTGTTTCTTTAAATTGATTATCTAAACAGATTAAAATTACTGGTGTTTAAAATTAACATTTTAATTACACCAATCTGCCATGAACACATTGCTAAACACCCAGACAACATCCAGTGGAAGGGAAGATGAAGGGTTCACCGCTCAACAGAACCCAGGAACTCTTTGGAGACAGGTCCACAGACAGGTTCGCAGGAGGCTCACGGATGGGCGAATTAGTGCCTTTCTTCATTGACCGACTCCGAGAGTTTGCAACAGGACTTCATCGCCATCATCCGTTAGTCTGGGCCTTCATCGACGTCATCGACGTCATCGACTGTCTGGGAGGCTAGAGAGTGATAGCTCTTCTTAACTGCCGAACGACCTGGAGTGGAGACAATGGCATCTGCAACACGCGTGTTGGTGACAATTGCAACTACTGCAATGGTGTTATGACACAGCTGAGACAGTCACAGCTGTGACAAAAATATGGACACAGCTGTGACAGCCGAAATGTGGGGAAGTGAGTGTGGGGTGAAGATATTCCATGCTCGCCTAAAAGTACAGTTGAGACAGTTACAGCCAAAACAGCGGAGAGAGGGAGGGAATGAAATCTCCCGCTTGTCTGTGGATGAGACAGCTGGACAGCTGTAGTTGCCAAAAAAAAAAAATGGAGAAGGGATGCAGTCCCTTCCACTCACGGACCTTCCCAGCTTGACTGGCATGTTACAGTCGCGACAGTTACATATACTACTGGGAATGAGAGATGGGTGGGACACCATTTAACCTACCCCCCACCCGGTTGAGTCTGGGATGACAGGATCGAGACAGTCACAGCTACAATGCTGTTGGTGATGCTGATGGTTGAACGGGGGTGGGGTAGGGGTGGAGGAGCAGGGCAGAAGACTGGGTTACTCTCCCACTTACGACTCGGCATAATTATATTCCAGGAATCAATGTGCGCACCAGTTCAGTCCCCGCGATATCGAGGAGAGGGAGCGGGTATCGACCCTGATCGGCGCGGCCTGTGACGCAAATGAAAGCTAGCGACTGGCGCTTTACGAGGACAGCGCGAGGTCGTTACCTCCTCGTGACTAAAGATCAAGTGATGTAATCACATCTGGCGCGAGAGTCATCCGCCAGTCTGCGCATGCGTCATTGTGGAATCTAATACCCGCAGAACTGGCCGATCATTGGAAGTCAGGGCGTGCATCGATTTTATCGAATCGTCGATGTCTCTTACAAAACGGGGGGAGGGTCGGAGGGATGAGGAGAGATGATGGTAGAATAAAAACAGACATTCTGATAGCTTTTAAGTGACAGACTGAACACGATAGTCGCCGATCCTCGACGGTCACGGCATCTCCATGGCGGGGGATGGTGTCAGACAATGCCACACATTGAAAATTAGAAGAGAAATAAAAATAATGACTGAAACGTTGGTGATGAAAATTGTAACTGCAACGTTTGTGATTACCGTTTGTCTTCTCTGACGACGGTGGTGGTAGGAGCGCAAGTAAAATGGAAGACGATTGAATTTCTTGCAATTTTATTAGAGGAATTATTATTAATGAAGGAGTAAAGGCGTTAAGTGCCCATTGTCCACGTCACGTGATCTCTGTTGCTTGTTCCGTCGACGCGAAGCATGATGGGACAGACAGTACATCCTCCACTTTCCCATAATCGCTACCAAGGCGCTGACGTCCATGTCGCAACCACTACGACGACTCCGTCATCTCCAAAGTCCACCACCACCACCACCATCACCACCGATTCCTTCGTCCTCTGGCCCTACTCTCCCTCCTCCCCCTCCCTCCAACCGTCGTCACCGCCTCTCGTCAGCGAAAGGAGGAGGGGCCGGAGACGCGACGCTGCACCCTTGACTGGCTACTAATTAGACACACTGGCGTGTGACGGCAGTCCTGTCGGACCGAAGGAAGGAAAGCGGACTGATCCTCGGACCGCGATAAAATGATATCTTTGCCGGGGTCAACCAACAAAATCGCACTGCGCGCGAATAATGGCTTGTCTTTATGATTTGTGTCGTCGGGGGATAATGAGATGGGTAGTGCTTATATTTCTATTATTACGCGTTATTATCCGAAATAATGACTTTCAACGGCCGCATCCTCTTGACAACGCTATGGGCACACCGTCTAATGCGCCAGCCATAATTACAGGCGGAAAATCAATCCAGGCAGGCAGGCTCTGGCTAGCCAAGACTGGTGGTTTGGGGAGGGGCGGGGAGGGACTTACCAAGACAAGCAGGGACAGTGCAAAAGAGAAAGAGAGAGAGAGAGGCGACACACACACACTAAAACGCGTTTTTCACAATGTCAAGAACAAAAGGGAATAATTATGGCGAGATGTAGCCATGGCAACCTCAGCAGGCGCCGTGACGTAATGAGCCATAATGAAGGCAGGCCAGAATGGAAGCTTTAATTATTGAGATGTAGGTCAGCCGCCAAGACGGAGCCAGGGAAAATAAAATCATTGGCAGAAATCAAATAACCTCTGAGACATGCTACGGCTGCCTCGGATATTTAATTGCCTCTTCCCAGATTTCCATAAGTGTGCGCATCTTTCAGCGGCCAAACAGCCCTCGCCCCGGCCTCCGCTCACCCTGCCGCCGAGGACTCGGAAAAACTGTTTCCACCATCTTGAAAAACAAGGCGCATTTTTTTTTCTTTTCTTTTTTTCACCCGGGACTCTAGGGTGGGGAGGGGGAGCGGGGTAAGGGTGTTGGGGGGAGGGAGGAGAGGAGTAAAGGCATGACCGGGAGGATAAGGGGATGGGTGGGGCTTGAAGTTGGAGAGGCAAGACATCTTGTCAGATTTCTGACAATCGGATCTGACAAGTGCGTCTCTCTCCCACCCTTGTATGTGTTGCAGCGCCTGATAATCTACAATTTGCAGCTCTGCCGACACACTTCTACCATTTTAATCACGGTGGAGAATTTTTCCTTTTCCCCCACCCCCGCCATTTTCCCCTTCGTCGTCTTCTTTTAGCCTGCGACCAGTGTTTCCCATCATCCCTCACTCTGCCACCTTCAAGCCGTTACCCCCCAACCACTACCTCAATCTTTTCAGAGTTTTTTTTTCAGGGTGGTGGTGGGGGGTGGTGCGTGTGGTTTGCTAGTGTCTGGGTCCGCGAGGTTGCCCTCTGCATAAAGCGCACATTTCATTTGAATAATTGGCGGCTGGACTTAGTCTAATGGCACGGTTTGAAAGAAGGACAAATCCCCGGACAAAACCAGTTTTTCCAACAGGCCCAGGCGAGACAGGGACTGCGAGAAAAGCTACTTCCACGGACAACGATCAGTTCAATATCCGCTTTCTTCTCCCCAAAGCCTGATGCGGCATTCTTCGCGCATAATTGTCACCAGATGAGCACGGTTCATAGTCTTTTCCAAAAGCACAAAGGCCACTTTTGCGCTGGTAAGGTTTTCCTGTTTTCTCCCTTTTTTCTCTTAAAAAAAAAAAAAAAAAATCCCACCTGTTCATGGTGCGATCTAATTGCAAACATCCGACAGAGACCCGCCATTACCGCTGCTGCTGCTGCTGCAGCCCATGATACGCTGGACGACCGCTGGAATAATAAAAATAAAGATATTTTGGTTTGAAAATGTGGGGACTGACAAAGAGAACCACAGGCACGGTCATTATGTGGTCAGATAAACTGCAAGCTTCTTGGTGTTGCTTTATTTTTTATTTCAAGGGTATATGTGTGTGTATGTGTGTTAGTGAGAGATGTGCTAGTTATTGTTTGTTGTCTCGACTGTTCATTTTATGGAGAAGCAAGCTGCTCAGCTACTCATCTACATGATCACGTGACCTCACTCTCACTCACGCACGCATAACGCACTCACTCTTTCTGTGTTTGAGACAACGATTAAAGAGATCGCTAGATACCTGTATCAAGTACTCAGAAAAAGAAATGAAATATGTGATGGTTAGTATCGATCCTCGAGTGGAAATGTTAATTTGTGAAATCTAATATTTTTTTCTAGCATTCCATATTAAGGACTCGTGTGGTTATTTTTTTAATTTCTCCCTTGAAGCAAGCCAAGGGATTTTCTCAATAAGACAGTCGACTTCTCATATTCTCTCTCTCTCCCGATGTTCAAATCTTGTTTCCATCACATGTGATTATTCTCAGGACGTGGAACAGCATAAGTAGCCCCATAATACTTAAGTTCTCGACATAAAACACCGAGAACTAACACCCACCATCCCCCGTTCGTCTCTGCCTTGGACTCTCCCATGTTCCCAGAAGACCGAACTAAATTACAGAATCCTCTCAGTTCCATCGCAACAAGTCATCTATAATTACTTCAGCACACTAAACTGAAGAGTGATTGCGATTGTTCAGAAAAGATGAGTAATGTAGACACCGTTGGCATTTATCACGTGCGGAGGTATGCTCCGGTTTCACTTGCAGTTGATATAATTTAATCTATCACCTGCTTTTGTACATAAGTGGAGACGAGCAAGCTATTACTCGACACACGAACACAATACAATGGGCTTGGCAAAGGGCGCTTGTCATCTGCACCAAGAATCTTTTTTTTTTTTTTTTCATCATCTCAATCGAATGTCTAAATGTCTAGAAACACGATTGTTACGATGAAAGATTGTGATGATGGTGACGATGCATAAAACCTTCGTTGATGACTCGTTGGTGCCAATCTCTCTGTCAGAGTCCCCACAACCCTTGCTGAACTTCAAACATGTTTATTTACAGTTTGTGTATCATCTCCATTGTGGGTGGTCAAACAAACATGTTGGCGTCGTTGTCAAGAAATGAAATTTAATTCGCAACACGATTCTTGTCGGTCGTTGACTTCTTAAAAAAATTGGTTTTTTAAACGACTCATATATCATTTTTTTTCAAAGTTCTATTTTTTGTTCATACATCAGTCTCGTAACCTTTTATAGACTTCCATGGAATGTGATCCCGTGTGTCAATAAATCTTGTTTTTTTTTATTTGGCGTCGATGAAGGTTCTAGCATTCCGTTTTTCTACTAACTACGTATTTTAGATGTAATAGATATTGGTTACAGATATCCTACCTAATAAATATAAAATTGATTGAAATTGAAAGGTGTTATAAATTTTTTTCTCTTGTAAAAACAAAAAGTCTGATTAATTGCTCTCCTCTCTGAGTGAGTGAGACGACCTGAGCTGAGGAACACAGAACGAGTGGGTGAGAGAGAAACGTATTTACAGCCCCATTGATAAACAAACACACACACAGACACATCGGTCTTGGTGCCGAGGCTTTTTCTGTTAGTCGAGTTCGGTGCTAAAAGCTTCACACTTCATACTGTGGACTCACGGGACACATCGTCAGACGCACTTACCACAAAACTCATTCACGGCAAACTGTATACTCAGACTAAGTACTCACCATATCACTAACTCACTTGGCATGTCATAAAAAGAAATGATGTACCTTATTGCCTCCAGTACCAACTTTTATACAGATGAGGGCAGAAAATAAATTGACTAGCAGAGTGATATCTGATCGTCATCAGCAACTCCCTTGGACATGATAGACATTCCATTAAGTACAATCTTCCGACACCTTTGGACTCTGTTCACTCCCTGTGCTGCCCACCAAAAGCTCCCAGAACTTAGCTTCTCTCAATGTTGCCCATCACATGCTAACATTATTATCCATTCCATATTCTCAATGTTGCCTTCAAGAACTATCAATTGGTGCCCACCGAACCCACCAATCATGTCAACCTAACATCTCAGAGTTGCCCACTACACAGTTCCCATTGCTATTCATTCCCAGACTGACAGAATCTTATCGAAGGACGCTCAAAGTTCAAAATATTCACCTTGCCTGCCATCTATAACCGAAGATCCAGAATGCAACAGTCCAAACTGAATGTGCGGCTTGCCATGTGGCATACAACTGAAACCCGTTTAGTCACCATTCAGAACTGGACTGTGAAGATTAGAGAATCCTGGTCTTGCAGTGACCTAGAACTGTGGACCCAGTTTGTGACATGCTCAGGGGGACGAATTATCGGCGGTAAGTCACGGCTCCACTCCTCCCCAACCCTCCCCTGCAGCTGTCCCTGGAAAGCTGTCACACCGTATCAGGCCAGTCTCAAAGAACAATTATCTTCCTTCGCCTTCAGAAACCTTCCGTGCACCCGAAGCTCATTCAAAAGGGGGCGAACACAAACTCGTGAACGCCATCCAAGGGATCTAAGCAATGAGAAAGAACATAGAGTGACTTGCCCCTGCTGGGAGGCCGCCATTACCCATCGTGATCAATAACAGCGGCTGCTCGGATTCCCCTTCCCTCCCCAGTCCTCCCGAATCCCCTGGTCTCCAAGAACTTGTTGGTGCTTTGTTTCACCGTACTTTTCAATTTCACTAACTGGTGGCTCGCAGGCCATCTTGCAGCCACTGGTCAGATGACGCGACTTCCGGTTACGCACGAGGACGGTGCGTCACCTCTCTCGCCGAGCTCTCGCGACAGACGAGGACGGAGAGAGTATAATCAGTGCAGTACAGACCACTTGATGTGCCCATAAATCGCGCTGATAGGTTCTGTGCCAAGCCACAGTCAGAAGGACTGACTGCCGGACGGATACTTTAATCAGACCAGCAAAACAGCCCGAGCCTGACCTCGGCTACTGACCGGACCCTCATACCCCCGTATCTAACCCCCACGATGCCCTCGGGTATTTGTGGACGAAACGATCGTTGTTTTACTGAGGCGATGTTTTGGTTTTTAAGCAACCTGTGGCGTTACATGATTCTTTTGGTTATGATGAAAGTAAAAATTGTGGTGAGCCAAGAAAGATGCATGTAAATGCCCTCGTAGATGAATAAAATTGTATGTTTTAGAGAGGTTACAATGTTTGTCTGGGCGAGTACGTGGATTCTTAACACCCAATAAAAAGCTCCGACCAACAACTGACACGTTTATTGTCGAACAAATAAAATAAACAACAGACGAAATGAGGATGGTGGTCATATGACAGTGTCCCACGGCGAAAGATTAGAACAGAAAACACGCGCTCAGATTTGCTGTCCGTGAGTTGCTCGGATCAACGGATCATGGAATCGTGAGTTGCTTGCTTTATTTTAGTATTTTTATGACTTATACATAGAGGGAAAAGAGAGGGACAGGAAATCTATTAATCTACACGCGTTGTCCTACGATTCAATGAGGTATATTGTTATTCTATTAAATCGTGTCGCCAGGTGAACAACAGACGGTGATAGATAACATTTTTACTCCACCATCCGGCTACAGTATTCAGGTGATAGACTTACCTACTAGACCAGTCCCAGTCGGTGGCTTCCTTGATCACTCAGTCTACCCTGAGGCAGTAGAAGTCTGTAACGGCGCCCTGCAATTTTCTACCGTTTTTCGCCGCCATCCTGTTGGGATCTCTTACTGAAGCCTGGTGTTTCCTGGACAGCCGCTACTTACCTGTCCAAAACTACTTCTTCCTAAGTACAGCGAATCATAATGCTTACCGGGCTAGTTGCTATCCTAGTCACCTACCGACATCAACATTCTAGGTTACCGACTATTCTAATCTCTCTGATTTAATTAAGGTCAGCATGCGACTGTACTCTAGTTAATTGTATATTTAATGGATGGTACCTTGTCAAAAAGATAGTTGATGGCAGCATTATTTTATATTTATTTAACTAGGTATTTAACGCCGTCTGCTTTGTTTGATGGGTGGTCAAATAAAACTTCTTTCCTCCAGCTTCTGACAAACACCCGAGACAGAGACAAAAAATTAATGCACAGGGAGACATGCAGAAAGATGGACATACAAACGTTAACGAATCAGATACCTACAGACAACGTGTATGCATATCTGTACTTGTGACTTTGAGTATATTTATTTTTTGCCCTTCTTGTCAATGCGAATACGAAGACCATTCTGGAGAAATGTTTGGTGTGAGACCATCTGCGGTAGGCAACGACAAGTGTTTGACTGCGACGAGATCATGGGATGTGGATGGTGGCATTCAATGAGTTGCTCAAAGCAGACGACAGCAGTCAGTCCCGTTGTACTCACCGAGTCTCGCGGGATGGGGGATCAAGCGGCTGTTCTTTTAACTGTTTTCTTCCCACTGGCTGACAATTGTGACACACTGCTCCTGACTCAGTTCACTGGAACGAAGATCACGGGTATCTTTCTGAATGTCAGTTGTATCATGTCTGCAACTCTTGTGCTCTCGGTGTGTGTTGAGAGAGAGAGAGAAAAAAAAAGTTGGGAGGAAGAAAAGATCCAATATAACTACATCAACACGTGTCACCAGTCTAGTATTTTCTTTTCAGTCACTCTTACATCGACAGCCATGGACTGCAATGGCTACTCTTTTGCCTGACAATCAGTCAATCACTTCCCTGCTTCTGAACGCGAAACTTTTGATTTAGTAACTGCCGATACCCGTCAAATCTTAATGAGATTTATTTTCTTTTCTCTTCTCTGATTTTTTTTTTTTTTTCTTTTGGTAACACTTATCTTTCCATCCCAATGGCTTCCAGTCGTCTACCCCTCCATCTCTCAGCCCCCACTTCACTGTCCTACCCACCCCGCCAGGACATTTACGTCTTCGTCTGCGCGTGTCTCGAGGCCAACTACGTCTGACGTAGAGCGCGTCAGCAGAGGTCAAAGAGCGACCAGCGCGATATTCTCGCGACACAAGACGACGCGATTGACGAGTTAATTAGGACGCTTCCGTAATGAAGTCATCAGAGTCTCTGTTAATGAACCGTTCGATCCGCGCTAACGATCTCGCCCGCTCTCTGTCGCACGCGCGCGCCATCTTAGTGACGTCATATTCACCCTGCACCCTCGCATGCATCTTAATTATCTCGTTTTTTGTTTTCATTTATTTAAAGTTCGTCTTTGTCTTGCAACTGGAGTTAAAATACATGCAGCACAGACAGAAACAAAGACAGGCATTAAATACTCCCTGGTAGGAGGTGGACGACCTGAACAGAGATTTTAAACTGGAAAACAACAAATTTTCACAAAAGTACATTTCCTAGGAGTTGGTTGTAGTAAGGAACCGAATCTCGAGGCCTCCCTTGCTTCTGTAGCCATATGACTGTGGACCTCCGAGGTAGGTCTACGCCTGTTTCCAATATCAACACCCTGTAATGCTTGTAATTCATAGCCAACCCTACTTCTGTTTCAAAAATACGGCCCTAAGAATAGAGGGAACAGCTAACAAGCCGACAGAGGATGTTTTAGGCCGATGAGGGCGACACGGAAGACAGATCTGCTGCTGGTCACATGATCCAGAAAGGGAAGAGCAGGCAAAGAAAACGCCTGGACAGAAAAAGACGGAAGACTAGAAAATGAAATGTTGAGATGAACCAGCGAAAGACAAATACTAGTCTAGTGAAATAGTGATAAGCCAGTGAAAGACTTATAGTACTTTAGTGACGTCATAGACTAGTGGTCTAGTCAACTGTCACGGACTAGTTTGCTAAAGACCAATGTTAAAGACTTGATACCGGACTTCAAAATACAGTACTAAAATGCTGTCATTACGACTACTACTACGACTACTGCAAACATGTCTTCAACGTTCCCGTAAAGCCACGTCCTGTCCACAGATTGCAAGGATTGCGGGCCTCTGGCAGACTGCGGGCAATACATCAGGTCGCACTAACCAGTCGGCAACGTGGCTGACAGTATCGCAACATCTCTCGACACTTGTCACACGAGTCCGCAACATTACTAACATACTTCAGCATCACTCCACACTCTTCTTGTCCAGTGCCTCGCTCACCTCACGAATGAAAAAAGTCAGTCTGTGTTTTCTTTTCAAGAAAGAATTCACAAACATGTTTTAGAGGCGATTTTATAATCCTCCATTTATTTGTGAAAAGTGAAACCCAAGTGGTCAGTTTTTTCTCGAAACCCAATATACCATTTCCATTGATGGTCACCGATGTCAACTGACAAGTCGACTGTATAGACCAAGATGTTTTGCAGCTGAGACCAGTGATTTTGGACATTTTTAAGATCTTGTATCAACACAGGCCTGGTGATAGTGTGGGGGTAGGGTTGGGACGGGGATTGCACAGAAAGGTTGTGGGGAGCTGGAGAATATTCTACACGGCAAAAGAAAGAAAGGAATTTGGGATGCAACATGGGAAAAGGCTTTTAAAAACAAAAACCTGAAAGGATCAGAAAGTCCCTGAAAAATCACTTATTTCTAATGAAGAGGACGACGGACGAACGGGACTGTACAGTGGCGTAGGAAGATGCTCGGCTTTTGTTGTTGTTGTTGTTGGTGGTGGTGGTGGTGAAACACGTTCACATTCCTCCCTCTTCCGTATTTTTTTTAGGGGGGCCGTTGCCCTCCCTCCCTTTGCTTCACTGGTTCCTACCCCCCGCTGTGGTTGGGATGTAGTAGTCACGAAGCCCCAGGAGTGTGTCACATCCATTAAAGCACCTGGCGTGACACGTGCGCTGCGTGACTTGCGACAGCTGTCGTAAACTGCTCCTGTCGTCATCAGCGGCCATAAAGTTGTCAGCTTGGCTCTTCCCCACCTTGCAGCGCAATAATGTCAAATTGTACCTTGTCCTCTAGTGCAATCAGTTTTCAACTGTTTACAAGACGCATCAATAGCCATCAATTTGTCAAGGGCCCTCCAAGATCGTTGCAAATACGAAAGAAACTTTAGTACAAAAATAACAAAAAAATTATTGCAATGCGCACTTTAGAGACCTTAAAAGATGACCACATCAAACACCCACAGAAAGTGTGAACAAACAACAGATCAACATTTCTCCTTATTGCCTCACCCCTCCCACAACTCACGGCTTTTTTTTTAATTTCCTGTCATTCATTTAGTAACATGATATCCTACACATGTTTACTCCAACGGATACTCACGAATTATCTGAGAGAATTATTCAGAGTGTACTACGCATTTAAGAGAAGACAATATTTGTTAGTTGGTTCTTATGGTCTGTTTCTCAGATGGAGGATTAGTTTGCTTGCCTCGCCACAGAACTGCAATACTTTCATTAGCATTAAATATTTTGTATTATTTGTATTTTACAGACTTTTACCAAAGTGGTGTCTTCGCGATGAACGTTATTGCTTATATATTATGCTGCTGGGTGTAGTGGGTTCCGAATCCCTGTAGACGACAGATTTAACAGATAGGTTAACTTACTATCTCAGCTCCTTCTGGTGCTAATAGAGAAACTTCATCCCTTCACACGCATATAAGCTTCATGAATGCCACACAAAAGATCACTTGCTTGTCTCATTTATGTAAGGTCCTTGTCTCGTTAAAGTTCAGCCAAGGGTCAGACCTGGGGTCGAAGTGTAAATGTGTGGGAACTGATGAAGTTGCTGTCTGCTTTTTGCCTGGATTTTTTTTTAAGCATTTACCCCTGTCATCACCCATCCCCTTTCCTCAGATGTCATCAGTTTTAACATCACTTGTACATGGGAAGTGCCAGGGACTAGTGAAACTAATTAGAACATGCGCGCGCACGCTACATATATTTATTAAGCTCCACATCAGAAAAGTAACCTGTACCTCATTAGCATAACCGTTGACCGTCGTCAACTCTTGTTTGTCGCACAAGCTAGGATTTATCTTCCTTGCGAGGACAAAAGAGGCGAGGGTTCCCACGGTGTTGGGCAAACAATAGCCGAGATTTCGAGGCTAGTTCTCAAAACTGTTTGAATAGAGGGGTCCCGACTGACAAGGAGGAGAAACAAGAGGACCTGGCCGTGTAGCGTGTGAGGAAAGGGCTGCCGGGGACGAGGAGAGAAAACAAGGGATAATGGGAGCGAGGCCTCAATCAGTACCAGGCAACGACATTCCGCGGCCAATAAAGAGGTTTCAATCGGTCCGGTGCTTGGAATGAGAAGGGGACATTTTTTGTGACAGACTGATGAATGATGACGATGAAAAAAAAGAAAAAGATGATGATAGCTTTGACGATGAAGAAAAGGAGTGTTTAGTCCTCCAGAGGTTCATCGGAAAAGAAACTCAGAACACTACGCAAGCATCAGAGCGCTTTGGACATAATTTTATACATAGTCCCCTTTCACACCCCCATAATCTCTTTTTGTAATAAAGCTTACTTATGAAACTATAAAAAAATTTCATCTTGATATCCCTCTAGGCAACTTGTAATTGTTATGATGCAGATGATTTAAAAAAATACACTGTTCCAATAAGGCCAAGAAATTTTTGAAACGAGTAAAGTCTTTTGCTTTAACACATTCTCAAAACAATGACACTGTTGCCTGGTAACCTGACAACTACAACCTGACTGTAGACCGATCACCTTGACCACAGTCAGTGCTTTTACCATGGGCATTAGCGGGAATGCTTTGAAAAAAATCTCGCGATCTCGCGAATGGTGCGAGAAATGGGACGATAACAAAGCCTGTCGCACAGTCATCTGCTACTTTATTGCAACCTGCTGCTACTTTGATTAATTTTTCGAGGAGTCGGGGCAGGTGCTTTTATTCCACAGTCAGCAGTATTAAGTGTAGGATAAAGGTCATTCACTGTCTTACCTCTGTGCCCTTCTCCCTGACCTTTTGAACTACCGTCCTGACTATATACTATCCTTGATATTTATTAGAAGACCCTCAGGCTTGCCTACAGAAATTGTGACAGTGTCCCACCCGCACCAAATCCTCGAAACAGTCAGGACTCGAAGCTAAACAAGATTTATAAAATTTGTTAGATATATATACTAATCTACCAAAGATATATATATATATTTACTAATTCGTAGCATCTACCACTTTCTTTAAAGAAAATAATTTTCTTCCTTTGTAAAAAAAGTAAAACAACTTTTGTTCCACATTTTTCTGACCCCTCGTCTACTAAACTGAAGTATTTTCAGATTTTCTAAACTGACAGATTACATATAGAGTACATGCAGTATTTGAGTCAAAGACCTTCCTAAACTCATAAAACTCATTTGAGTATGTAGACTCTTAACTATCACTGTCTTATTAGTGGTCCGAAAGGCTTTTTTTTTTTATTTTGCCCGAGGTTCTTTATGTCCTGGTTAATGGATTTTTTTTTTTTTTTGTGCTCCATGACTAGCTAGAATTAGAGCCAGAACCATAACGAGTTTTGCATTTATCTTCGTCTCTGCCTGCCGTACAATAAAAACAAAACGGATGGTGGAGGGTTGGGGAAGGTGTGATGATGTTTCTGTGTAATTTATGCCTCTCTCTCTCTTCTCGTTTAAAAAAAAAAGAGGGTGGGTGGATGGAGGCAGCAATTTTCCAGTGATCTTGACAGAATTATTGCAATGCAGCGCGCTCGGCAGCCAGTGACACGGGCGCCCTGCCTGATTCAAGAGTCACGGATGACTAAACACGCGATGAACAGCATCCAGCGACCTTCCCCAGTCGACATTTTTCACCTGTTTTATCATCGGCGCCCACTGACAGAGATTTCGACCATCAGCAACACTTATCACTGTCACGTGTGCACCTTGTGACCCCGGAGGTCGTGTTAGTCACCCCCAGGAATCTAAGATTCTATAAGTCTCTATCTGTGTGTGGGGAAAAGGAAGGGGGGTTACTCGCGTGATTTTTTTTTAATGACGTGTAACTGACAGAGACAGAACATAACGACGTGCTCTCCTCCCGTTATCCTTGTCTCCCTTTTCTGTTAAAGGAATTGGGGGAGGGGAGATAAATGATGATGCTCCCATCCTTCACCGCCCAGCGCCTTCCCATCATGCTCTTCTTGCGGTGGCAAAAGTTTTGTGCCCGTGGTTAGTCGGCTTGTACTAATCACGGGAGGAATTCGTTTGCACCTGCAGAAGAGGTCAAACGTGTCAACACCTCGTTATCTGATGAAGGTGGGGAACTTGGAAAACGAGAAGAAACCAACCCCTACTTCCCCGACAAAAGGTGGTTACGCAGGGATCCCTCCTGACACATCACACACAGTGTCAGGCTTGGCCCGAGGCGGGGTACGGGTGGCAGATAAGAAATGGTGTTCACTTTTGAAAATGAGAAACGACTGGGTTCTGCAGCTTACGAGGCTAGATGAAAAAAAAAAAAAAAAAAACAACAAACAAAAAAAACCGAAACCCTCTTACTAGATGTGTTCAGTGAAACGCACGCCCACTACAGCGCTCGCTCTCTCTCACACACACACAAACGTTTGTTTAGAAGTTAGGAAATGTTTTTAGGAACAACTAATGTGGCTGTAATGCCATTCTGTCTGCTTCTGATTTTAATCCCTGGAAACCTTTGATATTTACCAAAATAGTATACGGCATTCACGATTTGTAACGACACAGACGCGATAAAGATTGGATGAAGAAACATTAACACGGCCATAGCTGTCCATTTTTAAAAGAAGATTTCAGCGCTTAACCCAATTGGTTTGATACATCCAGCGGTACTTAGGCAGAACTAGAATTGAAAGTGTTAAACTATGTACAAACCTGTGCTATTTACACATTTCCAGTGGAGTTTTCAATTATTTTTAGACAATGTTATGGACAACATGCACAAACGTAGCTGTTATTTTGCAAGTGCATTCAGCCTACTCAATAATCAAAACTTCTGCAGTATTTCTGCGTTAAATCAGTCCTTTGTCCCCAGCCGAGATCTGATAATATATTACCAAATTGAGAAGCCGGAAGTACCACGCGACAAAATGGCGGACTCGAAACTGGAAAGTGATCTATTGTCACCGCGCGAGGCTGGAATGTTCTCATCATCGGAATCTCGGACACATGCTGTTAAGCAAGATATACACGTAAACACTGGGGACACTATCCTCCCCATCATCCACTGACAAGGCCACATCTTGCACTTGTTGTACTTGACCCTTTTCCCTCCTTTGTTCGGTTTGTCTTCCAATGTCCTCGCTAATGTAGCAGGCCGGCATGGACGAGCACCGTGCACTATCCTTTTGTTGTCTAAGCTGCAACTTAAAATACTTTTTACTAAGGAGAAAATTGACAGAACTCTTGCAAATGATTAGAATCGTTTGCCTTCACCAGAAACAACTGGCCAAAGTTTTACCGACCGATATACTAAGTTTGTTGTTTTTTTTTAATTTGAAGAAAAGACTAGAATTTGTACTGGATGTGCGTCTGATGAATGAGAAAAAAAAGGAAGAGGATGAAACTGAAACCATACTTAAACTGAAAGAGATGATAGTAATCGTGTTTGAAAAAAAAACAGATTTGAAGTATATATGCCTTGTAGAAAATGTTTGCAAGGAATATTGTCAAGTGCAGAGAAGATTTACTAAAAAAATAGCAAAATAATAATAATAAAAGTACGTGAATATATTTAAAAGACAGCTTGAGCACAACATTAAGACTCATTTTGCTCTCACCATCAGAGAGACAACAAAAACTGACAACTGCAACTAAGCAAGATCGAGGTCTGGTACAACTGATGAAAGTTGTGATACTGGGACTGCCTGAAGACATGAATGTAGTAGTGTTTAAGAACCTGCAAGTGTATTTTCACTTTCGGTGAGGAAATGATGGCACGTAGGGACGTTTGAAGGGTTTTGTTTTTAATGTAGCTCACCCAAGACTTACAGCCCTGGCAAGCACTCTGTAGCCACAGGTGTAAAGATGAGGACTTCAGCCGACCTTCTAGAATATTGTTTACAGTTACAGGACCCGGCAATGCTCTCCGGTCCATTGCTAACCCAGACCTACACTCTTACCTTTGCTTCATTTTATGATTCCAACCCCTGGGATGACATGACACAGGGTCAGAACTGCAGGCCTAGTATCACCCAAGAATCTGAGCAACGAATGCAATGTCAGTAGAACCAAGTCAGAGTGAAAAGCAGATAGCAACACCCAAGAGACAAAACACAACAGCCAGAGAAGATTGAAAATGACAATGACAACAACGATTCCTTATTAACGAGTGATAGCAAACAATGTGCGTCCTTGTAATCTAGCCCTCGCCCTACAGAGAAGAAAATAATACTAAACACTCAGGAAATGAAAATATACAAGGAAGTATTTATAGTATATGGTACATATTTATATTCATATAAGTTAATGTACCCACAATCCTGGTGTCACACAATTTAGTGACAGTATCTATAAAAGTTTAGTGAGGGATTTTGTGATAGTTTCACAGTGGAATGAAACTTCAGCAAGTGATCAGAAGTTGTTATCTAAATATTATACAATTGGTTTTGGAAACGAGTAGACTACCTAGAAGTAAGGAGGCTGTCAGTCGTTCAAATTTTACTGAAATAGATCAAGTCGAAGAACAAGATTATTAGGCCCGAAAGATGCTGCAAATGTTTTGTAAAAAAGTTTAACGAATTATTTATTATTGATTATTTTATAACAGAGATACGTTTGTTGTGTTTTAGTCTGTTTTTCAACAGCAGGCCTGATTTGTCAACAAAGCTTGACAAAATATTTAAAAGTTGATATTTAGAGAGTGAGATCGCGAGATAGTGATTGGTAGTTGCTAAGCTACAGAGTTAGGGTTAGGACCAATGTGCTTGCAGGAAAAGAGGGTTGTCATGGCAACTCTTCTTGCAGCGGTTGGTCCATGAATTGCGCCATTTTATGTTTACCACATTTTGATCACACCGTCATTTTTCAGGCCTTGTTCGGTCCTCACAACATTTCAACCGCAGGACCTACTGTGTTCTTTTTTCCTGCAGCTAAGAAGAGAAAAGCAGCAGACATTGTGAAGTGTCCCCCGTATCCAGACCAAGGCCTGGTGCAGATGGAGCCGCAGCCTGGTGTCCAGTGAGGAGTCTAAAGATGGTGAGTGGTTCACTGTGGACAATGGCGTGGCCAGACTCTTACTCTTGTAAATCATTATCCAGCTTGGAGACGCAAGTTGAAACTAATTTTCAGTGTTGTGCATTAATTGAGGGTATTGTGGATGTAAGAATATATTTAAAAAGGATTAAAAAATTATAGTATTATAAAGGATATGTGTTTATATGCCTTCAATTTTAAGAGACGGAACAAACTGTATCGCCAATTGAAGCATAATGCATGATGATCATAAACAAATTTTTGGTGCCTGATGGTCTGAATAGAATGAAAATGTGTAATTTTATTTTCTGGTTGTAATATTATGTGTTCTTTGTTAATAATATTCTTGAATCTCCCTTATGTCGTTATGACGAAGTTAATGGCATTACAGCTATCAACTGTCTACCCTCCCTCTTTCTCTCGGGACCAGAGATCGTGCAGTGCGCGCGTTGAAGGGGCTTGGGACTGGTGCTGTCAAGGAAACAACTGACGACAGCTGACACATTCCAGTCGGCTTGTTTGTGTCAGAATGGACGTGCAAAAGTTCGTGATCCTGCTGCTGCCATGTTGCCATTTCCTCAGAATATGTCGACACCTTTAAATTCATGAAATAGTGTAGCTTCTTTTGAAAATGAAACCCAGTCTATGTCACAGACTAACAGCAGCTGTAGTTTCAACCACAATCAAGCAGAACAGGGACAATATAATAGAAGCCTAAGATTTTTATTATTTCAACCACTTCAGTGACTTGGTTGGAATTCACTTCTATTTTAGACTGCAAGGTTACTTGTATACAAAAATTATTTTATTTAAAATTGTGTTTGCCGAACTTTGGCATTTCTGATTTGTCAATTTCTGTTGAGACGGTAGCGGCTCAAAGTCGTAATTATGTCATTTGACATTTGAGCCCATCTGAAGTAGTTATTCTTTCCCTCATTTACCGTTGGGAAGACCTCAACCCAAGCGATGATCGACGACTGTCGTTGTCAGCGACCGGCTCAGGGGACGCAAATGTTTGCTTTCGGCGCTTGACCCAATTGCGTTTCCTGAAAAGAATGCTTTTACGATATCTGGCACTTCACAATCTTTAGTTCCAAAACCATGAGTTGAGATGTTAAAAAATTGTTTTAAAACTACATGAGCAGACATCAAAACAACGTAATTTTCACGAATAAAGCCCATGTCTAGCTCCCATATCGACCAAGGACTCGATCAACACTTTCTTGTACCCTTATATGGTGATTCGGATAACAACAAATTGTAATTATAGCCACCTGAATGTACAGACATAAATCTCATATCAATCACTCCTTGAAGCTTATAGGCTAGAACAGGGGTGGGCAATTAATTTTCCCAAGGGGCCGCATGACAAATTGGGATGGTTTTAGAGGGCCGGACTTATATAGTTAACTCAGTTTTACCAAATACTGTATATATAGTATATATATACTATCTCTTCGCCATCGGGCGGGCCGGTCAGAGACAGGAGGCGCGCGGGCCGGCCTTTGCCCAGGTCTGGGCTAGAATGATGAAGGAACAAACCGGTACGTGGTTCCAGCGTACGATCGACGAACCCTGACAGAAACTGATAAATTCCTTGAAGCACTGTTTCATGCTGAAGCAGGATCTGACGACTTTGGTGAAGTTTTCAAACTCAGATTATCAAATTGATTTTAACTACTGTGATGAGGATGAGAAGTTGTAGCATGTTGGTCACAGCACCTATGTCCCGACAGTTCTCCCCAGAAGTAACACATGTAGTGATTTCTTGTGATCTTCCCATATAACTTAATAAAAAGTCCGGCGACATTTGCCCCGTCAAGTATGGCATTCGGCGCTATATTTTATGTGTAAGAGTAGCGTGAACTTTGAGTAGGAGTAATGGAAAGGTTTTTAGCATTTGAGGCAGGGTTAGTGCATAGACGAAGCAGACGACACGCAAATTAAGATTCTCAACTCTCGTAGAAATGAACTCGCAGGTCTTAGTGACGATTTTCAGCAAGGACGTCTAAGTGTCTCGATTAGTATGATTAATATGTAGCCAGAATACCGATCCCTAATTTCTTATAAATCAGCCAAGTATGTGAAATCTGTGGCTACCTACCGACACCGGAAGTCTCGTCTTTCGCTTTCGCATCGTTTCCGGTTTGTGCCAGCATGGCTGCCTGCGTGGCAAGGGGAGAACAGACGTGGTCAATAATAAACAATGCTTGTTTGGACGATATTCTCTATAAATACTTTCCTCTCTTCTTCTCTGCTAATTAGCTGTGCAGAAGTCGAAGTCATGGGCGAGTTTCAAGGAATTTATTTGCGCACCCCTTTGGCCCGAGCAGTTTACAATCGGTTGAGAGAAGACAACATTCATCGAAATAGCAAACACGAATATGTATGTTTTGTGCTAGAGATATCATATGTCTTAGATGTGGTCTGAGTTATGATCTCACGCCAGGTGTGATTAATTAAAAGCAAAAAAATTTGCTGCATGGGTAAACGAAAGTGTTCTTTTCACAGAGTCGAAGAAAGATGTCATTTTGGTGGACTGAGTCGCGAACATGAAAATTTAATGTGTCTTACATGTTACACTACACACGTATGTTTATAATGTACACAAACACACAGGCCTGCACGTGCCAGATCATACAGAAAAATCCATGTGTATCGAATACTCATTACAAAACCGACCTAAATATATTTGTTCCAGTGGTACAATATAGATTCCAAAAAACTACCAGAGGATCTCTGTCAGCGTTTTGTGCAGTTTCAGCAAGATGAGGAAACAACACAGTTTCTTCGTCACTGTGAGGAGAAAGCAGACTCGATCTTCACACAGATTTTCCAGTCAATTGCTCGTTCAGTGCTCAGCTGGTTTATGAGCAAAACTTCCGTCAATGGGTGAGAAAATGGAATATTAAAATATTGTGAAATGAAAGCTATTATAATCATTTTTAAATGCATAATGATATATACAATCCACTCACACAAAAATCCATGGAAATGATGACTATAAGGCCTAATATACATGAATGTATTTAAAATTAGAACTTAAAAAAGTAGTTCCACCATGAGGGATATAGAGAAACCATACCAGAGATAAGCATGTCAAGATAATGCTTCTTCAGAAGACATTTATTCATTAACTCAAACCACTTCAGTGCAAAATGAGATATTGATTAATGAACCATCAGTGGAGGAAAGTAGGGTATGAAAGTTATCAGCACTTCTTTTAGCAGCTGGACAAAATCCAAAATTATATAAATTTGCATAAGCATAACTCTGATAATGGAAATCTACTTACAGCTTATGTTGCATTCTATAAGAAGAAATATTTGAACATCAGCAAGTTAAAAAGAAAAAAAAGGTGGTTTATTCTGTAATAAGTTTGGTTATTGAGAAATAAGGTGATAGAGACTGCCTTCATTTTGGAGTAGGCATTTTTAGTGAGGGTGAGGTTTGTCTTTCCCTTGTTCCTTTCCGGGTCCTCTGTGAGATCATGTATCCATTCAATTCAATGGGTTTAAGTAAGAAAGTACATGGCACCATGTAGATATCAAATGAATTTGTGTGCCACCACTGACTAGTGCTCTAATCCCTCAGTTGTATGCTTTTTTTTTTAAAACCAGTAGATGGTTAACATTCTGTTTTGAAGTAAATATTTTTTATTTTAGTTTTTAAACACTTAACCCAGACTTGTATTTTTTTTTTAAATTTCTAATCTGTACCTTTTTTTTTTACAGGTGGATTGGGTGTGGTTCAATGTTTGTCATTTCTCGTCAACAGTTTGAAAGTCTGCTTGGTTTATCACCAGTGAGGAAAGCAGAAAATCTTTTAGACATAGGTGAGCTGAGGTTTCTACTTGTGTTGACACATCAGATATGCGTAATGAAAATTTTATTATTTATTAACATTTTGAAACAAGGTTGTCTCAATCTGATTTGGTATCCTAGCCTACAACACCAAATCAGCAAATATTATTTCATTTATTAATTACACCTCTTAATTTAACCTCATAAAGTGATAAGTTTACGAAATCTCTAAACATATGCTCTTTCAAAAAACACTAAATAAGTATGATTATGATGATGGGGTTTGTTGTTGGTTGATATGGAACATCGGGTACAGAAAAATAGTAGCATGGAAATGAAACATCATATTGCAAAACAATCATCTTACGCTGGGCAGAGATTCAGACACATTGTTTTCTGTCATGTTCCTGTCCTAACCACCATATTTTTTTATGACTGTGTCTGGCTATAGTTATATGTTTGTATGTGTGAGAGAGAGAGTGTAAGAGTATGCATGCACACAAATGTGCAGGTGTATATGTGAATGGTGGAGGAGGAACTAAATTCGTGTTTATTGACTTTCTTGGTATGAGATCTATTCCACATCTTTTGAGTTGCCTTAACCAGTTGTAACTAGGCCAGCCATCTACAGAGGGGGACAGAGAGAGATAAAACTGAAGAGTGAAAAGGGATGCTTATTTTATTCAATAAGCTGGGGATAAGATGGCCTGAAAAGATCTCCAACAGCAGCCTGTGGAAAAGAACAAACCAGTATGCCACTAGCCAAGACATCAAAAAGAGCGAATGGAGCTGGATAGGACACACCCTGCACAAACGATCTGACACCATTGCCAGGCAGGCACTTGACTAGAACCCTCAGGGGAAGAGGAGAGTTAGGAGACCAAAGCAGACTTGGAAAAAAACAGTAGAGAGCGAAGCAAAGGACGTCGAAACCATGTAGGCCCAACTGTGGGAGGCTGCCCAAAACCGGTCCGCTGGCGAGGTTGTTGTGTGGCCCTATGCACCTTCAGGAGTAACAAATAATTTTATTCAAGAAATACTGTTGATTGGTAGAAAAAGGGTAGATGCCCAGAAGCCTTTAGCTGAACTGATGAAAGATGTCAAACTAGTATTCAAACAGAAGATCAGTTTAAGTAGAAAACATATCCATGTGGCTGATGTTGCAGGTGCTGGTGATGGAGAAGTGACTAAGGTGTTGGTGCCATACTTCAGTAACATCTATGTTACAGAAATGTCTCCACCAATGGTTGCTGTTTTGAGTAGCAAGGGATACCAGTAAGCTGTATTAGCTTTAGGTTTTGCATCCTTGAGATGGTCAACTAACATTTCACAAGTAGAGAAGAGACAGCATGGTATAAAGTTTCAGGCATGTAGGCTTAAAAGTGTGGATAGTATTTGACATGATGTGGTACACTCTTACTTTCACTACATGCAGGAAAAACGTGCAATTTTGAATTTCTGACCAAGAAATTAAAACTAGCAAGACAGTTTGCTAGGTGTGATGTTGAATTTCTTTATTAAGAAGCCTATCAAGTTGAAAGTATGCAGAGTTCTGCTTGCAAGAATAGTAGGAAAGACAGTCAGCAAGCACTTTTACCTGATGCTGATTTCCAATCTTAATCTTACTTTATTGACACCAAAACCAAATTTAATAACAAAAAGCAAGGTACAAAATAAGAATTGTAAAGTATTTGTAGAAATAAAATTTCATCGAAACCTCCAGCTTACATAATTAAAATATGGTTTGATCTGTAGAATGTTCCATGTCGAGTTCTGTATGAGCAAAAACAATACTGGGTACAGTTTATATTGTAAAGATACTGGGTACAATAATTTGAGATTTGCTAGATTTTTTTTTAACCAAAGCTCATCTCTACAACAGTTTGATATACCAGTAAATTTTCTCAAGCAATTTTTTTGGTCATTTCTTTCTGTAGTGTTTTAGACGTGTCTGGCTGGTCAGATGGAAACATCACATATGATGTGATTAGTTGTCTTAATGTACTAGACCGATGTGACAAACCAGTCAGCATGCTGCAGTCCATCCGCAAGGCCTTGCGACAAGGCTCTGGGCGAGCCGTGGTGGCTGTCGTCATTCCTTTCAAACCTTATGTAGAGTTCAGTAAGTTAAATTTTTCAGGTACATTTTTTAATTCTATATTCACATGGTAATAGCAATGGAGAAGGTGGGTGGAGGGTGATAGGGTTAGAGGTGTCATTTTTCGTTTCAAGAGATGTAACTGACTTGGTCAATGTTAGTTTACTGACAAAACACTGGATCAAAAGTATGTTTACTTCTTGGTGTTTCCATACTTGCAAAAGTTCAAGCTCAGAGGGTTGACTCTTCACAGTTCATAATTTCTTGGTTATTCACTGAGTTGTGGTTTCTTGACTATGCATGTTATGATGGATAAATTTTATTATTATTATTTACCCAAAAAAAACAGTATATTGCTATACAATAACCCCAAATTCTTTCCATTATCTCCAAAAACTTATAGTCAAACATTTCTCAGAAGAGATTTTTCAGGGCTAGGTGATCTGAGCACTTAAAGACCAACTTGAGGGAACATTACTTTTCAAGTGATAGAGTTTTCATAACAAGATGGTATACTCTAACATCTAAGATATTGTTTCATGAGGTAAAAGCATTCAAACATTAAAGTTCTCACCACTAAATGTGTGCGGGTCAGATCTTGATGATGACTTGAAAGCAGTTTGCATCATCTGTGTTACAGATATGTAGTAGTCAGTTGCCATTTTTACCTGAGATAAATGACGAGTACTAGGCTGTGAGCTAGTGTTGTGGGCATTACACACATTTGCTACAAATGTACATGTGTCTAGTATGATTTTGAATACAAAATCTTCTAATTTATTTTTTTTGTAATATGGTTGCAGATTCTGTAGATCACATTCCTACAGAACATCTTCAGATTGCTGGAGGATCATTTGAAGAGCAAGTTACTTCTCTTGTGCAGTCTGTATTCCAACCTGCTGGTTTTGAAGTAGAAGCCTTCACTCGTTTGCCTTATCTTTGCGAAGGAGACTTAAATCACTCTTTTTATGTTTTACATGATGCTGTCTTTGTGTTGAGGTCAAGTGATGGAAGCAAAAACTGAGCAAGACAGGTAGACGGACTTCTTGTGAGAATGGAAAATGTGTTAAAATGTGTTAAAAATGAGGGAAATGTACATGTGTACATAAAAAACACAGAGGGTGATGTGTTACATGCTCATATTTATGGAGACACTTATTATGAATTCACATCAGAGTTTGATCCTGAGAGATAGAATTTCCGGTAATACATTCAATCACTTTTTCACATGCAATTAAACTGTCAAAGAGTCCATAGTAATTACGCCTTTAGCTGACTTGGAACAAAGAATTGTTTTTTGTTTTTTTTTTAACTTCATACTTCTAAAAAATGAAACAGCATATTTTAAGTTAGTTAATTTAAAGGATTTGTCTTATTAGGCCTTATAGTCATCATTTCCATGGATTTTTGTGTGAGTGGATTGTATATATCATTATGCATTTAAAAAATCTCAGAAAAAATTCCCTACAAATGAGAAAATGGCAGTTAATGTCTACTGTACTTTAAAAATAAATATATTGAAACAAAACTTGATACATTGAATTTGATTTTTCAAAGGTTTTTTTTTTTTAGGATAAGGTGTTCTTTAAACAGTTTATATAATGAGTATTTGCTATACAAGGTATTTGACAAGCTAGATATAGCCTTCCCCAAATAAAATATACAAGCCAAACACAGAGCACATTTTGTGGGTATTAACAATCAACAGGAGCAAATACAAACATCTTTTTTTGTATTATTGTCTATAAGCTAAGTTTAAAAAAATAGTAAAATGAAAATTTCAGAACATTTTATTTCGTCCATTATTGACATTTTTGTCACCTTGCCTTTAAAAGTCTACTTGTAGAGTTGTGTCATGTGACCAGGCAAGCTTGTGCTGTTTTATTGTTTGAAGGAGAGGTTTTTGGTGGATCAGTAGGGAAGCGACCACACAGCGTATGAATTTATTGATCAACAAATAAGAAGCTATGTCTCATTTCACAAGGGTTCTCACAGTGCAGATAAGCACACTGTCACGTCACTGTGATATCAAGGTATAACACCGTTCTCAGAAAGCATTACGATATTTGGATGTCAAGGCTACAAAAGACAAAGGTGACACACAGCAACGATTAAGATCATGATTTTAGTGAACGCACGATACCCTTAATTTTTTACTATTCAATGAACGAGCCTACATATAACACAGTACATAGGCAAAAGGGAGACAACTTCCTAACCTCAGAACAAGCTCACTAAAATTGCATCCCTTGAGTTGATTGTCGTGAAATTTTCAATAGTCATTTCAATGACGTGATAAAAGTTCTTGATCGTTTCTTCTAACTTAATCGATTCTTTTCGCCAATATTTTAATACAAAGAAGTGCGGTAGTAAAGAAACTGAAATACTAGAGTATTGCCTTGTCCACTGAAATGTCTTCGGCGTGCCAAAAATCGGTCACGTAACAGTTTATGGCGTTGGCAATGGCAGACGACATTCACAAACAAAATGAATGGCGTTAATTTTCTGTATCTGGTGAGTCAAAGAATTTCTTGTTGCTAGTATATAAATCTTTCTTCATAAAATGATTATACACTTGAGTAAATATGTTCTTATTCATTAATTTACTATACCGCAGGTAGCCGTCTTCCTGTTACCGCCTGCTTCATCAGTTCAGAGATGTGATAGGGGTCGGTCCCGACTTGTACGAAAAGTTGTGCATGAGGTAGGATTGAAAAAAAAATTAAGCATTGCTATTTACTTGAAATTTATGCGCAGTGCTTAAAATTTAATTTTGCAGAAGTGTCAGCTTAAAACTCTCCGCCGTAGACTACAAATTATATTATCTAACTTTAGTGGTAGTCTGACTATAAGTACAGTTCTCGTAGGTAGTTGCAGCCGAGAGGATTCTTAGAGCTGTCGCATGACGATTTATATTATTGTGAAACTGACATGAAGGCTAACATTCCTGCATATTTTCTTTAACTTGTTTACTTATTGACCATTGTATATCGTTAATTTCAAATTTGAATTTTCTTACAAATTCTATGTGAATTTTCTGTACACTGTTATTAGATTTCTCCAAATGATATTTGGATTCTTGCATCTTTAAAATATATCTGTTGATCGTGATGATGGAGTATATGTACAAAACCAATTTTACTGGCACACAAAAACTTGTTCATACAAGACCTTGATGTCTCCCTCCATCCCATCTTCTTGTTTCCGTATATGAAGTCGCATTGTGAGTTTAGTTACATTTTCTTTGCATTATTTGATGATATGATGTACACATAAATGTTTGTGTTTGGTCAATATAACAGAAGTTACTGCCAGCATTTAGCAACCTGAACACAGAGCCATCCCCAGAATGCCCGTTCTCCACAACACGAGATAAATTTCGAGTGCAAGAGTCTCACAAATCTATCAAGGATGGTGTCCGATGGGTTTGCCATTTCTGTGGAAAGGCATTCATTTCAGAATATTTCCTTGACAAGCATTTTGACAATCGACATCCTGATAGAGTAGAGGTAAGATCATTATTTAAAATTTGCTTTCAAAGTGATAGTTGATCTTCAGATCTATTGTTCAGAATATCTGCAAATTGTCAAGTCTTTTATGCATACACATAGGATTTCCAAAAGCTTTTGGTTCGAGTTTTTTTTTTTGTTTGTTTGGTTTTTTTTGTTGAGGGGGGTTTGTTTTTTTTTTATATTGGAGACTCATCATTTGGTAAAGATGTGTTCTTCAGTTTCATCAGTCTGAGAAGGCTAATGCAATTCAGAAAAAAAATAACAGTAATACTGCTATAAGTGTGTTCAAGCCAGCAAAACTGATAAAAGTTGACTAAATAAAATATATGACTGTATTTTCACTATCAGCATATTCAAAATAAATTTACATCACAACATTCACAAACACTGTTTATATGCACAGAGAGTTCAGTAGGGAAATTTTTGCTTTTTTTTCAGGTTTTATTTGGTGTGAGAATTAGTAAAAAATATGTGCTGCATAGGGTAAAAGGCATCTATTAATTCATACTATTTGTCTAGAAGGTGGTAAATGGCACACAGACAGTTTTCTTTATTAGAGTTTGGCAAAGAAGTCTACTTGATCAAATTACTTGTGCATATATATAAAACACTTTTCTACATGCATTCGTAAATGTGTACATATACACTACTAGTAGGTCACTTCGCTAGGGAATTATAAGGCTTATTGTTTGATATGTTGCAGAATAAGGATTCTGTGTGCCTGGAAGATGTGTGTGAAGTATTCCGCTGTGATGTGATAAGTGGTGCAATGACACCTGACTACTGGGATATTGCTTTGTGTATTGAAGATGATATGAATCGAATCTACCGAAAATGCACGGTAAGACATGTCTTTGGTGAGAATAGTAAGAAGTCAGTTTTTAAGATTTGATTAAATGGACACACCTAAGGGTTATTAAGTGTTGTCTACAACTGCCATGTGCACAGACTGAAGAAATCTTATTTATAAATAACTTTGATGATATTCAGAGTCAAGCCACTCTTGGAATTAGCAGCTATGAATGATACATGCATCACAAAACATGCTGTGTTTGGGCATGACTTTAAATAAATAGTGCTCATAATCTTGATCACAACCAAATTTTTTGCCACTACAGGAGGTGGTGAAGATGTGCGTGCCATCTGGCTTATCTAAAAACAAAACAGAGTGGTTGACAAGTGAGTAACCAGTTCTCCTTTTGTATGCTTGGGACACTGTAGTCCATGTCATTTGTAGATGCCATTGTAGTTCAGTTTAAAGGCCATAGTTTGGGTCTTTGTGATTTTAAATTTTGTTTGCAGAAATAATGCCTTACATTGTGGATTTATCTGATTCAGATATCACAACACAAGAGTTGTGCTCATACCTGACTTGTTCAAAGTACTGGGAGATTCCATTTGATTCAGTGAGCACCCATTTTAAATTACTCTTAAAAATAATCTGTAATGTGAACTGCAGAATTAATATACTATGTATTTGGATGTTGTGCTAAGTTTTGAAAAGTTCTACGGTTGTTGTAGTTTAATATCTATAAAGGGACAGGGATTTTGTGATGAGTTTTTTGTTGTTGTTTTTTAGTAATCTTTGTGCAACATTCTATTTATATTGCATGAATTTTCTGCAGTGCAGCAAGGGAATTGCAGTGTTAACTCACTGAACCTTAGCTGTAATTCTAATCTGCTGTTATGTTGGTGACTAAAGATTGCATTACAGCAAAAGTGGCATTGTGGGCCTAATGTTTAACAAACATGTTGAAGTTAAAAATATACCTAAATTATGTTGCTCTTATGAGCATTGGAATTTCCCAGCATGTTTATTTTGACATGTATTGAATGTTTGTGAGTTTATATTTACTTTAGATCTGTAATGATGAATTGAGCAAATATTGCAGTGTGTCATTTTGTTGGAATCCACAGGAAAATTCTAGAGGAATGACAGGCCTATACATTGTGATGACAATTATGACCATTCTCAGCATGATTGTCTATTACTTCATCTTCTACAGTTATTTTTAGTAAGTACCATCAAGGCTGCAATATTTTTTGAAATGTTATTTTGAGATGGAAGACATAAGTATTGTAGCACAACATGCTACCATTCCTTGGCATTCATTAAGTTAGTACAGGTAAGAATTTTTATGCTGAGGATCTCCATGTCTGTGTTTGAGCTATTGTGATAAAAACATCAAGACTATCTTACAGTATTATCAACAACTAAAAAGTATTGCTAACTTTCAGAACTGCTGCATTAATTTAATCGCGACATCATGTAATAAGTAAATGTCAATACGTACAACTCTTTAAAAAAAATTATTTGTTTGCTTGTTTACAGCACAGACACTTTCTCCGACTCTGTAACATATGACCCAACACCCAGAAGTAGACATCCTATAACGCCATACTCACCGGATGTAAGACATAGGGTGGGAGGAGTAGACAGTGCTAATGAATGAATGTATGCAAGCATTTTAAAAATGTTGAAGGATGACTGTGGTGGTCAATGGCTAACATGTTTGAGAATGATTGGTGATGTGTGTCTGCAAAATATTTTGTTCATTTCTGCATAAAGAGTTTCAGTGAATTTTTTTAATGTTTCTGATTGATCATACACAGTTCTTCTGGAGAATCAGACTCTGATTTCCTTTTTTCTGCTGAGATACTATGCTCATTGTCTAGATGTCTTATGTTCTCATATTTTACTATATTGAAAATGTACATTGCGTTTTTTAATGTTTATCATTATATCTGTATATGTGGAGTGTAGAACTCCATTTTGAGGTGTATTAAACTAAAAATTCTATACATCTGAGTTGGCATCTTAAGTGGACAATGTACTCTCCTGAAAGTTAATAGGGCTTTATATTCGTGGACACAATCCTTACCCATGCATAATTTTTGTGCCCTATTTGTCTAAACAAAATTGAGATGGGGAATCATTTACTCAGCCAGGACCAGGTGAATCAGCTACATGTAGATACAACTAAAACCCTTTATATCAGGATAGGACAACAGGTATTGTTTTTACAGTTGGTAATTTAGTGTAACTTTTGGAAAATATATGCAAGAAGTCAGTTTTTTCTTTTTTACAGACTGTCTTGGTAGAGACATTTTAGCATGCTTTTCTAACAGATTTGAGGACAGATAAATCACTTGTCTTTACAACTTTATACATCATCAAATACAAGCATTCACTTTTTTCTTCACACATAAATTTAGAACTGCCATATTTCAATTCTTTTTAATCTTTTTCACAGAACAGTAGCTAGTTCAGGTCAAAGTTCAAGTGTTTGAAACAAAATGTACAAGCACACTTGCAGATGCCAAGTCCCTGAGGCAAAAATTATTTGACACAGTCAAAGCACATACAGAATATCATTCAGAACAGTCCACTCCAGAAGCATCTTCCAGAAACATGGAAAGTGAATGAAGTATGTATTATTCCCACAGCAGAATCAGTAAAGTGAACCACAATGATGATCCACAAACTTTCTTTGTTCCTCTCTTTTCACCCTTGCCTTCGTATCATCCCAAGGAAATCTATGACAAGCTGTTGGGAACACGATAAAAAAAACATTGAGGAAAGTAAGCAGCTGAGAGAGTGGAGGCTTCTATTCTCCATGACTCTTCCAGCAATCCACATCACTATCACAGATCCATATAACGTGCATGTTTTCTGCTGTATCCAAATCTCATGATTTTGTCACCAAGTTCCAGGCGAGCAAATGCTTCACATTTGAGACCCGAGTGACAGAAAAACAGCACATGTGCCAAACTCTGAAATGCACCATCTTGTGACCTACAAACCTACAGGTCCAGGAGTGGAGTCTGTGTCTGATAAGAAGATATTTCAAAAAATTTCTTCAGTAGACCTACAAACCACCAAATATGTTCTCCCGAAGACAGTCACAGCCACAGCCGGTGGGACAAACACCTTTTTTCATGAACCACTCCATCATGTGTGCTGTATGGCCACCGTGACCACAGGTTAGGCAAAAGTTGGCTGCACCTGAAAGACAAAAGCATTGGGGATGATGATAGATCTGCAGATATTTTATGGCAATGCATTATGAGTTACGGAGATCACCACAAATACAGGTACATGTACTACTGTTACAGCATGTTGTAAGATGTTTCTTTTCGTCTGGCCTTTCAGGCTACTCCCAAACATGAATTTTCCCCTCTGGCACACTAATTTCTAATTATCTTCTTGCTCAAGTCTTTTAATAAATCCAGTTTCCTTTCATAAACCCACTAATGAAGGATTACAGAAATGATTAAATGAGCAAAATTACTGGCAGCTGCTATGCAACTGGTTCTCTACAGTTTCTTCTCATTTATGAAAAAAATCACTTCGTAGATTGTAGGACCACAATTCCAGAATTTGATGGTCATCTCAAACTGACTAAAAAAACCATGATCACTCACTTAGGTTTTTATCCCATGCCTCCTTTCCCCAACCCTTGAGTCATATATAGCACATACATCTTTGGCGAGCAGGTGCCACAACCTTTAGAATTTATCTGGCATAAACTGTTCAACAGACCTAGCACTCCCAAATGGCATATAGCGCACTGCAGGGCAGGGTGTTTACAAGAGCTGCACTGGGGGCCTCGGATCTCTTGCTGACACTTGTGGCAATGCACCGCAAACTCTGCAAACATAAAAAAACTTAATGCTTCAGCATAATCAAGTTGTGAGACAACCTTCAGTAACAACAGTTACAGCATTTGTTTTCCACATTGTTTTCCCACTAATTTTTTTTACTTATATCAAAATAATAAATTCATTTTCAGTTCACACTACTGCTGTTTGGAAATATTATGGCTTTATATTTGTGGACCTCCACTCATACCCTTTCAAGTGAACAGGTTCACTCAGCCCTTAAAGGTTGAGTGTAATTTACATTTACTGTTTAGCAACTTCATAGCTGTAACAAAAGAGCCCCACCCAAGCCCTTATGCTGGGAGACTGGCGTTGATGTGAACTGAAGGATATGAGAGCGCTGTTCAAGCAAACGCCAGTTGTATAAGATGCGGGCGTATGATTGCTTGAACTCCTCATGCTGCTGCCATCGAGCTGGGTCCAGCATCCTACAGTTGGTAAGCACACAAGCAGAAACTGATAAGGAAAATGTTTTTGTTTTCAGAAATTAACTGTCATAAGGTTTTCTTCTGAACACAGACGATCTCTCTACAGATTCAATGATTATATTTTTCAGATTATATAAGTTTTTTTTTCGCTCACACTGGCCAGATTGTTATCTGGAAGATTATATCCCAGATTTTTTATCTTTAGGTATACTTTTGTTACCTTTTAGTCATATACAGCTATTAAAGGAAAGTCAAATGACATGTTGGGGTTCAATGATAGCTGATGTTTTCCACTTGAAATTTTGGGTTTTAAATGAACCTCAACATACAATCATGTCAAAGTCACACCACAAGTTCTTGGAGGCTGCACCAGACCCTGGTAGTAAGCTTAGAGATGCTGTTGATCTCACAGCAACTGTCCCCAGCTATCATCAAGTGAGGAGGAAAAAGTTAAATAAAAGTGGTTGGGGGTAGGGAAGTGGGTAGGAAATGGGTCTGAAAGGTGTACCCCGCATTTGACTTACTTGCTGTTGTCTTCATGCTGAAGCCGCTCCTGTTCGGCAGCTCTTTCCTGTGGGTTTTTGATGTCATAGATTTTGAAGTCGTCATAGGACTCCGACCAGCTCAACGATCGCTTGTTTTTGGCAACAGCTGAGACACCGACATAACATCAAGATCTTTCTACACACCTCAATGATTGATAGATTATTTTGGTACAGTACAAGCTTTTTCTTCAACAAGGTCTAATAATTGTGAAGCTACAAATACTGGGAAGGGTAAAAAGAAACAGGGTGTAACTGTTCTGATACAAACTCAGGACAGGACATGCAACAGATAAATATGTTCGTTTTCTTGCTTTCAACTACCTCCCAACATTCAGTGAATAAGACTGGAGAACACTTGGGGGGAAGGAGGCAGGGAGTGGGGAGGATGCTGACAACTGAAGGAGAAATGTGCTGCAGAAAGGACTTAAAGAGTCAGCAATGGAGAGGAGTTAGAGTACACAACAGACAGTGGGAGGTCAAAGGGCAGGCACATACACATGCTGGGGTAACCACATAAATGTTACTGGTGTTAGTTTCATTCAGACACCACAACAGGAAACAGATGTGTGCATGTTTTCTCTTCAAGTGCTCTGCGTGTGTGTGTGCACATGCAGGAAAGAAATAGTGGCAGATCTGAAGAAAGAAGAACAATTTTCAAACATGACCTACAAAGCTGGCTTAGAAAAACTTAATCACTAAATACACTAGAAAGTCACAATAAAGAAATTTAGTAACCCCTTTCTTTACCATACTCTATCATCCACAGTTCCCGCTTCCTGCCTTTAGACACAGCAACAACTCAAATATCTTTATCATTTCCTTTCCTTCTTACAAAACTTTTCTTTTAATTGCTGGACATTGCAAACGTATGCTGTAATATAAACAGTCACGAGCAACTCCTGTTCACGAAGGGACACTATGTTACTCCCATCAGAAGTTCTACTACTGCAGTATGTTCCTATTGCTGCTGTCAGTCCCTTTATTTTATTGCTCTAATGTCTGCACTTCTCTCTCAAATATGGAGTTCTCTTGCCAAACTCTGTCTAAATCTCAACACTATATTATTATTAAAGAACACTGAAATTGAACATTTCTCAAGTGCACTTCACTAAAGGGTGTACACGACTGAGTCTGATTGCGTGGTGTAGTTGCAGCCCAATGTTCCACTAGGAGTGATTAGGAACAAGGAGACTTCACAAAAGAGTACAACACTAAAGACAAAAAAAAAAAAAAAAAAAACCCACCTCAAACAAACCAAAAAACCCCCGGAGAATTAAAATTTACTATTATTACCCTCACATTTTATTTTTCTTGCAAAGGACAACTGGGAATTGGATAACTTCTGTTTTGATGGCATGTGCTCAGCACTATGTAGACTTCTGGTATACTTTTAAGAGCGAGGGAAGCTACATTATTATGGCACAGGACATTCTTTAGCTGTCCAAAATTGGAGTGAGGCAGATGTTTGCTGATGCTCTCATCACCTTCAAATCGCATGCTATGTGCTAGCTAGTCCAGAACATGCATCTGGGTAACTGTTCTTGCATTCTACTCCCAATTACCATCACTCTCAACACATTTCATTGTCTAGGAAAAACAGCATCAATAACACAAATTCAAGGTTTGTGAACATTTCAGAGCCAATTCCAACAATTCCTGTTAAAGAAACTTAGATTATGATTTCAACTGCTTTGGTCACTGCTTTGAAATTGCACTCTATTTGTAGTCTAATGCTCACCGCATATCACAAGTTCACTTTGCTCAAACTGGTCTGTACTAGCATTTCCATGTACATTTATCTTTGATTTCCCCTTTTAAAAGGACTTCTATGTTGAATTTTGTTTTGACAGATTTCTTTGCAATTTAAAATGAAGTTTTGTTAAGCATCAGCACTTCTGACTGATCAGTTTTGGTTGTGATGGTAGCAGGCTAATGATCAACCTTACATCAACTGACCATGAAATCCTTTCAAAGTGAATCCAAAGTAGATGAAATCTTAATCACTGTTTACCAGCAGGAAGGTAACTAATATCCTGTGGTTTTATGAACCCAAAATAAAATGCCAGTAAAAGGCAAGCATTAAATATGTAGAAAACAAAATAAAAAAGGGAAATAAAATGTAGCATTAACACCATTTTGAATGTTTTGTTTAATGCTTATTTGAACAGAAACAGATGTGTTAAAATGGATTATACCAAAGTCTGTGATCTAAAGCAGTACATTACCATGACTAATTAAATTTTTACTAGAATAAGAGTTCTGCAGTTTATTTTATCACAACTAAAACAGCGAGAAATACTACTTTAATTTTCAAAGGTGATGGTGAGCTTGTGAAGGTTTTAAACAGCACTGAAGAATTCTGACTACGTTACCACTACCAGTTTTTTTTTGAACCAGTTCTGTTTGTAAAATGCTTTTAATTATATGTTCATATCTCAATGACAAATATCAGCACTTGAACCAAACAATGAGTGGGGTAAGAATACTGGACATGGGATTCTTGAAACAGCTATTTTTTTTGTCTAGATATTATGTTTAATTAAGATTTTATTGAAGAAACTTTCTTGAAAAATGCTTTCTGACTATTTTATGTCTTTCACCAGCCTTCTTTTAAGACTTTCGTTATTTCAGAATCCCATGCCTGTATTTTGCTTTCCACAAACACAATACTGCAGCAGACTCTGGCAAATTGTTAACCAGCAAACGCAAACACCACCTCAATAATGAAACAATTTTTACCCGCTTCACTCAGAACTTGGCTGCAGCCTTGCAAACAAACAGGTGCAAATAAAAGCTTAGTTTTTACATCTGTAACTCTTTGTGTTGCTAAAACAAGCTCTATGTGCATTTGTACACAACTAGTGAGAAGTACTACATCCACAAATAAACATTCAGTAATAACATCTACTGCATCTTTACTGAAAGAAATATGATGATGTTAAGAAACTGTGGACTGAATGGGGCAGGATCTCCAGCTTTATCCCCTTAACATTTTCTTCTTTCATATTCATTTAAAACATGTCTGCAGGTGACAGCAAAATCAAAAGCCATCAGATTGACAATCAAGGACTGTGATGCCACTACAACTATAACAAGCTCATAAATACAAAAAAAAAAAAACCCACTCAAAACAAGCTATCAAAGAAGAAGGGAAGAGGGTATTTCCCTTGGAAATTAGAACTGAGATGGGTGGGATGGGTGAGGGGCAAGATAGCATGCACGCATATCAGGTATAACTTGAATTATGTGCACTGAAGCCCAGATGTGGGAACAGGTAGATAAAATTTGAAACAGCATTATTACGTAGTAAAGCACTCTACTGGCATAACAACAGCAAGTTTAGTCATCTTAGTAACTCCCTGAGGAAATTAGTATCCACATATGATTACTGAATCAATAATCTAGCTATATCCACGCAAAACGTAAGTGGAAGTAAATGTCACTCAACCTAATAAAAGTTACAATAGAACTGCATTGCCTTCTTTAACTATCAAGCACTCTTGTTGCCTCTATTCATTCTTTAAGACTAAAAATAAATCCACCTAAGATATTGCTGATTCATGACAAAGCCATAAAGTGCTTCACAAAGGTCATAAAATAAAACACACAGGTGATCATTTATTCTGCCTTGGTTTGGCTCTGGCAGGTGCAAGATGTAGCAGACCCATTTAAAACTTATAGAAGAAGCACAGACAGCAGGGATTGCATTGTACATGACGGGTGGTGTGACAAGCAGCATAAGCCAGAGTGGACAGGTTACTGCAGGCAGATGCAGAACAGCTCTCAACCAAAAGATGAAAGGGGTGTGTAAGGGTACAGGGGATGGACAGCAGAGTAGGCAGCTTCAGGGAAGAAAACCAGGGCGGTTGAGTTGCAGGCATTAAGTGCACTCGCTGCACGACCCACCTGCTTTGAAGAGGGCCGCCAGGTTGGGCTGTGAGGCTACTTCACACATGTGACCTGTGCCAGGGTGAACAGGTGGGCCATGGGTTGAGGACGAGGTGGGTGCGATTGCCACTGGGGGCAGGTTGAAGGAATTGGGGCCCACAGTGCTCTCTGCCAGGAAGGTGACATGGACATCATGACGGAGATAATGATAATGGTGATGGTGGCAGTGATATCAAAGGTAGGGAATCACAGGGACATAAATGACACAACACTTAGTACTCTACACCATAGTCAAGTGCCTCTCAAAAGGAAACCTACTCTTCATAAATTTCCACTAATATACATTTTATTTTACAGGTTTTTTATGAGAAAAAAACACACAAGGAATAAATGTCCCAAATCTCTTGCCCCTCATTTTCAAAACATTTCTGTAAAAGAGAGCCAATGAAAATAAAAAATTCTGAAACACTCCAATCATCCTTGGAAACTGACTGAAGTATGTGTATCAAATTTTCCCATGAAGCCATGCTGTCATGCAGCTCAAACTGAAAAGAAATCCACCAAACTTTGTAATGTTTGTAATGCACGGTCCATTCCATGCACCACCAAACCACGATCTCTAAACAAAGGTATTAGGTACAGTATTCAAATAACTGATTTACAAAGCCAGCATGAAGTTAATAAGCAAGTTACACAGAGAACTAGAGGATCTTCTATTTGCAACATAATTAGCCTAAATAAATCACAAGCTGGCTTTATGGTGGTGGTAGTTATACTATACATCACAGTACTGAAAGAAGCAAAGCATATTTTTATTACGCTGCTAAAAAAAACAGAAGTACTGCCTACTCAAAACAGTCCTGAGGGGGTGGGGATTGATGTTTTATGCCGAGATAGCAACTAAGGTATATCACGGCAAGGCAGCCAGCCCTATAAAGAGATGCCACATACAAAGACAGAGCAGCATGCCCGAGATGAGAGCTGAACCCAGAGTACAGCAAATCCTCATTGTGTTGGTGACAGGCGCTTAACGTTGCACCACCGGACCACCCTCAAAACAGTCCTGAGTGCAATTCACCAGATCCTGTACAAATGCACTAATACAGAAAGAACTTGTGCACTAACTTTTGCATACACAAATGATGTGAAAATGAAAGCGTTCAAAAAGCTTGAGACTTAAAAGAGTCCAAAACTTTGTTATCTGAGAAAGTGTTATAAACATCCTTTACCCATAAATTACTTTAAACTCCTTACGCCAGACTAACAGTGATAAAATGATTCATCAAATTGTTCACTTGGCAAATAGATGTCAGCATGTTAAGGTCAAAGGACAACATCTTTTACGCCATAGTGTAAGTGATTTACAGGGCACTGCTTGTGGAAGACAGTGTCTCATCCCCTGTTTTCATTGCAAAGGTAAAGAGACCAGCTAACCTAGTGGCTACAGGGAAAGCGAACTGTCAGTAGTTCTAAAGAACAGACATGTACTGTAACCATCAATGATGGGTGAACAGAGGAAATTTCCCTCTCCACTAGCCTAGGAAGAATTGAGCCTGAAACCATTTTTCCCCAGTTAAACACACAAACCACAAACTATGAAGTGACCCTTTGTCAGCATGTGCAACTATATGTACTTGGATAAGCAAATACAGACTATGCTGAACATGTTGTGGCGAAATGAAACTTTTATCAGCAATGACAGCTAATGACCGTGGGGATCAGAGTGAAGCCTTCTTTCTAATTCCAAGCAAAATATAATTTAAATAAAATAATGGCACATGGCTCAATCTTTACTTTGTTCTTTGGTTTTTTCATCACAGACTATAACTGATTGGTATTAAGGACTCTTCTTGAAGACACTCTAATGTGCAAAAAAACAGTAAGTCTGCGTTTATGATTGGGATATTGCAACATTATAATAATAATACAACTTGCATGCAGGATGTCATGGAATGGTTAACAAACACATGAATGCAGAAATATTAGTCACTATTTTACTGCATGTGAATATGTGGATGCTGGGAGTACCTACATGTGGGAACAAATCTGTATAGTTTTTTTAACAGCAGCTTACTGTAAAAAAAAATTCATAAAAAGCTAAAACTCCAGAGGAAAGGGATGTTTAAGGGGAGGAGGAACAGACAGTAGAACAAGCATTTACAAAAAAATGTTCTTTTCCCAATGTTCAACACAAGACATTTTCAATTGGGCTATTCTCTACAGTCCTTAGTATGTTTACTGTATTTGAACATCCTTTCAGAGGTTGACGACAGTCACCACACCCTAACCTCAACTCATCTGCACATGCTAAGCAGGTTCTCTTTGCACTTTCATGTCTAAGGAAACAGTGTGACTTGAAGAACAAATACCCATTCAAATTCTTGTTCTACATGGGAAAAATTTTCATTAAATTTTGGGTTGCCACTTGAAATCTGTTTGAGTAGCCTTAAAACAGCATACCAAACATGCAGTTAATTCAGAGTTGAACCAGATAGAGATATTCGTGTAATGATAGTTAATGAAGTACACACATACATCAACATTCTCTTATCATTACAGTGATACCAGTAAGCAGCAAACAACACCCCTCCACACACACACACAATCTCTAATGCACTGAACAAGAGAATAATGCAGTTGACAGATATACACATTGTTTTAAAACATGCTTGACCTCATATATAGCCTCATCCAATGCACTAAAGTATGTAAACTACAAAGTTATAACAGTGAGCCTTGCCATTTTTATCATTTTCCATGCTATTGTCATGCATTCTTTACAAACTACTGACTTCTGCTTTAAAATAAACCCATTGATTTCATATGTATTCATGTTTTTCTTCTTTGTTTTTTTTTTTTAAATAGCATGCGTGTGCTTTAAAGGTTGCTCATACACCGATGACATGGCATAACAAGAGAGATGTATTTTATGCCATTTAATAGTCTGAAAACTGTTGAAGGGTTAGCCTTCTTTTCTGTGATCATTGCAGTGATTTGTCTGTCTCCTGCCATATTACACATTACTTTATTAGTGCTCTTCTTAAAGAGAGAAAAAAAGTTAGGATTTCATACAGCTGGAAAAACTGTCATGTCTAGACTGGAATCACTGAGTACATTGTAATCATTGATACTTTAAGCATGATCAAAACCTCAAGCATTTGTCTGCTTTCAGCACAGCATGGTTAACAGTCATTTCAAACATGGTTTCTCTCAAGTTTGTGAAATGGAATTAAAAAAGAGACAATTTCTGGAAATATCTACTTTCATATTCGACTTAATATGACCTAAATCACTTCTGCTCTACATAAATGGAAAACTTTTCAAGGAAACAAAAGTACACACAAACCCTGATTATTCTTTCATTCGCAAGCAAATCTAAAATATGGTGTAGTTATCTATTTGTAAACAGATATATACATGCTCAAAGGTGCTTGAGCATAAAAAGCAGGGGTGTCTGCTGTATGTGTAAAAGAATCAAGAGGACATATAGCTACTTCAGCCAGGCGGGGTGACTGCACAGGTCATTATACGTACCTTGCTACTACTTCAATTTTTACTCAAAGCAAAAGCAGGCACAGAAAAATGCAGCTATAACTACAGAGTTGTTTGCGTGCATGCGAGCGTGCACACACATATACTCTCCCCTACTCCTGTTCCCTCCCTCTCTCTCTCACACACACGTATATTTAAACATATACCAATGTCAAAGTACAATAAAACATGGCATACCACATAAATGCAAGCTGCTGGTAGTACAGAATAAACTGAATAAATAAACTCTCAGATTAGATGTGAAGAAAGCTGTTTAAGGCAGGTGAGTGACACGCAGGACTATAGAGGGAGTGGGGACAAATTCTCACTCCTCTCTCACACACAACAGTAAAACACTTGGAGGCCAGCAGCTCTATAGCCAAGGTGTAGCAGGAACTTACTAGATCTCCATCCCTTAAGTAGGCTTGTTACTGATGAGACTGTGTGATAGGGGTTGTACTGCGACAGAAAAAGGTGCGTAAAGAGATGTGAGAAGCAGGTGTGCGGCTGAGACATCAGGGTGCATTTTACATGGTGCAAGGTGTTTTGCAGTGGCACCTTGCTGTGCAGACACCCCTTTCTAGAGGGATGGCTTGTGCACCTTTGGGACATCAGTCATCAAATGATGAAGAAAGGAACGAGGTATGGATCTCAAAAGTACATTTCTAAAGTGGGAAGCTGGCATGTTCAACAGGGACCACAAGGAATATGGTCACATTATCAAGACAGCTAGCAGTTACATTCTTTTAAACCATGAGCAAGTTAGGCAACTTAAGCTGGTAGCAACATTACACTGATATCTATACATATATATGCGCACGCACGCACACATACACACAGAGCCACACAAACACATGCATGTAACAAAGTTCTACAGAACACTTGATTACATGATTCTCAAATATAAATAAATATAGTATTCACATTTAGAGTTTTACATAATTAAAATGCAGACAAAATTATACTGGCTGCTAGCACTTGAAAAACAACTTATATTCTTAAAAGATAGACGTTTACACAACAAGTAAAATGTGTTTTAAAAGATATATTAAAATCTATTTAAAAACAGAAAATCAAGCATCAAAATGTCTCTTCTTTCACCAATAGACTTCCCATGACCTTCCTTGTTCAGCACCACCAACCACCCCAAAACTACAAAAGTGTGTAAAAGGTCTAAGAAAACAGAAAAGGGGAAGTTGATCTAAATTAATTTGTCATAAATGTGAGATAGGAAGCTGTCCCTTCATGCACTGGGCCAAAAGTCCAGAGAGACAAACAAAGAGTAAAAACTACACTGGAAGTAAATTGAAGGGGGACAGGTTACAGCAGCATAATGAAGGATGAATACTGAAATAGACACGTTTAGAGAAATATGTTATGGTGAAAACATCTAAGATTAAGGAGGGATGAAGAGAAGGATAATGGATAGAAAATTAAAATTTTAAAATATGTATGCTGATCAATGGAATGACCGCTCACCAAATGAAGATTTGTCTAGTACTAAGGAAAACCTTAAGGAATAATATTCTACTAATGACTGTAAAGAGCATAACATTCACAGAATGTCTGCAAAAAATAAAAACTTTTCATAAAGCAAAGCACAGGGTATCAGATTCAAGAATAATAAATACAGCTGGAATACTTTTACCCTCTCTCTATATAAAATATAAGTTACTATCCCCAATATATAATAGTTAAAGTTCGCTGTGCTACAGATTAGTCCCAGAGACAACCACAATGCAGTTGTTAGTATTCTGTACTATTGCTGACTGCCACAATTAAGTGCACTGAAATAGCAAACAAAAACTTGCAAAAATAAATCTAAAGGAAAAAAAAATCTTGAAGCCAAGCCTGAGTTTCTCAGAATTCTAGAGCATATTTACTTAACATCTGGCAAAACCTCTTGTATGAAGATTAAACAAGCTAAACAGATTAGAAATAAATATATTCTGTTTTCTCCAAAAAGCTTAGAGTAACCCAATAACAATCATACAAACCATTAAAAGTCATCTGTAAATGAAGGAGGCTTCAGTTTAATATTAATATTTTTTCATGTTTATACTTATCATATTCCTGAATGTAAACACAGATCAGGAAGGAAAAGATAGATTCTGTGCAGTATTATTTTCTTTCTCAGGCACACAATAGGATGAAGGAGCCAACATGATTCCAGTGTCTTGCCTCTACTGTTCAGCCACATGAACCACATTACCCTAATTGTCTCCCCCTGCAGCCCAGAGAATACAGGGTTCTCACACGTCTTGCTAGGAAGTCTTCAATAAATACACACCCAATTTTACAAGAGTCCTTTCAATGTAAGGCCTTACACCCATCAAAAGCCTAGCTTGCTTCTGCAGGGAGGTTAAAGTGTGAAAAATCTGTTCATCGGGTAATTTTGAAAAAAAGGAATTTATTGTGAAATATTGTGGAAAAAAACAGGATGAAAAGAAGAAACCAAACAAACTGTAAACACGCAAACAGGAATAACAAAAAACTTAGGTATGATTGAACCCTTAAACAGTGCATGAGCATGCTGTGGAAGATTCTTCCTAACACAGAGGGTGATCACTTCTTTGGCAGATTACAATTAGGAGAGCAGATATACACAGCTGCAGAATAATGGTAAGACACCCTCTCCAAGGCCAGCTGTCAGCAGCTGAAGGAGAAATCTCAAGAAGAGCAATTTTATTCTTTTCATTCCTGATCTGTGTTGATCTATTATTCCTTTCCTGTGACCTTCCTGATGGCAGTGGGATTAATACTCAATAGTGCCAAAACAACGAAACAAATGTTGTTAAATCTCAGGATATCAAATACAAGTAAACAAAGCAGACAATGCTATAAAATAAAAATACACTAATCAGCACAAACATCCGTAGATAATTCACAACATAAGGGTATGACCAGTTGCTGTTTCTGGGAGGCACAGAGGGGTATTTCACAAAGCCATCAGAAGAGGCAACAAAGGTGGAAGGTAGTAAGGAATTCCATATGACAAATAAAAGTAACAAGGACAGCAGTGGTAAACTTACGCAGGAGGCTCCAGCCACTATCTGTACTACTGCCAGGCTGATAATAAGTAATGTTTGCGTCCGTCTACAGCGAGAAACATGGGCAAAAAAAACTAGTGACCATCTAAAAGAATAAAAGTGAACACGCATCATTGACAAAAATGAAAGCAAATGAAGGAAAAAAATAGTAGAGGTGGACAACCCATTCTGTCTTACTTGCAAAAAGTCCTCCCCCACCCCCTTTCCACAAAATCCCATTTTACTGAAATCCAATATCTTTGTGCTGCACATTACATCTGAAGAGTAAAAAAAAAAAAAAAGAGTTTGAAATCAGGAGAACAGAAAATAAGTGGAAAGAAAAGATTATAAGTGACATTAATAGGTGTCCACCTTACTTTTTCCTACCAAAATATCAGCTTAAAGAGCCAAATCCATACATGCCAGCAAAAATCAGTAAGTACATTCAAATTCTTAGACACTGAAATCAACAGAACATTCTGGCACTATCTGATGGACATGAACATTTTGCCATAACAAAAGTGCAAGGGTTTCTTTTTTTTTAAAAAAAGGAAAAATGGAAAATGAAGAAAGGAGAGAATCAGACTGTCTTGGGCCGCTCTTCATTGGTAATTATGATGAAAGGATCATACAAGTATTTACAAGAATGTTCTTTCTTTGCATTCAAAAACCCTAACAGATGTTCAGTCATTTATTAGTAGTCCCCTTTCTGAAAGTGAGGTGATCTTGGCTAAGAAGCTGCTGGCTGCTATGAGCTGCTTTATATCACCTTTCACACAGAGGCCTATACTCTTTCTTCATATCAGATCGAGTTACAGCACCTCATGTGATCAGTCTGTCTTTTGCAGCCTTATCTTCTCTCCTTTCTTCCTTTGCCTCATGTGTCAGGTAAATAAGACTTCTTAACAACGTTTAGTCAAAGGGGTTGAATCACAAACAGTGTAAATCTTCAAACACAGCCATGCACTGTATAAATACCCAACTGCAGAAGAGGTTCACAGTTTAAATCAGACGCACATTCTCAAAATCATGAACAGGAGTAGTATCAATGTTGATAAAACAAAAAATAGATTCATTTTCAGAAAAAAATCAAATTTAATTATTTAAAGCTAAGAAAAACATGTTTTAAGGAATCTTTATCCTAAAAATTGTTTCCTTTATCTTAGTGTTAAACTCTCCTAAAATTAATGAAACATTTTCATTAGCATTATTTATCATGACTTGCTTTGAGTGGCTGTTGCTAATAGTACTACCTTATCTCTCACAAATTTGCATAAAACTTTTTAAAATTGTGATTTGAAAAGAAGCCTAACTCCATTTTCTCAGATGATTTTAAAAAAGCAATTATAACTCACTAACACGGCTAGTAATATCGGTTTTTTCTTTCCCTTTTGGTGCGAAATAGCTAAGTGAATCCTCATCAACAGAGTTATGACTAACGAATGACTGATCATGTCTGATTTCCACAATAGATTTTTTTATCTTACTTATTTCTCCATATGATTTACAGTTTAAGTATACCATTTTAAGACATCTATTTTTAATCAGATTTAGGTATTTCTGATGTTTACTATAAATTCTGCTAGTTGTTTTCCACAAAAAGTAAAGGCATACGGCCTGATGATGAAACACAAAATAAAAGTTTTAACAGCCAAATGCCTGCATCCTAGAACATCACATATTTGGTAATACAGTTCTAGCATCTCTGCCCCTATGCAATGGGTCATACCTAAGAAAAGCAGTCTGGTCCAGAAAAACAACTATACTAGACTAATAAGACAATTAGTCTCAAGAATTAAGATATGAAAAATGGCTTCACAAATCTCCAAGAGGAGCAATCATGATTACAATGCTGAAATCACATGAATGTCTGGAACAATGGTACTTAAAACCTCTGTCAGCAATCCAGTTAACAGCTTCACCACTTAACCACACATGGACTAAAAACCGACCAAACATACAAAGGTCAAACAAACAACAAACACGTCAAACTGCTGATAACAAGACACACTTGTCATAATAAATATATAAACATATATTGTTATAACAATGGAACATGACGAAACACTCTTGACAGCATAACAAAAAACACTTACATCTGCTGGCACATACTCTACAGATGATTTAGAAGTTGCTCGTTCAACTTTTGGGCCAGGTTCCGGAGTCCAGAAGACACAACACAGCATGGCCAAGGTCTGGACATCATGCAGTTCTATGTAGCGGTCAAGACTGAAATCATTGCAGTGCACTGTTGAGGTCAGAGAAGCAGCATGAAGCTTTGAAAATTATGGGATGCAATTTTTCCTCTGATGATTGAGTAAAACTCTGTGCAAGATACTAATTCCCACAAATCTGAGTGAATAGCTCTCTTGGGTTCTAGAGATACATGCCTACAAATATCATCACACAGAAAATGGTCGAACTCCCAACCTCACATTTGTCCAGAGATCTTTCTAATTAACCCCTGATCTCCACTGACTGTGGCCTTGTCAGCAAAATCCACGAACAATCTTGATGCCTGGATTGTTGACCTCTCGTGCATAGTAATGTTTGTAGATGTGTAGCCAGAACAGAAGAAGGGTATTTCATTGAGATGTAAGGAAACAATATCTTGCACTGAGCTTTAAAAGCTTTTAAAAAAGAGGGGGAAAGGATGTTAATGAAGGAGACAATTTGCATGACCCAAGGTTGGCTAGATGTTTGAGTTTTATGCTGTGCCAGCAACTAAGGCTATATCATGGCTACATGACCAAAGCAATTAGCAAAATAGAACTAGGAAAAAGAATGTTACATGCTTTTGTCAGATCTAAGAAGAAGAAGGTAATGGTGATGCCATGAAAACCTGAAAATGAATTTACTTGGAGAGTCAGAATGAAAACTGTGCCACTCTCTTCATAGCAATTGATTTCATTTAATTTTATTTATATGTATCTATAAACATTTCATTTTTTTTTAGTGTCACCCTACAGTTGTTGGTGGCTATGACATAATGGCTATGAAATGGCTGAAAGTCCTTCATTCAGTACAGTGCTGAAATTTTGTATGCCTTTCCAAGACTTAATTTTCCCCTTGAATAACATAGTTAAACTGAGCAATTTCAATGAAAATAATGGATGATTCTCTTCGAGTTAAGGAGTTAAATCCCTTTGAATGTTGTCCTAGTGCTCTCATTATGAAAACAGCAAGAGTCAGTCATTGATCATCAGTCTTTTCCAAGGCGACAAAGAAGTGTCACTTCAATGGCAGCTCATTGAGAAACGTGCACAAACTCATACTTACATGTACTGAAGTAGCCGTCTTCCAAAGGGCAGTCTGGCCCATGGTGTACCACTATCAGGATTGGGATTGGGTGAGAGTGCTTTTGATGACATGACGGAAACCATGTTCCACACCTGAAAAAAAAAAAAAACCATTTACTTCTGCTCCATTTCCTACCTCACAATCTGTCAAATGTACTCTACTAAATATAAACGTATTCCACAACATTGAAAAGTTGTTGTCTTTGCTGTCGGGGTCTTATCACTGGCTCTCCTAAAACAACCCATCAATCTGCTTTTCCTTTGACTTTTTTGTCTGTAGCTTTCCATTTCCGGACCCTGCCATTAATTAGCTTTATGTGCCACCAAGAGTGGTTTCTTTGGGATGGGGGTGTGAGGGGTGCAGAAGTAGGTGGTTTCTTTTTACACCCTCCCTCTATCACTCATGTATATATTTTTGTTCAATACCTGAACAAGATCTCTTCTTCCAATGCTAGCTGCTATACTTGCATTATGGCGACATGACCCTTCTAGATCATTCACGTCCAGTCTGAAAAAAACGTTATGTAAACCATTACAAGGTAATTTTTTGAAAACATTTATTCAAATTTGTAAATGAAATCATGCAAGCATATGCACATGTATTCACACAAACTGGCATGAACCGCATGTACATGCAACATTTCTCATACATGAAAGAACCTATATAATATAAAAGGGCTATGCAAAAATAGCTGTGAAAGCTACACCTATCCACCACATTTTTTTTAATCCCAGGACCAATAACGACCACTTACTTGTAGTTCTGGGCCAAAAAACGGCTGATACCCAAAAGGGGCGTGCCATCAAAGATTTTGACCTTGCCAACTGACTGCTGCTTTTTGGTGGACTTGTCCACTAGTTCATGCTTTCGATGCCTTCCGGAACGTGGCTTGTGCTACAAAAGACAGAAAAATACAACCTTTGCTTCCAAATACCAAGTATTATAAGAGTGAGGTAAACAGTTGCATGACTTGAACAGCTGGATACAAACTTTGTCAAAATCATCATGTTTTAAAACAGACTAAAACAGGTAACATGGGTGAGATTTAAATGTCAAACAGATACAGCTGAAAGAAGTTAACACTGGCACTTCTTGTCAGCAAACAGAAGTAAACTATCCAATGGTTTTACTCACAAACCTCAGCACAAGATTTGTTCTCAAGATACATGTCTACAAATATCACCGTTCACAGAAAAAAGTCAAAATTATAATGTCATATTTGTAAACAAATATTCCTAACATATATAGTCCCAGCTCCCCGAGGGCTTACCATGTCCATATACAAAACTGTTGTGGTTATTGACTTCTCTGCATACAGGGTGATGTATGTGAACATGTATCTCAAGAACAGAAAGGGTCGATTCACCCATACCTTAGGAATATAGTACCCTGCACTAAGCTTTACCCAATAATTCAAAAAATCACTTTGCACTTAGTTTTTGAAAGACTGAAAACATTGGACAGAACTGTAAAAAAAAATTAAATTAGAATCACATAAAAAGAGTTGCAAATGCTCAACTAAAGATAGAGATTCAATTATTTGGTGTACATTTGAGTGTTATATTCAATCACATGAAGTTCAGTTTTTTTCCAGTTCAGAATTTTATATGTTAGGAAATCTCTCAGCTGCCAGTAAATAAATCCTCAAAAACCATGTAAAGTAAGGACTGGCCAAGCCCACTGAAACATATAAATATATAACCTTGTCTTTATGTATAAAGAAGTCAGAGATGGATGGCAGATCCGAGCTTGGTGTAGGCGGACTGCGAGAGAAGATTGCCGAGAAAGCAGATATTGTGCTGCTGGCTTTCCATGGGGCCTGCGTAAAGGCTGCCAGGTCCGAGAGAGACCTGCAATTGCAATGACACCAAAAAATTCAGAGCTTAAGCTGCTTCTCATTACTTACAAAGCAGACCATCAATGACTTACTGTGTCATGGCCATCAATGAAACACTCTGTTATGGCCACAGATTACACAAGCATTGGTTCTCCAGGATACAAATACTGGTTCTCAAGAATATATTAGTGGATGTGTGAAAGGAGGACAAATGACTACCCTCAGCCCTCATCATCTAAAATATTACTAAATGAACATACTAAATCAGTAACACAATAAATTTACTACTGATCTTCCAACTGTCTGATTCTTAATATCTACAGCAATAGATCTTCTGATCACATTGTACTGATATAAATGATCAAATTAAAACATGGACCTACATTGCAGTAAAGTGCTTCCCTACATTAAGGCCATGTAGCGACACACCTTATACACAGAGTATAACTAGTTAGCGAACTAACTTCAGTTTCTGCATTAGACTGGAAAAGATAAAATAGCATCACAATGGTAAGAAATTTCTGCCTGCTGACTTACTTTGGAGTTATTTCTGTCCCACCTGAAACTTTCTTCATTTCTGCTGGAACGCCAAACAACACAAGCAGACCTGGAGATAAAAAATAGCAAAAAAAAAAAAAAATCTGGCATGTTATTGGTATGCATTTAATTCTTTCTTAACATATGATGATAAAAACAAAAGAAAACTGCTAGTGGCAAAAAATAAACAAATAAAAAAAATAATTCTGACTGCTAGGAAGATTTGCAAATAATAGCAGAAAATGAATTCTCATTATATAGAGGCCAGCTTTTTTTCTTCAAGAGAAATATCTTAGAGTTTATACATGAGAGACATTTCTGTTATGGAATGAAATATGGAATGAAAAATGAAAAATGTGTTTTATCTTCTAACCGTTTGAGCAGAACCGAGCACCACTTGTGCGTGGAAAGGGAATACTGGAATCCTGGAAACTGCCTAGTGAATACAAGGGAAGGTAAGGTGATGGCTGCACTATAGGAGGCTGCTGCCCACGAGGAAAAGATGCTTCAGTATCTGGTGATCGCCGTTCGTCCTGAAAGGGAAAACAACTCTTGTGGGACTGTTTTCTCTGATTTTGAACCTAGCATTCCAGGCTCATGAACGAACATTTAAAAATATTTTTTTGTGCTTTCTGGAATATGGTGTACATCATTTCACAAGATTATGATAGAAGCCATTAACTGATGACTGATCCCTTGCTAAATATTTTGACATTGTTGATCAAAGTGCTGATATTGCTCACTGTACCCACCCAAACACAAGGACAGGCTTTTGGTTTTGCTGACAAAGACAAAAACTCAACGGTGATCTTATATCAGGCATCAAGATTTCTTCAGCTCTTCCACAAAACCCATATATAAAGTGGTGAAGAACAAGAACAGTTTGAATCATGTTGTATCTGCTCGAAAGTTGTTAGGATGGACCAGAGCAACATTCAGACTCTCTATAATAGACAAAAATTTTTAAAAAGTGTCTGCAATTCTATAAGACGACAGGCATGCCCTCTTGGGAGAGTTCCATCAGCTTCCACTGGGTCGCCGAGTCTGTGTGCCTTCATACAGAGCCAACTGAGACGGAGGCTGTCCTTTGTTGTTTTGGCCGTGCAACTTCTAGTGCCACCATGTGTGAGTGAGTTGTGATTAGGTGCAGGTCTGAATTACAATTGGAGATCTGTATGGTGTGGCAGATATGAATAAGATGGTATTGTTGATGTTGCTCTGTGTTGTTCTTGACTGGTTCCTTGTAGAGTTTTGTATCTTATCAAGCTGTCTTACTACTCACCAAAATGTTGTCAAGCTCGTTCACCATCTGTCGTAGGCATGGTTCCAGACAATTATTATTGCGCCTAACAAGCCGCTGGAAGTCTCGTTTATTGCCTGAACAAAAAAGAAAAAAGAGGTGATCTTTCTACATACACAAGGCATATGTACAACATCTTTCAATAACTTGTTGGAAACAAGTTTCCACACTAGTTTACCCCTTAACCCAAGGGTGCCCAACCTACAGCCAGCGAGCCACATCCGACACTCTCATTTTAACCAGACACAACATAATTTAATTTTGAAACTCATGATTCTGGCAAAACCGTCATGTTCTGGTTCATGAGATTTTATATCATGCCCAATGCGGCCCTCAGACGAGGGAAGTTTGGGCACCACTGCCTTAACCTGTGTGTAGTAATGAGTGGAGGACATGAGAGACAATTCAAATGACATGGCTCTTCATTATGGTCTGTTTCATCCCTTGACCTATGTGTGGTGATCAGTGGAGGACATGAGAGACAAGGTTCTCCTTCATGGTCTGTTTCCTGCTACTAGCAGGAGGTATCTTCAAATTATGCATGGTATCTGCAAGTTTGAAGAAAATGACAGCATGTCCCACTTTTAAAGCACTGTTGTCAGAATGCGTCAGATAAGCTTGTGCAATAAGACGTTAAAAGAGCCCTATACTTACCTTGATGAATCTTCCTCTGTATGTTGGAATCTAAGGTTGTGCTCAAAAACTTGACAGAAGGTGCAATATTGTTGGGGTAACCAACAGGAAAGGTCAGCTCCAAGCTTCCAGACTCTGCACCACACTTCCAAGTTACTCGACACACATGATCCTGAGCATTTAGCTGATATGAAAACAATATTACAAGGTTAATATCAAGATCATATTTTATACTCAATAACGCATCAAACTGCATCACAAATATGTATCTAACAATAACAAAAATGTAAAAGGTGACAAGTGGCCTCAAACTACTATCTATGGCTAACCTAAAACTTGTAGGCTTATGAAGCATAAGGTTTGCCTGGATGTTTACTGATTAATAAATGTGCGGCATCTGATAGTGGTAATTTATTCCCCTTGGTCAATATACAATCCACAGAAGTCTATTCCAGTCTCAAACACCTCATCCATTCAAGCAAACAGAAGACTTGAACTCAAAGGTACAATTGCATATTAAAACGTCCCTCTTCCCACTCACCTCCCCTGCACCTTCTGAAAAGGGAAATTTGTTCCCTAGCATGAGTCTTGCTTATGGTTGTGAAGGTTGTCACACCACACAAGATTAATTCATGAAGAACCCATTACTCTAACGAAGGATTCAAAAATGAATTTTAAGAACATGGCACAGTCACTGCATCAGAGACCCAGTAAATATAATACCAGTGAAATGTCAAATTAGAAAAGAAACCAAAAAAATGTGCAGACTGCAGTTTAACATTGGAATTTTACACTTGATTAATTAACCTCATTTGAGGTAAACTGACCTCATCTATGGTGATGTTGGGTATGTTCTTGTTCATGAGGTTGAACTCCTGCTGAAGAGAGTAAGGCTGCTGTGCCATGACTGTTGTTGTTTTGACACCCTGATCCTCTTCCAACGGCCCACTTTCACTTTGACTCAATTCCCTCAGGTCTTTGATGGTGGATTCGGAGCTGTTGTAGGAGCTGCCTGTTAAGTCCAATTCCAAGCCCTCACCAGTGTCATGACCACACAGCTAAGAAACAGTTATACAAAACACACAAAATATTCACATTAATAATAGTTGATATAAATAGAAGAACAATTATTAGACCAAGAAACAGAAGACCAGAACTCACATATATTTGTTCAGCCTCTGTGTCCTTGTCAACTATATCACAATGTTCTGATAAAGGTGGTATTGCTGAATTCTTTCAGCATGATAAAAACAAAGTGTCTAGGCATCCGTGACACAGCCCAAAAATTCTGGTTAAGTACACTTGTACCCAGGGCACAGGAACATTGGAATACATGCACTATGAAGCATGTCAATCCATCCCTGAACTGTTATTACATTGATCAACCTGTTTCACTTCTATGGGAAATGTTTATAGATTGTGATGATTTGAGTCCTCTATGAATCTAATAATGTAGAAAAAATTCACACACTCATAAGGCAACAAATACAGAAGAAGGAAAAAAACATAATAAAGCCATAGAAGAGGTCTGAATATTGTGAGATATAGGAAATATACATCCACAAGACCAAATAATAAAATTCTCTATCCTTGACATGCATCCAAATAAATATTCACAAACGGCAATACCTTTTGTTTAAAGGTAACTAGACAGACACTGTTTTCCTTTATGGTATCTTTTAACTTGTATATTTTAATATATTTACATATAATTATATCATAATAATTTTGGGAAAGCACTATATAAATGTTCATTATTATTATACTTTCCTGTAATAGTTTGGCTTAGGTCTTCATTCTCTAAGGTTCTTGTGGAGGACATGATCTAGTTAAGTACTTTCAAATAGGTCTTACTATTATGGTTTGTGCATTTGAGAGAACAAGACAGAGACTACGATATAATGTATTATGGTTGGAAGCAAATAAGAGTGAAGCAATGTAAAGGGAATTTCTAAATTTAGAACTAAAATGCAAATTAAAATAAAAATACTGACACACCCAGCTACAGCAACACCTGCACACTTACCTCACATTAACATGTTTGCAAATACCAATCTACATGCGCACACATGCATTGAACTGCACACCAAACATCAATACCAGCTTGATTGCAGACACGACCAGCCACACTAGGTGGAAGACTAATGATTAGTTTACAATGCACCTGCCTATCAGTGATCACTGCTCAGCTTTAACTCCGCCTAGCCTTGACCTTAACAATCATCACCAGTCCACTGGCCTCCTTAAAGTATCGGCTTCTACCCGGTTCAGTAGAAAGTGTGTTTTTCAATACCAGGCCGATGTGTGTGTAAGATTGAGAGAGAAAGGGAAGTGGGGGAGGGGGCAGGTCAAGACTTTGAAGACTGTAGATGGAAGGAGATAGAAGGTAGGGGGGAGGAACCAGTAAATAAAAATAAAACTCTTGCAGACCAGAAACAGAAAAACTGTTGCAAAAATAATTTCCCCCTTACTATTATAACTACATTAGCTCTACCAGGTACATTAGCTATAATGATCTTCCTTGCAGGCTAACACTGATGCACACACACAGACACATGGAGAAGCATAGGGGATGGGACAGGGGGTAAAAGCTTGGAAGTTGGGAGGTGACCACATGAGAAGGGGTGTGGGTTGGCAAGAGGAACCAGTCATGATAAAAACCTATGTACATAGAGAACAGAAGAACTAGTGCAAAAAGACAAGTTCCCTGCATTTTCACCTTTTTTTCCACAGGCAATCATAACAGACCATGCATGCTAGATACAATAATCTCTCTCTTGCGCCAAGTGGTGTGTGTGTGGGAACTAAATCACTCAACTCCAAATCCATGGAAAAGAAAGGCCTGCCACATCAGGGCACCACACAAATTCAGCTTTCAGTCACCTTCACCAACTTCATCCACTCCCGCTTCTACACCTCTCCACCTCCTAATCTTGCAACCTTCCCCACCCCCACTCCCCCACCCCCTCAAGAAAGCACAAAGAAGAAGCCTACCTGGCCACAGCCCCCACCTCTCTCTCCCCCCCCACCTTGTGGGCAGGCTAGACGTCTGGTGCCTTGCTGGCCTCGCCAACCTTTTTGCTGCAATGTGGGTGCGGGAAAAGAATAGAGACCATCAGACTGTCGTGCACTGCCCAAGACTGCGCGGAGGTCTGACACTTGGAGAAGGACCGCCTCCCTTAGTGCAGCCACACCTAGCAGCAGAGAGCGCGCGCCGTCACAGTGCGGTCGGACCTTCAGCAACCAAGTAGTGCCGACAGCCAAACTCCTACGTCGACGTCGCCCTCACCGCTGCTGACGTCAGGCTGATGATGGAGGAAAGGCTGATGATGCCGGCCCTACTGCTTGCATGCACCACCTGGGTCCGCCACATTCGCATCTCCTGCCGCGATAGCCATGTGTCCGCCTCCTCCCATCCCTTTTATTACCTCCTGTCTTGTACGTTCCCCCTCCTCTCTCTCCCTGCTCCGTCCAAACCTCCCGCATCAATAATATGGAAATTAAGGGTCATCATATCAGTACAAACCGACTAAGTTACTGGAGAACCCAAGTTACACACGACATCCTTACCTGCAGCTTTACACCTTCATGCCCAGAAGTGATCACTTTTTTTTGCAGGGAATGGAGTGGGTTAAAAAAAAACCGGAGGAGGGGCCTTCTTAATGCTTAACTGAATAGTGTTGCCAGATTTGTTTGAAATGCACGTCGACTCAGAAACGATAAAACACCTCATCCCTGTCTCAACAAAAGAAAAATTTGTAAAGCGGAACAACTTTCAGTCTGTTTAAAGTACGGATGTGCTAAAGGGCCTTTGAAAATGAATGTGTGACTTCGTCGAGCGTCACAAAAATTTGCAGTAACACAGTGAACGTCTGACCCTTAAACGCGCTGTTTATTCGTGGCAGAAATCTTTATTACCAATCACGTTATAAGGCTACGAGGCTCTGAACGTGGTCACTAAGAACATCTCCAAGTTCTCTGCACCAATCTTTGGTATCGGACCCTTCAATACTCTTCCCAAAGACTGCTTACATCCCCCAAACCACCTTTACCCCTCTCATCCACCCCACCCTCCTTTACTTGCTTCCGCTTTCGACAGAACAACAAAAGTCTAGACGATCGACAGTCGTAGCCCAAGACGTCAACAGGGTTTTCCCGGGGGCAGCCTTGGGGGCGGTCTACCTTACAACAGGCGCAGTGAAGCAGTTCCAACCTAGTCCACTTCCTGCTGTGAAAGGTTTCAGTACTTCAATCGCTTTCATCATCGCCGATTTGCTACTATAGTTTCTTACATGATACCTATCTCCTTTTTACAACCCACCCCACTCATAACCACCATCACGTTTAACCACATAATGGCCAACACTGAGCACCTTCCTTGCCGGTCTGTCAGCCTGTCTCCACGAGCTCCCATGAGTTAGTCTGCAGGGACGGCGTGGGCTGCTGATGTCGTGGCATCCTCATCCCACCATGTCCTCTTCTTGACACATCACACTCATCACACACTTCCTTGTGTCGATGTATCCCACCATGCCCTCCTACCATCATATATGTCCCCGAGTAATACATCCTACGAATACACCTCCAGCTCAGTTAATTTTTTTCCCCAGGAACACAGGACAGAGGACAGATTACAGTTGTACCTGTACCCGCGCCTACACCAACAGCGTGCAGGACGCTCCGTCATGACCAAAGTGATGTTACATGCGAGGTAAACAACTTTACAGTGATGTCACACACTCTTACAAAGTCAACAAGTCAGTCGTATCGACATTCCAAAAGAAATTGCTGTAAGCCAGCGCGTCCTTCTTTCTCATAAAACTGCGAACGATATGAGCAGGTTTTAAAAATAATTTCCTCCTGAACTCCTCACCCTATCACCTAATGTTACCACAAACACACACACAAAAAAAACCCCAAACAAACAAAAAACAAGTCTTGGCAGCAAACAGCAACTGACATGCCTGACCTGGTTACCCATGGTTACATTACGATTACGTCACAACAAGTCAACAACCGAGCGTGCACAACGCCCAGGGTGCGCTGTACCCTCCATGTCTGCTTAAAAAAAAATGTAATCTCCATTTTAAAAAAGTCTTTCATGGTAACTCCACAGATGACCCTTTTCTGACACAGAACGAACACAGATGCAAACAAAGTGTGTGTGTCGGGGTGTGAGGGGGGGGGGAGGCTCTCGGGGTTCTTTTTCTCTACCAGCGTGAAAGCTGCTGTCGCCTCCTTCTCCTTGCATCTCTCGCTCCGTTGATTGCCTGCACTGATTATTGGCACAGCCCCGGCAGTTCCGCCCTGGCCCGGCACGGCACGCGAGAAGGTCGCGCTAAACACGGGGGCCAGGCGCCCAGCACGTGTAGTGCACGCGCATCGATCCCCTCGCACGCAAGCGGGTGGCGCGGAAGCCAGGCGCCTGTCGTTTGATGCACACCTGTCGTCACGCACCCCGCCACATCAAAGGCGAAGTCGGCCGGGCCTAAACGAGGTTTGCAAGACGACAGCTTGCACACGTCCGGTACAGCCGGACCTTCACAGCCCCCGGCAGAGAAAACAAAATTAAAGCAGTTTTGTCACCTCAAGCTGAGCGTGACCACCAGCCGACTTGTTTTGGTAGGCAATGACAACAGCTCATTTCCGCTCCATTTCCCTGCATATGAATCCCCACAAAAATCGCCTCAAAATTAAAAGAGTTGGGGGGGGAGGAGTGTGAACTGAGTTGTACCACCATATCGAGTAATCTGACGTAATCTTTCCAAGCGCCCAACTTTTTCTTGGCGTGTCACGGTTGGGATAGCTTGGTGCCCACATCCACTCCATGGTTCCTGTGTACCGTGGAAATGGCATTCACGTCTAATGCTCCTAAACTCTTCTACTCAGCTTCTCGCAGTTTTCGGTGACTTCTTGTTTCAACACCTCGCTCATTCACAACGCCAGGTCTCCCAACAACCACCACCACCTGCGACTCTCGAGCGTTACAAAATAGCTTGATGTTTGCGAGCATGCGCGCGTGTTTTGGTAGTTTCTATGTTGGGGGCGGGGTGGTTTTTGGCTTTTGTTTTTCTTCCCGAAGACATACAAAGTGTAACGTACCTTTATCTACAGCTGCAGTCGCGGGTCCGCTTTGCTACTGCTTTTAACCGTCAAGTCGTCTGGCATCTCCGGCGCGTGCCTCCAGAGAGCAGAACCATGAGCGGGCGGTACGAACTACAGAAGACTAAGGCGCGGCTGGCGGTCAGATACTCCCCGCGCCCAGTCTCTTTCTCCACTCAGGTGCCGACTGCGACTGCTAATAGTACCCTGCGAGTTGTTGCTCCAACTACAAATCACCGAGTGGTCTGCAGCACGAGACAGACGGATCCGCAGGATAGGACCCTGCACGCGGAAGCGACGTTTTCTCAGAAACTTGGCAGGTGGTGTGGGGAGGTGTGAATTGGGGGAAAGGCAGACGGGCTGGCAGACTGACAAATGCGGGACACACACCCACTGCCACAGTCACTTGATACTGTGTGTCCAGTTAAGACCCTTTATTACCAGCTGCCTAAGCACCAAGATTAAAGACAAAAATAGTCACCAGCTCAAGCAGTGTTAGTCACAAATATAAACAAATCTGAACAGTGCTGACATAGTCCTCTTAAATGTCAAACAAAGGGCTATCTGTATCTATTATTTTATAAACATTGCCATCAGTTCCAAACTTATGTGTCACTGTTCTCTGTCGGGCTGGGAATCACGACACCAACGAAACTGGTGACACAACAACGAAGTCGCAAAGGCAACGCAAGGCATTTTCCCCACCCACCCGTACTTCATTCTCTCACCCACCCATCCAATGTGTGTACACTCTGCATTTTTCTTATAAGGCGGCTGCATCTATTTTTTTTTAAGAGCCATTAATTGGTACCCTGCTAAATGACTTAAGCGGCGCAATCTCTCATAAATAAGCAATCTATGGCTGAGTTGTGCAAGTGGAAGCGGGGTGGCGTTGGGGTTGGGTAGAGGGAGGGGCTGGTGGAAAATGGGTAGGGAAGCGTAAAAGGTTTCGGAAATATTAACGAGTCTGTACTCAAGCTCTGGGTATGCTGCTGATCTGTGTGTGCGTGTGTGTTGGGGGCTGGAGGAAGTGCACGCGCACTAACGGTTGCGTTAGTAAAACACTGAATGATCAATGGCTGTTTTAATTAGCTATGCGTGACAGCTCCAAGTTGACCAGCTTGTGGTAACCAAGCGTAACGACCACGTACTGTACAGTCGCACTGCCCCGACCTTCAACACAAATGAAGGCCGTACGCGCTTCTATGGACAAAATGTTCACCTGCCATGGCCATGCTACACCAGACGTGAAATGACCCACCGATCACTCAAGCGAGAACGCGGCTGCACTTGAAACATAATCACGGGCATGACACTTTAGGTTCTTTTGAACGACTAGGAAGTGTGGCAGCTGTCAAATGTTTTTATCTGAACACTTGTTTTGTTGTATGTTTGACAGACTGTTCAAAACACTATTATTTTACACCTTGAAAAATGCAGCAGAAGCAAGGGAATAACTCATCTGAACTGGATTCCATTGGTGAAGTTGTTTTAAAGCCTACATTTCTCGCTAAAATGTTTCGATTGTAGCCAGTTTCAATCTGATCCAAGATATCACTAGCTTTTAGTCAGTAGTTTGAATAATGCATAATATACTTCTGAGTGTATTTGTGTATTTTCATTTAAAAGTAGACAGATTCTGTAAATTGCATCAAAACTGCAGAGAAATGCACACAAGAGTAATTTATTATTACTGCTATTATTCTTATTATTAGAAGTTTACTAACACAATATTCAATATAATTACATTAAAGCTGTCTTTCCTGAGAATGGTTAACTTCCCACAGACTGTCTTATCAATCTTTCATTGCTATCTGATTTAGATTTTATTTCCACCCTGAAAAAATGAATATAAAGTGACCAGAGCAACAGATTCATTGAAGGAAATGTTTTTTAATTTAAAAGATAGAGATAACCTGACAGCACGCAGGTGTGCACATTTGCATGAATATTTTGAGTTGCCATGATGGTTCTCCCCTAATTCGCTAGAGCCATGAACTTTCTCTCATACTTTCTGGTTATGTGTAGAGAAGAAAACGTTTTAAGGATGGTAATTAGCAAACTTTTGTAATCACTCAAGTGCAATAAAATGAAAATTTTCTTATAAAGTGACATCTCTATTGCCTTCAGTTTTTTGTCACCACTACAGTCAAATCTCGCTACTATGCCACCTACCGGGACCGAGCAAAAGTGGCATAGTAGGAGAGTGGCATAATAACGAGGGTTCGTAAAAACGGCTTTATTTGTTCGTTACCCGTCAGTCAAAAGCTCTCAAGAATCGTCGGCTGGCGCTAGGTGTCTCCTCTCATTCTCCCCCTCACCTCTTCATCCTCCACCCCTCCCAACCACATCCGCGCACCTGCATCCTGTCGCTAGTCGACCCCCTCCCGCTCTCCCTCTGTCACGGGGCTGTCACCCGGCCAGCGACCACCCATCTCCACCCTCCCTGTGTGCGTGCTATGTTCCATTCCACCTAACTGCCATGTCCCACACTACCATATAATAATCGAGCATTGCGCTGAATTTCGCAACTTGCATTTTTTAACAATCACACAATAGTGGATAGTAGCGAGAGTCGGTGGTGGCATAGTAAATTTATTTTGCATTGAATTTTGTCGGGACCGAGCAAAAGTGGTATAATACCGAGAGTAGCATAGTAGCGAGATTTGACTGTATTAATATAAATTTTGTTATAGTTGTTATTAACACTATTAGCATCAACCTTCACAATAGCTGCTGACGTCTACTGCAAAATAAAATAAAATTTATAGTAAATTTGATGAAGTTCCTACTCTTATGAAACTTTTTCCTTATCATTCCATGGCCGCTCAAAACATAATGGGGCTACAATCTGAGCATACAGATATCTTAAAGAAAGCAACTGCAATCCCCAAACAGGCAGTCCCAATGTCCCTATATATTTATTTTAGCATTCTTTCACTTATAAACTGTTATAAATATCTTTACAGCATTATAATATGATGACAGGAGCTGCTGTGAAAGAGAACATGATGGATGTTGCAACTCACCCGCTGAAGACTGGGTTCAATCCTCCAAATGCGAAGACTCTGATCTCTGGACCATGTGACTAGCTGGTAATCCCGCACACCTAGTACAGAAATGTTCATGTCAGACTTTTGAAGCCATTTGCATGTTAAAAGATGCCCTTATCAATAAATGTCTTCAGTTTAATTCTCTATTTATAACAAAGTAACCCTTTCATCAATCAACATTACTGAGCATGTCAAGCTGTCATTTAACAAGCTTATCTAAGTCTAAAATAACAATTGTTCTTACATTTCATTTTTGAAACACTGGGTTGAGGAAGGATATTTTTAATATTCAGAGTTCGCAATTACTTTTTCAACAGCAAAGATCATATGAGTCAAATATTTACATCAAAAATTTTCCATATTTGGCTTTTTTTAATTTACACCATGATCATTGTTGTACACAAGACTACAGCACACCCTTCTTTTACTTTCAAATATAAACAGCTCAGAAAATGAAAAGCAGAGACTTCCTGAGCCTTCTAACAACTAAGAAATAGTTTCAACCCATTTGAGTCCGTACCATCTGTCTGTCGACGCCACTGAAACTCCAAAACAACATCTTTGTGGCCAACAAAGGTATGAATCGGCTGTACTTGGTTTTGTGCATCCATATTCCATAAATATAGACTATTTTCTCCTCGCCGCAATTGAGGTACTACAACAGTCATTAGTCCTGTTCCGAAGGGCTGTAACACCAAACATGCACAAGCACACATACATAAGATACACTTTGTTTTCAAAACATGTAAATTACCTGGTTGTACAAAACATGTCCACAGACTTGACCAGCTGATCACAAGTTATCATTCTTGACATTGTATTCCTTTAAATAAATCTGATTTATTAGACTTTTGAATACAGTTTTAGTCCTTTTTCCAGTCATCATCCCAATGCATAAATCTGTGAAAAAAATCTTACCAAATATAGGCACTCAAGGTAACTAATTTCTGAGTCAATGATTAACAAGCAAAATGGAAGGTACACAGATCTTTTTCATCCTGATTTCAAGATATCAAGCTTTTTTTCACTAGCTCAAATAGTTTCCATGAATTTTAAAAAATATTTTAATGTTCTAAAACTATTTATTTAGCATCTATCAAATAAACTACACCATTTGAAAAGAGCAAATGTTATTTTTTGTTCACGTTCTAAATGCAATGAATGAAAACTGTGTTTTGGAAATTTAAGTATTTTTCATGAAACTACATTACAATCATAGCAGCTTGCTTAGTTTGAAGTGCATACTAAATATTGCTGCATAAGAAGAATGTTAAGAAGCTTCTTCCAGAGGAAGTTGTTCAGCTGAACTGAGATCATCCCAGTGTGATGTCCCTTTACCTAACAAGCTTGATGGAACCAGATCTCCGCAGTTATGTTTTTCTGCTCTATGTGATTTTAGTGCCGTTGTATTGTCCTACACTTTTTGGTGGTATCCATGGCATTTTGCTGGTTGCTTTGTTTGTTTGCCTATGGCTTTAAACAAAATTTTTTTTTTATCTATGGATTTCTTGGCCTAACAACATGACAGATTTTTCATTTGTACAAGTCCTTAATGACCTTACATCATTGCAAATCTCTTGTATTTATCTATGCTCTTGATTATTTATCTTTTCAGCTTTGACAAATGACTGTATGATCTGCAGATCTAAATTGTGACCTATCAACATGCCCTGGAATTCCATCAACTTATTTAACGTGTCATTCTTTGTAAAGTGCCCCGAGCTTATCCATAGGGCTAGGATATTACAAAACAACTTTATTAGTATCATTATCCATTGTGAAGTAGCAACTTTTGGACATGCACGTTTTGTGAAAGGGACTAAGATATGCTTCTGACAGCACAGTTTGCTACTTACAGTATATCTTGCTCTCCAGACAGGAGCACCTGAATTGATTGATCCCTCACAGTTCTTTGGGTTTGTGTAGTCCCATATCTGAAACAACAAAAGTCACAATGTTATTTTCACCTTTTGAGTATGATTTCATGTAACAGGACTCTCACAATAAATTAATTTCTTCATAGCATCTTTCTTTCGTACTATGTCAAGTGCTTGCTATGAACATCTACCCCCATTCATGTCTGTTTACAACAGATTGGTTTTAATTACAATAAAAAAGATGGAATTTATTAATAAGCACATTAAGATTAAAAACAAGGCTTTACGGTCATGCTACATTTTGCAGATCTGTCCAACTCTTAAAAAAGCAAAATGCTTGAAAACAAGTTTACTTTGTTGTGTGGTATAGAAATGACAGGGTTTCTAGGTACCAAGAGGATCATATTGCATACTGGTTAGCTTCCATAAATTGTCTTTTATGCCAAATAACTGAGGTTAGTGTAAATTTAACTGAAAGTTTAGAAGTAATGATTCTTAAAGCATTTTATGTGAAACATGTTTGTCTCTGTATCTGAAAGCACTATTTACAAGTTTTCCCTATCATGCCTCTTACCTTTTATGCCCTCATTTTGGTATTCAAAATACCGTTTCATCCTAATAAAATTTGTTTGGATGAATACCTGAGTAAATATATATAACTGAGTTTACGATACTGACATTAAATAAAATTAATGAAAGTGAATGACATTAATTCTTATTGATGCAATGATGATTAACTCTTTTGAAGGAAAATGAGAAGTCTGCTGCAGAACAACACCTACTCTGACATAGCAGTCTTGACTAGCTGTGACAAGATGAAATTCACTGTTTGGACTCCAGTCTAAGCCATAGATCTTGGAAAAATGGCAGGTATATACTGAAGAGGAGTATTGCCTTTCTGAAAATGTCATAAACACACCATATATAATTCTACATGACATGGCAAGCTTATATTTCACCTATTTTCGTCTGTTGCCCAAACCCCAAGAAATGACCTCTAGTATAACAATGATCACCAAGGTAAGCAAAAAAAAAAAAATTTTTTCCAGAATTCTGTAGCAGTTCCATTTATCACAAAATCCAAACTGTCCTCTGGCTATAATATATATTCACCCATCTACTGCCCTTCCATCAACCTTCAAAAGATCATTAACTTGTTGTGCCTAACTCTTAAAAATTAATTTATTGTGTCTCACCATTAAGAAACTTACCCTTGGGTCCCATATTCGGACATCACCTTCATGAGTTGTCGCAAACAAATTGTTCGTAACTTTATTCCACTTGACTTGATACACGCCAGCTGAAAGTTATATTTACAGGAGTGTGAGAATTTTCCACAAGGGAATAAAGGGGTAGCATGGTTTTGAAATTTATTCCGAAAACGGACCTACACAAACTGCTTTCTTTATAAATTTGGTGACATAAACATTTTGATAACAGCTCTCCACAACTAAAACAAATCATTTTGTACTTACCAACAGTCTGAAAAGTGCTGACAGGCTTTTTCGAATCCCTGGAAATTTTGATATAAAATTTCAAAATGTATTAAATTAAACTGTATGAATATGACTGAAATACAATAAATACATAGATAAATGCATGTACACATGTACATTAATGTTAGAAACATAAAAATCATTATCATTTTTAACATCCTTTTAAAATAGGATTGTGGTAATGCACTGCATCTCAAGGCCATTAGGCATTCACTTGAATCCTTGGATAAACATCATATACTTCATTCTACAATTTTAGTGGTGCATCCTTGGTTCACAAGGCTGTAAGTGTATGCTTGGCTTGAATGACTAAACCCATTTATTGCTATGTTGATTTCATTCCAAGACCAAAAAGTCAAATTGTCCCAGCAGGGACGGCGCCGTGTCAGCAGCTAAGGCTATATTATGGCAAGCAGCCAGCCCTGTAAACAGATGTGCAGAGAAATCAGTGCGCTAACCGTTGCCCCTCCTCCTGCTGCCAATGTCAATAAAACCAAGTTGCGGCCCACAATATTCGCTTTATAGCAGAACGTTATAATACTATTAATAATAATAAAGTTGATTTATATAGCACTTTACACCACCATCCAAAGGGAGGCTCGAAGTGCTTTATAAAAAACAACACAGAGACATATTAATAAACGCTGATCTCAAAAACAAGAAGATTATTGTGTGTCCATGCAAATAATGCCATCAGTCCATATATGTCGGCATCCTTGCCTTTGTGTGAATTCTTCATAAGTCAATAAAGTTCTGATTTTAGAAAAGTAGTTGAGGTTAGTGCGATGTTTTTTTTATGGAAGTTCAATGGTCAATCTTTGATGGAGTGGCTTAACTTTTGCAGACAGAAATATGGTTCTATAGTGATAACTGTTGATAGAGCATCACACTAATGTCACTAGTTTGAGAGATGCACGTGTTAGCCTATCAGACCTGTGTTTAATACTACATATAGCTTACTGCTCCGACTCTTATCAACATTAGTAAATACAGTACAGAGTTCTAATTAACAAGAAATGATGTTGTTCAACCACATTGCTATCGGCTGTGTCATTATTTTCTCTTTCTGTTTTACATTCAAAATATATTGGCCTAGCAACCCCTGTGCAGGTAGCGGTCCGGTGGCGTAACGGTTATCGCCTGTCACCAATACAGTGAAGGTTGGCTGCCCAGAGTTCATTTCTCGTCTCGGGCACGCTGTTCTTTCTCTGCACGTGGCATCTGTTTACAGGGCTGGCTGCTTGCCGTAATATAGCCTCAGATGCTGGCACGGCGTAAAAAACCAATTCCTTCCCCCCCCTCCCCTGTGAAGGTGCAGTTTGCTCATGCCTAAGCCTGCCCCTGGTCCCAGGCCCAAAAGACAAATCAATCACCAATGACACAAGTAGTTTTTAACATAAAATATTACCAAAAAGGCCATAAGTCATTCAAACAATTAAGATATGCAAGCTTAGTTGCTTATTTTAAAGTGCAAATAAGTTTAGCACCATTTACTAAATAAAAATGGCCACTTGGCAATGTGCATGCTGAGAACATATCTTACAATGATGAATAAATATGATTTTCCTCTTTAAACAATCTTTCAAATTAAAGATTTTGTCATCATTTTATTGTATTTTGAATTTTTTTTTTGTCTATTATTATTATAATATGCAGAGACGTTGCTGATTGGGCCTGGGATACTTTGACTTTTCAGTCTTGGGACAAAATGAACACAGCTTGGGTGAATTGACTTAGGCTGTGAGGCAATATGACTGGGGCAAAATGATCAGCCCCTGGTGAAGTGACTGAAGACTGTTCTTCCATGTATTCTTGATAATGAAGTCACATCAAGGATATCTGGTAAGGAAGTCATGTATGGTTCTTGTTCTGATATGACGATCCATTGGCGCATGAAAATATATAGATTCAACTTGGTTTTAGTGCATAAAATGGACTTCTAGTGACAATCATATAATAATTTGTCCTCAAAAGGCAAGTAAATGGTTCAGAGTTTATCATGATAGTGACTAATATGTGTATTTCATGGTTAAGAGTGAGTAAAAAAAAAAACCGATTCTGCAATGCACCTTTAATGTTTTGAGCATGCACAACTGGTTACAGAATGTAAGAAGCAAACCTGATATCCCAGAGGTAGGTGAAACTGTCAATTGAGCATGAAGCAACTACATTTACATCAAAAGGCGACCAGTCTACATCACTGAAACCAAAGAAAAAATTTAAAAAATAAGATCTTACTTATGCGTGTTCTGTAATGTGATGTCAACAGTCAACATTCTTCTGATCTCACTAAGCATCGGTTTCTCAAGATTTTCAAAAATGTGTTTTCATCTTTCAATCTGTAGTGATCCGCCTTCACTAATGGCATATGGCTAAGTTTTTGCATTGTTATTTGTTTTACACCATTGACTGTGATTGTCTTTTGGGTACTATGGTATGTACAGCTCAGTGAGTTTGCCTGCTAGCTGGAACACTGCAGAATAAAAGCCAACATTTTATTACTATTATAATTTACCTTATGATCCATGAATGTGCTTTCAAAGAACACCTTGCATTTCCACTTTTATCGTCCATACTGTAGATGTCTAAGCGCTGGTTGCACTGGAAACAGTAAATTTTGAAGATGGATACTTAGGTCTCATTACTTTACGGCTTATTCAGAAATTGGTCATTCAAATTGAATAGCTGTCATAAAGAATACCAATCTTTCACACAATCCTCAGCTCTTGTGATTTTGCATTTTATGTGCCAGTCTTTTTTTTTCTTCTCAGTAAACTTATAATAAACAGAATTTTTTTCATACAAAAGTGGTGGGTGGATACCATAGTGACAAATGACATATTACAATCAAATTACATTTTAGTTTCACCTAAATACAGGTATATAGATTTTGAACACATTTGAAGAAAATAACAGAATTTTTACAAACAAGGCAAAGCAAGTCTGTCTTCTTCACTGTGCATGCATATACATGCAGAATGTGCACTTAAAATCTAAAAGCTTAAAAAAAAGAAATGTGTGTGTGAGAGGAGGGTATGAGAACAACAGAGGGGAAAATTTTTAAAAAGATACTTACTGCTGTGACGTAGAGTTGTGCATGTGATGCGTGAGGGTTGAACTGGACACAACATGTATCCCATTTACTCTGTCGTGCAACACGCACAACAGTTGGTGAACTTTCCCCTTCTTCTGGATTATCCAGACTCACAAAGGCATAGACCTTTTTCCTAAAGAAAACAAAAATAGCTTTTTAGAGATGAGCCTGAAGTTGAAGCTGAGAAGAAGCTGCAAAGACTCAAATGATGCAGAAATCTTTAAGGCAAAGTTTTGGGTAAATTCACTACACCCATGCTGGAAAAATCAAAGAGGTATTACTGTCAAGCTCAAGAAGTGCTAGGGCATCAAAAGAAAAAGAACAACCCTGGCTCAAAAACAACAGGTATTGAACCAGTGCATCTCTCGACTTAAACAATGTTTTTACCACTCAGCAATCTGCTTCTCCAAATTATATATAAAAATAAAGTCTACACTGGGCAAAATTTTGTAATTGTTAATAATAGCCTTATATAAAGATGCCGTTTCACTCTTCATTACCCTGCAAGCAAAGCCCATGATCCAAGGCAATCCAGTGCCATGACATTTGCCTGTAACAAACAGCAAATAAAACAATATATATTTATCTACCACAATCTCTCTTAATTCAATTTGAAATATCTTTATTAATCCCTTCAGGAAATTATTATTTATCTGCACAGCAGATCACATTGCCATTGAACGCTGCGCAGCGCCGTAAGTACAACTATTAATTATATGCAACTGCATATTTTCTCCTACCCTTTCTTGCCTAGCCCAGCACACACACATAGGGGGTAAAACTTTTATTTTTAACATCTCTTCAAGCTGAGAATAATTGTTTACTGCAATGATCTTCAAGTTACATTGTTTATCCCACATATTCTTTTATTACTGAGTCGAATTATCACAAGGTATTGTGTAACATATGCGTTTCGTCTAAATGCTGGAGGTTATGCTTTCTGGTCTATTAAAAAAAACCTCCATTTTAGCATCCCAGATTATCGGATTCTCCTGTTATTGGTTTTGTCGATGCAACTGACTTGCATTGTTATAAGCTATAAGCTTGGCTTGTGATTTCGTCTTGAATATGAAAAAACTGGGCTTTATCAGTGGAAATGCTTTTATTATGATACAATCCCTAATTGAGAACGTTCATCGATAAATGTATGTTTACTCTAAACTCCTCCTCTATTATTACTTGAGGTTCTATCGTCATTCGAAGCCCTACGAGCTTTCACCAGATGTTTGCCAAAAAAGCAACAATGTCTCCTGCACTTATCGAGTCCATCATCAGTATCAGTAAGAAGAACCTGAAATCATTTTAACTCTCCAGTCTACCTGCAGGTCTTTAAACTCCGCAACGAAAGTTTCACTGCTCCATTGAGCAGCCATCTTGCTCAATTGATAGTCTCAATCCACTTGCTGCAGACTGTCATGACGACTTTCGGCACCTCCGCCAACACGAGAGCATAAGTTGATTCGGCAACTTGATTTTTAAATAAACCAGCATTTCGTTCGTTCCTAGTTGGTTAGATTGTAGCACTTTAAATATAAATTTTGTAGTAGTAGAGGTTGTAAAATATTTTTAGTCGGGAAACTTTTCATTTAATTTTAACGTTGGCATTGATCTTATGGTTAAAGTCACGGTTATGGTTAGACGTGCAGAAAGTCCTTGGATTGTGAAAGGCTTGATTTTGGTAAGTGTGTATTGAAAATTTTGGTGAAGGGAATAGGGCTAGTGTCTGTGCAGACAGATAGAATAGATAATATATGTTGCTGCATACTGTCATGCAGAATCGGTGTTATGTTTAGATTGGTTTGACGAAGCAGACGATCGGAAAAGTATTGATTCATGTTCTCGTTTAAGGGAGATACAGAATGTCCTTTTGACGGTCTACAGACAGCAGTATGCAACAAAACTGAGCAGTAAAAGAATATTTATTTCTTTACAGCGCATAAAATTGAAATTTTAATCCTTACGTATTTATAATTTTATTATCAATAAGAGGTTCAGTGATTAAAAATTACTGGGTTTTCCACATAGTCAATCGATCTGTCCCTACAATATATTTCTAGATACCGTCAGTGGCCCCCGACCTCTGGTGCATGCACATTCTTGCGAACACAACTCACGATTTCCCACACACTTGAAACAGTTGTAGGGACACAGCTATTGCATGAGTACATGACTCCATATGGGGTTTGGCGGGGGGCGTGGGGTTTGGAGATATGTCTTTACCATTCTAACCACAACGCTTTTAGGATGAGAAAATCTTTCAGAAATCAAGATGCCCAAACGGTGTCTTATGTTAGTCAAAAATGTACCACACTGAAGCAGATGTACGAATATAAGAAAGTTTATGCATCCCATAAAGTCAGAGTTTGGGTTGGTGATACTAAGTAAAAAGAAAAGTTGAAGATATATTTATCAAGTATGGTTTAAAAGTAAATGATTGCTGGGGCTCTTCATCTCAATCATTATTCAACTTACCTAATACAGTCATCATCGCCTCTTTCTTCAGTGAACTTAATACAGTTAGAAAATCTGTAATGTGTATGGCTTGTCTCATCTTATAAGTCATGTCAGACAGGTGCTTTTATAAAAGTTTTGTCCCCGACATTATTACTGCATATAACTTTATCAAGTGCCACCCACTATGCAAGTCTGAACTCTGTAAACTCATGCTACATCACAAAGTACTCAGATACATATGTTTGGGAAAAAATTAATTGATGACTTAGATTTTAATAATCAGGTCATAGTATAATCTTGAATTGCTGTTAAAAATCATTTTATTTTGTGTACAAAGGATGCCATTTGTATCACATGCTTAACCAATCTACTTTGTAGTAGTAGGTATCACATTAACACAGTTGTAAAGAAATATTAACCTGCTGAATGAAGACAAAACTTGAATTTGTTGCCAGCTTAAAACAAAGCATGTAAACAATAAATGTAGTGATAAGTCACAGCCTTCTACCCCTGATCCTGTTGTCAGTTGGTGTGATCTTAGTGGATATTAATGATGAATGTAATTTGATACAGAAAAATAAGTTTAAAATCTCTAATATAGTTAGAAGGTTGTATATTGGAATTTTAAAAATTGTCAAAATAATTGTCCAAACAATACACAGGTGAGCATAAGGTTTCATAAGATTTATCACTTAGCAAAGATCCCTAAAATAGTTTTCTTCAGGAAGTTTATTTCAAATGTGCTAACATTCAAAGCTTTTTAGCACTCAATGGAATTTGAGGTGGGACAAGGGACTAGTTGATTTAGTTGTTGGTGTTTACACCGAGGTGCCAAATCTGAAAATTTATGACATCAGATGTGAACCCAGAATCCACTATGGTTAAATCATGGAGACAAGCCCTTATCCAGGAATAATATTGCTGTGCTGTCGTTTAGAAAAGTCCTTTACCAGATATGTTGATATGAACCAATTACCACATGATAAGTATCACTGTAAAAAAAATGAAGCATGTTTTATCCAGATTTTTTGATATTTTAGAGGAACATACAAATATGCACAACACTTTTATAAGGAGCATCACACTTCTGTTTCCAAATAATTTCTTCCTTGCATTCTGAAATCCTTACATCTCCAAAAATAAAAAGAAACTAACAATGCACAAAAATTCTAAATGTTTTATTTTAGGTTGATCAAAGAAACAGAGACCAAGAGGAGAGTAAGAGATGGAGAGAGACATTAACACACTGACGTTGTTTGCAATTGTTTTCTACAATGGACTAGATGAGAGATCAGCACACTCAGCAAAGCTGGCTGGGAAAGTCTGCAAGTGGATCTGATATTTGTCAAAATTCTAGATTCATTTGCAGACACTCTCCCTTCATATCAAGATGTCTACTTGCAGATGAGCTGAAAATCACATGCAACTTTCCTTTGAATCCCATGTTTGCATGGGTACTGTCTCACATCAGCAGAGTGTAACAACACAAGCAATGGTATTCTACAGTGCACAGTGAAAGAGGGAAAGAAAGAAAGACAGAATGTGGAAGTGAACGAGCAAGAGAGAGAGAGCAAGACAGAATGAGAGGGAAAAGAGTTGGAAAGACAACCAAGAGACCAGTCATTCTTGCAACTTTGTCCATTGCAACATAGTATGACATTCGACCCCGCAAATCTATATTAGTACATAATAATCATAGTCCACTTGCATTAGAAACACTTTTACAGTAAAATAAAAGTGAATATGATTGCCACAGAGTGCAGCCACAGTATAGTACAGTACATAACAGTATCCGATCTGAATCAGAACTGGTAAGCTAGGTAATCAGAAGCACTCTCATGCAGTACTGTACCAATATACACCTGGCAAATCAAACTCTACTAACATATTTAGACTGTACTTTAAAAAAAAAAAGTATGCAGAAGGGATTTGGATGTTAACAGGTTTAAAAGCAATAGAGTACCTTGTTAAGGGCCTCTGAACCACAGCGGCATAGTGGTCAGAAGACCATACTACAGCTCTGGCTCACATAGATGCCTACTTAAAGGTTTTCACATCTCACATCTTTCGAGCATTGAAAGCTAACTGTGTAACTCTGAGGGCAGACTAACATCAAAGTCGTTGGCTGAACACATACAAAATGGACCATAAACAACCATCTTTCAAAGTCAAAATGATACACTCATGCAAACAACTCTTGGGAGGGGGAGATTTTTTTGTCTTTTTTTGTTTTGTTTTGCTTTTGTACATTTGAATAAATGAATTAGAACCGATGAGTAGAGAAAACGTCAGTCTCTTCCACACAGCATAAAATACATGTATACCACTGCTTACAAAGCAAAACATGGTCAAAGAGATGGTCATATGACCACTGGCATTGCAATATACACTTATAAAGTACAGTACAGTTTCTTGTAACACAGCCCAATCCCAGTAACCCCCTTCCCAGAAAGTAATCCATTCTGAGCCTAGCCAACTTAGTGGTTCTCAAAAATAAAAGCATGAGACATAACCTAAATTCCTCTGAATTATTCAGTTTTCTGCATTTTAACTGCACAAACATCTGTCTCAGTGTCTGTCTGCCTTGTTTGGTTTCACAAATGTCATGTTTAGAGTGTAAAATAAATTTCCAAATATGAGTAAATGACTAATGCGAGTAAAAAAAATTTGTTTCTTTTTCATATGATCAGATCACAATACCTACATTCTACAGCAGGGATAGCCAACATGGTGCCCATGGGCGCCTGGTCACCTGCAGGGCATGTTATCAGTAAGTTACTCAAGTAAGGTTGTATCGAACAAGTAGTTCATACTACTCAGTACCCTTGAAGTAGCTCTCATTTTCAAAAAGGTGGGTGATCCCCTGTTCTACACCATAACAAAGAGATTTCTAGCTTGTGCTTTGTACTTATTGAAACTTAAGCCATGAGCAAACTTTGTAGAATATCTTGATCGTGTCAATTAAAAGTTCACAACTACAAATTTCTTCACCATAGAAAATAAAATGATTGATTTATTTTTTGTAAATTCCTGGGGTAAGGTTCTCAAGAGACTTATATAAGCTTCTTCTTCAGGAATAGTAAATATCTGTTTTAGTAAATTAAGTTGCAACAGAGTTGGAGACTGGGACTGCAAGATAGCATGTCACAGTTTTGTAGCACTTCCTGAACTGATCTTTGTCCCAACAAGGCAGTGAAGGTGAAGGCAGACTTTTTGTTTTTTCACTTAAAATCCACTTAGTCTGACATATTTTAATAAATTAATGTGACAGCAAGGCTGTCTGACCATAATAACAATGTCTGTCAATGCAAGTATTTTCCTTTTATCTGCTCTTACATCCTCAAGATGGCTTGGTTTGATAAATATGATATGGAGAACTATACACTGGTGAGTTCTTTTTGACACACATCCCAGACAGATGTCTTTCAGTTACTTCTACCCATTTTAATGCACAAAATAACACAAATGCCTCTTTTGGACAATCCACCCCCTTCAGTTGTCAGCCAGTTACATTTCTCCCATGTTATGGTTCCCAACCCCTATGACACAATCTCAATGCAATAATGAAAACACAGTACGTAGTGATCACAAATACACAGTTACAGAATCCACTGAGGACAATGGTTCTCCATCAACAAACACTTCAAAAAGATGGTCACGTGAATCTCATTGTGCTGACAGCAATCAGATAGCTGAATACAAATGCATGCACTCAGATACATAAGAGCCATTAAGTGTTCATGTCATGACTGACCGAAAAAAAAGGGTGGAGGGGAAATGTATGTTTGCCTCATGGTCTGAAAAGCAGTAATGCAGGCCTTATGTATGAGGTCTGACATTCATGTATGAAGACACTAGATTCAATACCTATCTCCTTCCGCCCCACTCAGCCTCAAAAAAAAAAAAGAAAAGAAAAGAAAGAAAGATATAGGTTCATTTTAAAAAATAACTGCTCAACATTGTCATATTCAATTCTACTGAAATATTATAATAATGAAAAGCATTTCCTTTCAGTTCAGTGCAGAAAGCTCTTCCTTTCCACACAAACATGGACAAAATACACACTCGCACACATGCACCCACTTACAGATCTTTCTCCCCTATGAGAAGCATAATTTGCAAATGGGCTGGTTGTGACAAAGCTAAAGCAGAAAGCGCAGGATTGCTCATTATCATACCCCAGCAAAATTCCACACAAAGTTACTTGAATATACAATGAAAAAGTTCATAAAGTGTCCTCCTCTATAAAAAGTAGCACATGAATAAACAAGAGTGCAGCTTCATAACCAGCCTTATCCTGCCACACTTCAGCATCATATGAAGCTTGGGATTTTTTTGTGTTTTCATTTCAGATGCTTCATGCATTCTCTATTAAATGAATCCAGTAGTCCCTCAAAGTGTATGAAGTAATGGTTATGATGACAGCTGAAGTGACTGATGCCAAATGCATGGGCAGCTGCTTCTAACACTGAATAGCTCATGAAAAATTTTGGATGATTCCCAGCAAAAGGGACTCAAGTATGTGCCTTGCAGTCAACAGTTTCAATCATGAACAACAGGGGAGAAAATGACATTTATAAAACTTGTGATAGTGCTGAATACACTGCACACCACAATAGCAGATTGTAAGGAGAAAGTAAAAACCAAACCATGGCAACCATCATGTTCTTGATCATCATTATAATATCTGCATCGTGTGTGTCAAGAAAAATATCAAGAAACATGCAACAAATAAGGTGTGAAAAATGAAATCTCTCTCCTTATATTCACTTGCTGGCAGATCCTGAAGCAAACTGTGACGAAGACACTGATTTGGGAATTAGGGGTCTGTGAAAACAATCTAGCTTACATATCATTCATGCTCTAGAAGTTAAGACTATGATGCAACAAAAACATACAGGAAAATAATCCTGAAATAAAGAAAACAATATGACTAATGAAAACAGGCCTCTAGGTGAAAAACTGGCTCTCAACTGTAACAAACGTTTGAACAATCATGTCGTTTTTATTATTCACACAAATTCTTTGTGAGCTGCTTGTGTGGCAACTCATTTGTGCATCTCTGAACTATGATTCAACCAGTTTTCTTTATTAACAATAGTGTTGCACCTGCAAAATCCTCTCTGTAAACCATCAAAATCTTTTGCAAAGACTTTGTGGAATTGAAAGATATTGGCACTAATCAGACCCCACCAAAACCACTATCACTAAAATACTGATTCTACCATGAAACGTTCAAACTCCACTAATAAAAATCCAAACAAACATGTTACCAAGGTAACCTGACAGCCCTTGATTAAATTTTTAAAATACATTAAATCCTTTTCTAAAGCTGCTTAGTTTCTTGTTGCTTGTCACCTTCCATCACTTACAGTCCACAAACAGTGAATGTTAACTTATGGTAATGGAAATTTGAGCAAATGAATTATGATGTATGGAAAGTTGTATCAGCTAGCACCTAGTGAAGCACTATATTACTAGCTACTTAATCTGCAATGCTGCTGACAACAAACTAAAATGACAATGATAACCGGCACTAGCCCCAAAGTCTCCAAGCAAAGTAAACGCATTGCAGATTTTGAAAATGTTAAATTACTGCATTTACAGTACTACGACATTCATATTGAACTATTTAGCCCCACCTTGTTTTGTTCTCCACTAGAAATACTCTTTCAAATTAACTCGCATACATCACAACTTGCCCCACCTTTTTATGCAAAACTTCTTTTCTATGATTTTCTATTGTCTATAACAAGTTGCTCATTTAGACTTAAGCAAAAATGTTAAATGCATTTTTCCAGATGACATGTTTCCAAAACTTTGAATCCTTCCATAACTTACCAACTTCTCTTTACAGTTTAACAAGTCATTGAATGCAGCCCAAACTTTGTATCCTTGAATCCTTGTGCTAGCCTTTTCAGATTTTCTTTCATTATTTACAATGACTGCTTGATACATGAGATGCCAAGACAGTTTGTGAAATTGCACTTTTTAGAATGCATGGTTGATTAGCAAAAAATACCTAAAGGCTTTTATTTCTATGCATTTTAAGTCTCAATCACCAGCAGAGTTGCAACATCCCTTTATGTCAATCTTATAGCTGTAGTAAATGCAAATTATTTTCCTTGTAGTGTAATATAACTTTTCAAACCATGCTAACCCTACCAGAGATGTCACAGACATCTACCAAAACAGTAATAAGCAAAAACCTAAAATGTTTTCCTAAAAAATTTAACCTCAGATCGTTAATTTCTCATACTGAAATTAAATACAAAATAATGTCAATTGTGCGAGTGTATTCCCTTCAGTTTTCCTCAGACTTTGTGTTTTCTGATAAAGACTTTGTGCTTTCCAATTTAAATTTCTGCCTTCCCAAGATAAAGCAATTACAAGTGGTGCAGGTTGTGCACAGCACACCAGTAAACCACCACAGATACAAGAGTGAGATGGAGATAAGCACTAGAGCTGACAGCTGACCAGATGAAAAAGCAGAATGAGAGTGTGAAATAACTGGCATGAAAATGATCCACATCGTCCCAGCAATATTAAGACACATCATGGTTTCTGCTCTCTCACAACTTTGCACATTGGATGAAGTCAAAATAAAGATTACGTTAACATATTACTACCTAACCAAATAAATAAATAACTAAAATCACCATAAGGTAATGGCATGCCAGCAATAACCAAGAGGCAAAAAAAGAGATCCTAAGACATTTTCTTCTTTGTTTTAACATGTACACTGAATGAAGACTTTGCAGCAATTGTATGGTCAGTCACAGAGCCAGGGATTTGAGTGCAGTATGTTTGAAAAAAGATATGGCCAGATTGCTACTACTGACCATTAAACATGTTATATGGCTGTACTTGTTAACACCTTTCCCCAGCAGCTGTGACTGACAACTTGTCACTGATGTCAGTCATTTAGTCGGGAAACAAAATTCAAAAGTAAACACCGTAATACAAGAACATATGATTCACCATTTACGAGAAGCAGTTCATAATTGTGTGTAGTGTTAAGCACTCTCTTGCTTGCCTGCCTGCCTGCACTCACTGGTAATATAGCCCATTGTTTATTGTAGTCTGTGCTGATACTTTTGTCATTTTATGCTGTTATTGTTTGCACATCTTTCGTGTTGTTTCTGTTTGTGCAGCTTGCTGGCTCCATGCAGATGAAGTCCCCATGAGTTTCAACTTGTCACCGACAGAAACATTGAGAGCACGTACAGCGAACACTCTTCACTCGAACTGGCTTGTAGATATGCCCACACATTGGGTTCAGTACAGGCCACAGCCTCGTAGGTTGTTTGCAATGATCACATCTGTAACGGCATCGAACACAAACTGAATGTTGTTAGTATCTGTTGCACAAGTTTGATGGCAGTAGATTTCCTTTGCAGAACTTTTGTTCTTGGCTTCAAACTGAGCTTGTATGTAGGCAGCTGCCTCCTCATATGTCTGCTTGCCTGCAAAGATACAAAGCACAAAGATGTTACACAAGCATGGATTTTTCCCTAAATAGGCAATATACTAGAAATATGTATAATTTTCATGAAACAATTAATTTTTCTCCCTGTTTATTCTTCATACATGAGCACACAAGAATGTTTCCCTCCTGACTTTTGTCCGATACAGGGCATGCATACAATATATACCAAAAACATTTATCATCTCTCGTAAACAAACACATATGAATTGTAAGCATATACATCCTTCATTAATGATTATTATTGTCTTTTGGATAAAAATCAAATTTAAAAATCTCTGAAACCATCATGTGTTGGCTCTTGGAGATGATGCTAAATATAAAAATGATATCAACATACCAGTGTATTCAGGAAAGCATACTGTTAAAGGTGACTTTTTGATCTTTTCCTCAAAAAGATCTTTTTTGTTGAGGAAGAGGATGATGGAAGTGTCTGTGAACCACTTGTTGTTACAGATGGAATCAAACAGCTTCAAGCTCTCCTGCATGCGGTTCTGTAAGTAGAGACAAACCCCAAAGATCAACTTAATGAATATCACACGTACACTTGTATTATTTCGATCTATTTACACCATTTGAATTGTTCACGCTTTCCTGAAAAAGATAATGAAAGCAAGAAAACCACTACCTGCAATGAAAAGCCCATGACTACACAACAATTTCAATAACATGATGCAGGTTATGTATAGATGTCAGCCTGAAAGATCTGTTCTGCTTGTCAATAGTTTGAGTATTTACAGACTGCACATTTTATGCCATATTTGTAACAATAGTATATTCTCATATATCAATACATGTACTGGCATATTTACAGATGTTTCTGTAACTCTACACTCACAGATGTCATCATCAAAGCATACTAATATTAGCATGATGACAGATGCTATATCTGCTGATGATGTCTGACTTCAGTTCTTAGCCATCAGCCCATGATTACGATGCTGTTCATTTTGGCATAATCCCTGCTGCTATCTATAACAGCACATTTGCTGGTGCTATCCAGTGACATGATGATCATCATAATCAAACAACATATTCTTGTCATCAAAATATGTTGACATATGATATCAACAGACACCAATAGAATTTATCCAGATAGTACCCACAGTGGCATAGTCCACTGATCTAAATGGCACAGACTTTTTCATGCATGTCTGAAAATCTCATTATTTCCAAAATTTTACTCTTGAAAAGCACTAGTCTGGTTTAATATTTAACAGCAAGGATGAAATGAATGAGGCCCACCTGGAGGTCTAAGAAACCAAAATGTGTTTAACTCTTTGGAGTTCACTCAAACATGTATATGCCCCATCAAGGGTTGAGCAAGGCACTCTTTATAAACAGTAGAGCATTTAGCCACAGTGACTTTTTATTCCCAATAATGGCAAATGTGACAGTTATTGATGACGCATTTGTTTGCATTCTACCTATAGCAATCTATAACAATAAAATATTTTGCATTTTTTGTTTAAAATCTTTTCATGCCTAATGATTTTTAAACCAACTTGATTAATAGCTTTTGTTACATTCTACAAAAGATTCTTTGTAATTTCATATGCTGTAACACCAATTTATATTTTTTATGACACTATTTTGCTGCCTGGGTCAGCCTTCCTCTAGCAGCAATAGAGGAGTATGACAAGACCATGACCTCACACTGCACTACTTACAGTGGTTTCATCCTCATGTAAGACTTGGTCATATTCACTCATGGCTACACAAAATATAATGGCAGTGACATCCTCAAAGCAGTGTATCCACTTCTTCCTTTCTGAACGCTGCCCTCCAACATCAAAAAGTCTGCAACAAAACACCTTTAACTACAAAGTGCTCTGACTATAAGATGGAAGTTACTATCATTTAACATTCATTTCCATGCACAGTTCTCTCAATAAACGAGTACTAAAACACACTGTCTCTTTCAATGCTGAATTTCCACCATTTGACAGGAAATAATGGTTTGACTTGAAAGAAGGAGGTGAGGTTAGCTGCCAGACCAGAATGAAGCAATTAGTGAAGCATGACCACTAGGTACGTAGCTCCTCACCTCCCTCCAGGATCAAATTATTTTCTACTGCCCTAAGGCAGAAGCTTGGTCTTTTAAGCTAAGAGGGATTAAAAAAATAAATTAGAAAAAATTTATTTGAACTCACCAAACAAGTACATATTGATACAATAAGAAAGGCCGTATGTGATAAGGAAGAGAAAGATAGAAACAGGGGCAGCAAGGGAGATAAAAAATAAGCCAGTGAGAAGATGGGCATGGGTAGAGGGAGGAAGGATGAGAGATATAAGGAACCAGACCACAAGACAGGGAGGTTAACATGCTAGCAACATTAAATGAGTATTAGTCTTACTTGAAATTCAAATTCTTAAAAGAGAAGTGAACTTCTACTATTCCTGTTGTCTTGACTCTTGTTCGCAAAATATCCTGCTCTGTTGGCATGTAGTCCTTTGCCCCTAAGCGGTCTAAGTCATCTAGAAAACTGAAACAGACAACATTATGGTATCATAATATGAAATACTGAGTTAAAAAAACAAATAAGGCTGTTTATGTTCCTCTGTTGCTAATACCACGAAAATATGGCACAAGGCTTTAGTTAATGCAGTCAAGGACATTTGATGTAATAACACACAATAAAGAATGAAAATGAAATGAAAGCTCAGTGAGTGAAAAAAATAAAGGTAAAGAGAACTGACAAGTAATTAAGGTAGACTGACACTACTCCCAGGAAAATAAGTAACACTGCTTCTTTGAAGAGCAGTTCTGTTCACACACATTTTTTGTTAATAAACAGAAAGGTCACAACAGCTGACACTGCATGAAGGTTATGGACCATCAAAGACGATGAAAAATAAATAGAGACTCAGAATCACATTTTTAGTGAAGCATTCTTCTATGACTAAAAAACTGCTTTCAACTGTTCTCTCTTTTCTTTGCCATTTTTTTTTTTTTGTTTTGTTTTTGGTTTTGCAATTATAAGCAAAGTAATGGGAATCAAAAGTAGATGAGAAAAAGAGATGAAGCACAGAACAACTCAAAGATTTTATATTTATTGTGAGGAGGTACCTTAGCGTGTGTTTGTGAAAGTCTATATGTGTGAGTATATGTGTGCATGAGAGAAAGTGTATGTTTGTGAGGGATAATGTGAGTGCATGAATGAGAGAGAAAAGTGTGTGAGTGCATGTGTGTGTATGAGAGAGAGAGTGTATGTGTGCATATGTGTGTGATTTCTTGTATGAGTGAGAGTATATATATATACGTTGGGGTTTTTTTTTGGTTGTTGTTTTTTTTAGAAAGAGTGTATCGATATGTGTGTTTCAGACAAATGACAAATCTGTTTTTACGAGGGTAACAGAATAAGCAAATGTTATGCTGTTTTTACATCTAGCCCTCGGACTAAATAAGTACAAATGAAAGTATTACATAAATTCAAAAGAAGGCAATAAAAACATACAGAGAAATTATGATATGAGAAAGAGTGTCTGGGGGATGTCTGTGGGGATGTGAGAGAAAGTGTGAGCATGTGTGCATGCATGAGAGATGAAGGAGAAAGAGAGAAAAAGCACAGTTGATGAAAGGGGTAAACAAGTTTTAGTCTTGAAACATTTGATAACTTTTGAAAAATATGCTTATTATGTGCTTTGCTAGTCTTGGAGCCATTTAAATGAAAATTAATGAATTAAAACAAATTTCAGAAGCAGTGAGAGAAACTAGTTTGTGGGACATATCAATCAGTGACTAATCTTAAGTCTAAGACACCATAGTCTGCAATATGCAGGTAGATATATGCTGTGTGCACTCACTATTTTGCAGAATCATTCAGCTGGTACTCATTTGACCGTCCAAAACACTCTTGCACACCACTGTCCATCCATAGCCTCTTCATGGCTGCTAGCAGTTCCTCTGAGAAAGGCTCTGTGTCCTCCATGCGGGCTATCACATCTAAAACCATCTTAGCATCCGACTGAAACAAAAGAGTTGTATTTCCAGTTGCATCAGGGTGCAATACTTTTTTATTTGTGTTAAATCCCATTATATTTTTCCTTACTTTGTATCTGCAACTTTAATTCTGGGTATCCAACATCATTTATACTATTCCTAACATAATATTGCAAATAGAAAGCATTGAAAACAAGTATTCAAATATTTATCTTCAGCTAACTATGCACATAACTGTTCTTCATATCTGTTTAAACTTCAATCAAACTGCAGACAGCTGCTGCTAATGGATGAAGCAAACCAAGTATGTGATTAATCATATGCACTGAAGTCCCCAAATTTGACATGAAAGTAGCACTGTCTCTATGCGTTTGTAGTTTATCCTTACCAATGTTATATACAAAATACTGAAGGAATTGAAATGAAAAATAATGACTGTAGCATATTAAATAAAAGTTGTAGGTCAGAGACAAATGTCACAGCAGCATATTAACATGCTAAACTGTAATAAGGAAATTATGAGACAGGGAACCTTCAGGTCATAAATGAGCACAATAAATCAGAAACCTGCATACACACAAAACCACATGCAGACATGAACAAATGCAGACCTTGCAGTAGTGCTTTTGTAACTGTGCAAGTTGTTCTTTGCAACTGATTTTCGCACTAATAGGTATGGTTTATCTACTTCGTAGATCTAGAAATGGCCAAAACAACCTAAACTTTGAGTTCTCCATCTCCACCTACATCACACATCCCTTCCCAGTCTGTCACTGACCTTCACCTAGCTCAGATCCATGAAGGGAAATTGATCTATATATGCAGGCAGATTAATAAAGAAACATGCACATTCTGTTCATGCAATATTAATTTTCATCAATTGAAAACATGATTAAGTAGCTCTAGCTAGCATGCTCCAGTTGCGTGATGAGGTAGCCTGATGCAGACCTCTTTGCTCATATTTTGAGAAGACTTATGCCCGCACCCACCTCTCACAATCTCACCAGCACCACTGCATACTTCTGGGAAGTTAGTTTTGGTTCTTAACATTTGCCACCACCATCATCACCTTGCCCAAATTTTGAAGCAGCCTCCACAGTTAATTTAAAAAATATAACAGCTGCTGTCTTCTTATGTTACTTCCATGGTTGCAAATTATATGTATCTGTTATGTTGACTGTGATGGCCTCAGCTGCTCTACTTGCAACACCCACATTAACTAAAAAAAATGGCATTTTAAATTATCCCAAGTATGCTACCTACCCAATGTCAGTTTTCAACAGTCTCCCTGACCCCTTTTTGACTATTTTTATATATTTCTTAGTTAAATATTTACTTGTCTTTACCAGTCCTTTTATGAGGGAGACTTTTCTGTAAATGTTCTGCTTTTGTTTACCCATGAACTCACTCATGCATCTTTTAACCACTCAGCAGCAGCCATGCAAACATGGGATGCATGCATGGTGAATATAATTTATTCAACCCATATCTCAGAGACTGATTCAGAAAATATTGTGTCGCTGCATCTTTTCTGTAGCAACTTTCTATTTTTTTTCATCCTTAGATGAGAATAATTTAATAATGAATTATAAAATATGTATAACACCCAAAAGATATTAAACTCCTTATTCTGTAGTGCGGCTCAATCCAAAATTTTGTCAGTTATCTCTAAAGTGCTGCGTTAATGTATTTTGAGAACGATTGACTGTCTACCCGTTGCAGTGAGTGGGGACAAAACCTGGCTTAGCCCACTCAAGATATCCAATCAGTTACAATTATACTTTAGAAGGTGAGGTCTTTTACTGCCAACAGTCTACAAGGCAGGTCTAAATGAGTAGTCTGGCTAAAAATACTGCCTTATGACCGATAACACCGTGTTCATAAGGCCAGAAAGAATGTGTGCGAGCTTGCGTTATGTGTGCGTGCGTGCATGTGTTTGGTGGGTTTTCTGTGTGCACAGATGCATGCGCGCGATCGACTGCATCCTTGCTGCCTCCGAGCGCTGGGCCTCACTGGTGGTGTCTCGCCCACAGTGGGCTAGCTATGGCTCACAATATTGATTGTTCTCATCAGTCGCCATGGTAACCCAGCTACCCTGGGTTGCAGTCAGTATTCGCTGTCATTCATTTCCAATGTGCCGAGCCCTTTGGTCGCTCCATATCACAGCCGGTCACTCCGTACGAGTACCGTATGTGCTTCCATGTGTGTGTGTGTGGATGTGTGTGTGCGTAGGTGATGTGTATATGCGTGTTTATATGTGTGAATGCTTGTTTGAATGTACAAGGGTGAGTGGTTAGTATTAACAGTTAAATAATGTTTGGGTGGACCAAAATAAGGAGAGAAATGCATGTATTATCATTCAACACAGCCTCTAATTTAAAGCAGATCTGCCGTTGCGGGGTTGGGACGAGGCGTGTCCCCTACCCTACCCTATACCCCACCACCACCCCCGTACGGCAGTGCCAGCGCAAAATTATGATAATTTGCGAATCGCTCGATTGCTGTCCTCTTGCCTCTCCGATCTGCAAGACATCGAACATGGCGGGCCCGACGATGCTGCCCGACTGTAGGTCCGCAATGCCACGCTGTGCTGTCTGTACACAACGGTCATCTGGCGATCGAATTCCCATCGCCCCGCCGATCGCGGTATGGTGCGCACTTGCTTCGTCCATTGAGTGTTAGATATTCTTTTGGTCACATGCAGTGGTTTTTAGCAAGCTAGCACGTTGTGGACACGAGAGAGCGCGTGACGAACAGGTCAGCGCCATCGGCACGTTGTCAACACGTAAGATGAACGTCATTGGCACGTTGTGAACGCGTACGACCAGCGTCATCGGCACGTTGTGAACGCGTAAGACCAGCGTCATCGACACGTTGTTAACACGTAAGACCAGCGTCAATGGCACGTTGTGAAAATGAACGTTAAGCCCCAGAAGCACGTAGCTGTGAACATGTCAGTGCATTCACGTTGTTAACACGTAAGTGAAAATAAGAATCTGTTGCTGGCAGGACGTTCGTGACGAATGATCGGGCATTGTTGCTGGAAGAGATCATCCTCCGTCACTCTGAGTACAGTACTTGCAAGTATACATATACATCATCTGTATGTGCGTATGTGCGTGTGTATGTCGGTTGGAGAGTGAGAGAGTGAGAGAGATGTCCTGACAAAATACACTCGTTCCACGCATGCGTTGAAGTTCGTGCAGGAAGTGGCGAAAGGTATCGGGTGTGATCAGAAGACAGCAGAGCCTCGTGATTGGTCAGCAAAGCGACTCCAGTAACAGTGCCCTTCAAGATGCTGGCGCAGACGTCTACGGTTTCCAATATTCCGAGCAATTTATTAAAGAGTACAGGTTACAGAAGCCAGTGTACGCACACAGTGATCGAATTCCAGGTGCGTAAACACCTGTGTGTGACGTAGATAACATTACAAACTTCGTCTGACGTTCATTAAGGAACAATGGTCGATCTTTTCCTAAGCTTTTTTTATTTATTTTGCAGCCTCGAGATCTTCCTGTTTGTGTGAAAGGTGATAAAAGAATGCACAAAATACACACCTGGTCAGTAAAGGTAGCAGATATAAGAATGTATTAAAGGTAACACCATAGCCTGATGTTTATTTGGGGCAGTAAACGGGGCTCACCGTGTCAAGGGTTCGGGATGTAAGATGGCGGAGCCCAACCCTCTTCTTTCGCCGTGTTTATCTCTCCTGATAAATCAGATAACCGTTCCTGCTAACCACAAACTTGTATTACTGGACTGCTGGCAGATTTTTTTTCCAGTTAACTACTAAAACGAGGCAGGTGTGTTCAATGCTTCCGGTTTATTCACATTTCAGATTAAATATTAAAACGAGGCAGATATGTACAAAGCTTCCGGTTTAGTCACTTCATTGTTTAGACTCGCCGAGAACTTCACAACAGGCTAAGCGTTGGTCTCCTCTCAAAGAATGTACACAGCCTTACCAACCGAGGTACCAGACAGAGAAACGAACAGTCGTGCTTGCGGTCCCGAATGCTAAACGTACGTACCACTTCAGGACAAATACAACTTCGATTCTTCTCCAACGTTCCTTTCTCTCTTTTTCTTTGTACCCCGGGTTTTTGGTATTTTACTTATTCGCCACATCATCACAGTCATCGAGCGGTTATCTCCCTGCGCAAAACAGTGCTGATGTTGTACACAGTTTCGCTCCCAGACTTCTCTGGAACATTTCCAGAGATGAGGCTCAGGCGAGACCACGCACGTGACACATGCGTGACACAGCCTCATGTTGGTTTTTTTCCTACCACCATGTCTTAGGTCGCGTGTAGAAACCCCACTAGGAGTGTTCGCAGGTTCTGGGTGACTTTTGGAGATAACATCAGAATCAGGATTGCAACAGTGAGAACAGCAATTGCACACAAACGAACCCTGAGCAGGATATGGGGAAGCAATATCATCAGATTTGCTACTTAGTACAGACAGCACAAGTTCTTCGTATTTCCGAACCTGCTGAGCGGATGCTTGCTGATATAGAAAAAAGAATCTAGGCCTTCGGTAACAAGTGCTTGAAGAAAGGCATATTCGATACGGAACGAATATGTCCGGAGCACTGAGCAATGTCAACACCCTGGTGGGTGACCAAGAACCCTCCTGGCAAGAGTGAAGAGGAGAAAGCTGGTCTGGTATTACCATGTGTTCCAGCTGAGCACTTTGTAAGATCGTTCTTCAAGGTACATCAAAAGGTGGTAGATGTCGAGGTGGACAGAGAAAATGGCTAACGCAAAAGAACGGATTGACCATACCATGCAGGACTTGCCTACAGGTGTCAGTGGCAAACCTTGTCAGCCGCTGTGCCCAGCCAGTTCCTCCCATCGACTAGTTAAACTGGTCGTCATCTGGTATCAGTCGAGGGACGAACGAATAAATAGATTATAATGCTATGTAGTGGAGTTTCTAGGGTAGATGTGGATGGAAGCGGAGGACAATGTCTGGAATAAAGTCAGCCAACTCTCTCAATGCCGAGATGGTCAGAGGAGATTTATTGGCGCCTTATGTTCAAGTCGGAGCGAAGGGGATTAACTAAAAAAACAAAAAGAGAGGTTTCAGAAAGGAGTGGATACACCGCTAAACAACACTTTGAGCACAACGCATTCAGAAAAGAATGCGACGACATTTGATGATTGTTGTCCAGCTCTCCAAAACGTATGATGGACATGCTGATCGAGTGTGTTTACACCTGTTGTTCTTGCGAAGGCCCAAAACCCTGGATGCATACAGCAATTAGAAATCAAGGTAATGAGTATCAGGGACGGCAACTTCATTACCGAAGAGTTATCGGTTCAATTCAGAGTCAGCTACTAAGATGGCGTATCATGTTGTCTTGACTACAACCTACTCGGCAATTAAAGACTTCACAAAGCGCTCTCTAATGCTAGATACATACGAAAAGTGTCGGTTAGGATGGAACTTATGTTACGTCTCACCTTATCCCTTACCATCCACCCGTCGTCACTACTGCCATCCTACCCCTCTTCACCTCCACCCACAACCTTTGACCCCAAAGGTTCTTTACCCCAGCGAGGCTAGTGACAGCACATCCTGGTATTACTAGTTCTGACGCCCTTTGCTGCCTTGCCTGTGGCGAAAATAGCAGAGTTAGCGACGCACATGGCGAGAGAGGATGGGGCTCATCCTGAACTTGCTGGCGTCTGATATAAATCAAACTGAAATGATTCCAGACGTGACGACACACTCCACTTATCTCCCCTCAACAGGGGCTCCCAAGCTGCGGCAACAGGACTAACAGTCTTTCGCCGCACGCTTTCCTCTTCTTCCTCCCCCTGACATACCCCGGCACCTGATACCCCCAGCACACCCCACTCCCCTTTCAACGATAAAAGCGAGCTTCTAAACAGAGCCTGCAATTTTATTTTTTTTTAAAGACCCACTTTTCTTCTGGCTGAACGGAAGCCAGAAAGAAATGCTTTCACAGAAGGTACAGACTGGCTCTGTAGCGCTGGATGTAAACATGCATTTCCGTGTAATATGTAATAACTCCAAAGACCAGCATGGAACAGAGGGAATGTGATAGTGTATCATGGAGGTACCTTACCAGCAAGGTATAAGAACCTAAGGTTTTTATTTTTAGTCTAACGCGGAAAAGGAGTAGGACAATGAGAATCGAAACTGTGTAAACTTTCCATACACTTCATAGTCAGTAAATCGAGCTACTGGTCCTTTTTAGTAACTCACAAACATCCCAATGATGATAACGGTGCTTTTATTTCACCAAAAAGACTGCTAGGTCTCCAAAAATATTAATTTCCACCGTTTAGAATTGTAAAGGTCTAATGCAATTATTGTCGACCTGTTTAATGCAGATACTATTCTACCAAAGCTGGGTAAAGCATCCATCTTTTCTGCTCTCGAATAACATGCTTGTAAACTATGCACAAACTGTACAAACTATGTAATATTAAGAATACGTTGATACGTTTACTATTAATGCTACAGCCAATAAGAAAGTTGGGATCATATGCTAATTAGGTATACTTGTGAACAAACGTGACGTGAAGGCGAACTTATGACGTCACGTTTGTTCACAGATGTACCTAATTAGCATATCAGCATCGTGATATTTGAAAGCATGTATATCTAGAACAGAGGAAAATTATTCACATACGCTGGGGAAACAGTATCTGGCACTGAAGTCAACACAGGGGCTTCAGAAAATGTTCTGAAGAGAATACAAGACAGATGCAGTTAAATGGAACCCACTCACACCTGGCCAGACATCAGACTCACGATGGCTTGACCGGCTGTTGCCATTATTTTTCATTACATTTTCAGAGATAGGGAGAACATTTAATGAAATATTTCATTAATAGTTAATTTTTGTAACAATAGGAATGAAGCAGACGTGTCGTGAAACGCGCATTTTCTCTCTCTCTCTCCTCTATTGGATTGAAAGATACTGGTCTCCTGTGCTGGACAGGATAAGAATTGCATCCTTCAATAACAAACTGTCATGTCCCCGCTGTGCATGTTTTCACTGAGGAAACACAAAAGTGTAAAGTGCTGCCAACTGGCAAATGCTATTCTCTGGCGACAGAAGCTTAGAGCAGGTAAGCTATAGGAGCTTATGAACAGGTAAGCTACAGCGGTTTTTAATGATGATAAAGATAAAGCTAATTTATATAGCGCTTACCCCACCATCAAAGGCTAGCTCAAAGCGCTTGACAAAAATATATACACAGAATAATAATAACACATACACTGACGCACACAACATAACATGCAAACCTGTTGTCTTTAGAATGCCATAGGGCAAGATGAAAGAGAGAAAACCTTTAGTTGCTCCCAGCTTGCTCTATCCATTTGAAAAAGTGTAAATAAGGATGTGGATGATTCTATCTACACCACAGTTCCAGTTGTAGAACGGATCAAATAAGCACAAGTCGGGTTTTGTTTTCTCGTTTTGTTTGTGGGTTTTGTTTGTTTGTTGTTTTGTTTTGTTTTGTGTGTGTGTGTGGTTTTTTCTTTTGTTTTTTTTTTTTTTGTTGTTTTGTTTTTTATTTAGTTTTTTGTTTGTAGTGTAGCTTGTAGAATGCTTCTCTGACAGCTGTAATGTCAACTGAGCTCACAACCTATCGGAAGATACGCAATGAAAGTCCAACTACATAATATTTACAAGACATTCAAATTATTATCATCCGTCATGAGTCACAAATCCATATGCGTTCATCATTTGATTTGATCTGGTGCTTGAAGAATATTGGACATATGGCAATAAGCTTTTGAAGAATTTTATAAGGGATAAAGAGATTTATAGTGCTTTCTTACAAAAGCACCAAACTGACAACAGTTAAAATTTGCAAATTATCCGTAGATCGTCAGGACCAACATGATAATGAATCAGAGAATCACAGCAGGCAACGTAGACAACCACAAATACAGAGAGCCACCCCCATCTCAAACCTGTGATATCCGAAAAAATATCACTTCTTTTTAAATGAAATTTCTCTAAAAACTTCTTTTCTGTTAGTGATTTTGAATTCGAGACGTTAATTGGTGCCGTGAAAACCGCTCTACTCCATGATCTGCACCTGCGCTCTAAAGCCTGTGAACTTTCTTGTGGAAACGATTCGTCGGAAACCGAGCACTGCGTCACTGCCCACAGTTTGACTTGTCCACATTTGTTTTTAACACCTACAAAGATAGACTCAGCTAAACCAGTTAAAGTTGCTATTTAGGAAACAGTATTTTTGTGTATCTGCAATTTTTCGTTGGAAAGGACAACGGTTATTTCAAATGTTAAGCAAATTTATCACCAGCACATTGTATCTATCACCCAGCCCGCAAGCCGACTCTCGTGACCCATTCCTCCGGGCAGTGCTGTTTGCAACTGATCACCGTTATTAACGACGCCATCTTTGCAGACAAAGAATAATTACTTTCCTCGGCTTCGTCACTAGCAGCCACGAGCTCCCCCCGTAAGCCCCCCCCCCCTGTTCACGTAAAAAGCCCGTTATGACGTCAAAGAACTGACGCACGTGCAGGCAGGTTGTAAGGTGGCGATGAACGTTAAGGAGTCCTCGTATCTAACACACTTTTCAGGTGGCTCTTCCTTGAAGCCTCCAAATCTTCATTTATAGTTTACGATTGTTTCTGGTATTTCGTGGCGATATATATATATGCAAGCACTCACGCTTTCACGCAAGCAAACTGACAGATGGCTTACTAGGAATGCCACACCATCATTCACAGAATTTTTTGCCTTTCTCGCGTTTTGCAATCGCCCAAGTTTTTTTTTGTTTTTTTTTTAAATGTCTATGGTTTCCCAATCCCTCTACTGGTAAGTTCGTCATTTGCCTAGTTTGACTGCTCACCATCCGTACAATGTAAATGTTCTGCGTTTGTACAACGTGAAAACATTTTTCACTTTTCTTAATTAGTACCTTTGGTTAGCCTAATTAGCAATATTGGTCCACTGGTTGTAACCACCGAGACAGTTATTTTAAAAAGCTGGACAACGTCTCATGCAGGGACTGGGTGCATGTCACTCCACAGTCTCTTTAAATTTGTTTGTACGGATGCAGCTTCTATACTTACCTCCCGCTCATTGTCACCAAATGGTATGCTGAGTGTCCCCATGGCGCGGATGATGGCTACCAACGACTGTATCGTGTTGCTGTAGACAACCGGTTTATACTGCTTGTTATCTTCGCTAGTAAAGCCACCCTCGTGAATAATCCTGCAAGCACACAACAAAAACAATAATAACAACATATCAATGATTAATAAAAGAAAGCTATGTGGACAAGGTAAAGCACTGGTTTGTCACCATTATCGTGAGAACTATTAGGCCTAGGTTCGAATCTCGTATCCAGGCTCTGGTGTGAATGGGACAGTTGTCACGGGGCCTACCGTCGGAGGTTTTTTCTGGGTACTCCAACCATGTGCAATAATGAACTAATAACTACACTGCACACAAACATCAACATGTTCTGCAAGTCCCTGTCTGTCTGAACGTCTACGTCGTCACGAGGGCCACAGTTAATCGTGTCAACAATTCTCAAGTTATGGCAGAAATCCTCAAAGCAATCATCTAACAAACAAACATGTACATCCACACACACCAAGAGGTAATAAAATAATAATCCATGATGTCGGTATGTGAAACTCATATAATGTAAGTCTAATAAAAATTGTCACAACAGCGATTTCGAGATATTAATGAATCTGTTTTATAAGATATGTCTTTATTTTTTCATACAGTCTCAAATGTCCAGTTATAATTATAAATAATGATAATTAATGTATATAGTGACTATTAATCTGAAAAATATACTCATAGACTTATAGACTTGCGTGTGTCTGAAATTTAAAACAGCATTTTGATTGTGAATTTCAAGTAGAACTATACTATACTTCTGTTTCATATATTTTACTATTTCTTATCTATAATTTTAGATGTGATTTCCACTTTCAATTTACTTTTCTTATAACCTATTGAAATCTTTTAACACTTTCTAAATCTGCATAATTCATTTAGCTTGATTTAGAAGTCCATTTAATTGAAAGCTTTACAAAAAGCCTAACCGTGCACATCCACTTCCACAATGCCCAGAAGACATCCTGCTTCAGATATCGAAATACAACAACTAGAAAACTTATAAACATATGAAGATGATCAGTGGTAAAGGACAAAGTGTCCTGCAGCAAACTATCAGCTTGAAAACTTTTTTTTTGTCTTTCGACCTCGCTGTAAAGTTTACACTATCCCACAAAAAAAAGAAAGAGTGGCTTCTTCGACATTCCTCCTTCCCTCATAACTACCTCCACTAAAAAAAAAATAAATAAATACAAAAAGAAAAAGAAAAAAGGAAATATGAAACTAAAAGGTGCAAGAGAAATAGGTGTAGGATTAGAAAATAATAATAAAGTACAAGATTAACGGTAAACCACCCGAATAGTGGTAGTTTCTGAAAGAAATGTCTGAAGACCCCTTCTAAGGGAAGGGGTGAGGAAAAGGAAAGAAGAGGAAGTGAGGAAGAAGCGCTCGATAGCACTGACGTAGTGCACAGGCCCAGTTTCTCTCGCCGGCCTATTTTTACCCGCAGAACACCGGGAGCGTCTGAGCTCATTTGCCAGAGCAGATGGCAGGCTGACATAGCCATCCACCAGGCCCCCCAACGCACCCGTGTGGTTTCGTGCTTTCGTCAGAGGGTCGCGTCGCTGGCTCTCGTCGTGCACGCGGAAGCGACCAAGACTGGTCCTTGAAGATAATAAGTTCCTTCAAACGTGATCAGAAAAGTGCCAGGGGTACCCTTGTTACGTCATCGTCAGCTTCCTGTTCTGTCTCAGCCCCTTACGTCTTCGTCTGAACGCGCTGCCGGGCGCACAGGATGCTGGGCTACCATCGCGTCAAAGCTGATTGGTTGTTTGGATTATTTGATGGGGGAAGTGCGTCTGCCTGATAGGGATTTCGCACTACAGAGGAAAAAGGAAATAAAAGGGAATGGCAACAGAGATAATCAACAAACAAAGCATTAAGACAAATCTTCAGACTCAGCCGTTCAACGGTTCAAAAGTACCCTGTGGTAAAGAAACATGAAGTAGAGTCCATTAGGTCTGAACATCACTTAATAACTTCAGAAACAAGACATTGGCAGTCATCTGCACAGTGTTAGCAGGTCTGTACATGGGCAACGGCGGCGTCCAGCTCTCCGCCCTCAGTTCCTGGAGGAGCCTACCTCCTGTAGGATGTGCTCCGTATTTTGCTCTGCATCTTCACAGCACATTGGGGATGACACAGATAAAGCTTCCGGTATAGATGGTGCTTTAGTCTGTTTTGCTCTGTCCTGAGGCGGAAAATTATCACCTGGTCTAATCTGGACAGATGATGGTAGCTGTCTGGTGTCTGGGGTGGTCTCTGCAAAGCCTTGATGATGGTGTTCATAACTGTTAGGCTGACCTTGTTTCCATTCTGCTTGTCTTTAGCCCCAAGTTTTGCCAAGTCATTGTTGGCAGCTTGCAGCACAGACAAGTCATATGTTAAAAACACTCCTGCGAGTGTGAGCTTTCTCGGTTAATGACTGTTCATTGCGCAGATCAGGGTTTCAGCTTCGGTTCTGTAGGTTGGTGCAGTATGAGTTTGTTGGTATGGCTACCATCTGCCTGTGTTCCTCAGGGTACTGGATATATATACCCCAGCTCCTCCATTTCGGATGGCATCCATCGCTGACCCATCTGTGTATTCTCGTAGCACACAGATGGTAAAACGGTTCTTTGACTCTTCCCAAGGAGGAGGATCATTAAAAGACTTCTTTCTCTGTTCACTTCGCCATCGAACCCCTTCAAAGTACCATGAAAGATGATCTTCGGCTGTCACGCGGCCAAACCAGATCGTGATGAGTAACAGTCCTCTCGTGGTCCAAATTTGAGATTTTCTGTATCGAGATGGGGGGGGGAAATTGGTGTTTTACGCCGTGTCAGCAACTAAGGCTATATTACGGCAAGGCAGCCAGCCCTGTAAACAGATGCCACGTGCAGAGAAAGATCAGCGTGCCCGAGACGAGAAATGAACTCAGGGCAGCCAACCTTCACTGTATTGGTGACAGGCGCTAACAGCGCTAACCGTCTATATCGAGAAGTATTTCACCGTGCGCCACAGTTTTCTAGAAAATCATAAACTAGTGAAATATAGCTCACATTTGGGGATCGGCAAACTAAGAAGGACAGAGGGAGAAAGAAATACTGAGAGAGAGACAAGAAAGACAGGATGTGGATACACCCACTGATGAAGCAGCGGTAGCGTGAAACAAAAATATGTGTAGCTTTTTGCATGAAAAATCTAACGGCTAAATTTATACCTCTTAACTCTGATTTTTTCTTTCTCTTTTCTCTCTTACCAATGCTTGGGATTGGATGATAAAGGGGTGCGATAACCTAACTCTAGCTGCATGCACGGCATGACGATCAGCAGAACAAATAAGGTCCGGCCAAGACGTTTTGGTTTTCACATGAAGAAAGTTTCTTTTTATTTATTTTCTTTCTTACTCCCGAAACACTATAGTATGACCAAACCATAACGCGACTTCACACCAAAACACTTCCGATTCCAAACCACGTTTGTTCTTCCAGTACACAGGAAATGACGTCAATAAGTGACAATTAAATAAACACGAGCGAACCAGAACCAGACAACGAACTGCTAAAAATAAGACCAATACACAGAAACAACGCAACCAAAGGAAACAAAAGCAAATGACCCAGACAGGCCATTACACTAACCCCTGACCGTTAGCCCTAATAATAGGTACCGCACCCTGAAGGAAATGCGGGTGCCCTAAGATCTCAACTTAAGAGCTCAATGTTGGTGACAAGCGGATACATTAGGAAGGGAGTTTCGACATCCTTGTTATGCGATGGGGGTCCGTAGGTCGAGATACAAAGGATACAAAGTCCGGTATTTCCGTTGTGATTTATTTGAACTTATTTAGCGTAGGATTTCAGCTGTTATATATTTCAACATAATAAAATTTTATTGTTTAATGTGTTCTCTGGTGGCCATGGCATACACTATTTCCAACGACATGTATCACAAAGATAATTTCCTATCGAGGGTTGGCTCTCTGCCCCAGTCTCTGCCCTTTAGGATGCCCTCAGTGCCAGTCATATCGTGTCATCTGGGCTTCAACCCTAACATGCGTGATATGATGTAATAGGTCCCAATCTCTAACTTTCCAGAAGGATGCTCGAGATCCCAGATCCAAGTCGTCCAGAGGATGCTTTCGATCCAAGACCCGAAACTGTCTAGAAAGATGCTCTATTTCCCAACCCCAAGTTGTCCAAAAGGTGCACTAGATTCCTTACTCAAGTTGTATGAGTAATAGAGTAAGAGTAAAACGAAAGCACATAACCAAAGTTGTATATTAAAGATGAGATGTGGCCGCCCTTGCGTCCAAGCTGATGTGCGGGAGAACTAAGACGATGAAGACAATGATAACGCTAACCAAGGGTTCTAATCAAAGCAATGAAGCAAAGGGAGACTATGAGGACACTATAGTAAGGGCGAAATCGAGGTAGTGATTGCGGCGAGAAATAGGCAGTATTATCGACAATATGGACAGTAATAATGAGAGAGAAAACGTAAACTATATTAAATACCTGTAAAAGAAACATTGGTGTCGGATGTATGTGACAGCAATTTTATCAGCTGCACCTAGCTGACCCCTTTATTTAACAGGACCTCTGTAGTCAACTTTGATGGGTGGAGGAGTATGTAAAGCATACGACATCGATGATCCACTCGATTGCCACACCGAAACACCCGAAACACCCGATTGCCACACCGAAACAACTACTATGTCAAATGTCAGCACCACACATGACCAGACTGCAGATGCGGGCATAATTTGTTTACTATAATGGTGGAAAGAATTGTGAAAAATAACACCTGCAACTTTCCAAACTAAGTCTTGTAGTTCAGAATGAGAACCCGTTGAAATTTCTATCACAAACTCGCGCGTGCACACACACACACAGACATAAAAAATTGGCTGCATACCGCAGATTCACACATACCTACACAAAAAAACACGCTTACAAATAAAAAAAAATCACAACAATTCACGCACACTTACTTCCAACGGGTTGAGCATCAACTGTGCTGGAGAAAAACGAGAAACAAGGTCGGGGAAATATGGAAGCATCAGAAAAGAAGACAAGAGAGAGAGAAGAAAAAAAAATAATAAAACAACAACAAACTCCGAAGATAGCAGACATGGTGGGGCGTGCACACAGAGCTGTCTTGGGAAGCCAGCGGAGCTTGAGGCGAGAAGAGACCGCGGAGAGAGGGATGACGGGATACGCAGGCCAGCAAGATGCACAGAGCTGTGGGAGCTTTTATCTGCAACATGGGTGGCGGGCATGCGAAGCACCGGCATCGGCACGGCACGGCGCGGCACGGCGCGGCACGGCACGGCACGGCGCGGCGCGGCGCGTCATCCCCGGCACGGCAAACTCGCTGCTGGCTTCTCATTCTGCCACTATTTCTGCGCTGCCAGCGTTATCCTGCAGCTATTTTCGGCACAGGCAGCCCGCAAGCTTCCCCACCTCACCCCACCCCGCCCTGCAGTTTCCCCATCACCACCGAATTTTAATACTAGCGCGAAGAAATTTTGATCTGTTCCTTGCCATCTTCAACAATTCGGAAAAGGGAATTCTAAGACCCATCCAAAAGCTTACTCCTACTCCTACGACTACTACTACTACTAATAATAATAAAGCTTGTGCTGTTATGAACTACATAATGCAAAGGTTGACAATAACTGCTTATACAGTTCACGGTTTCATACATATGATGAACAGGCCAACAAGATTGGTAATAAAAGCACATGCTTAAATGACAAGAATTATTCTCTAATCACCAGTCATCGTCCCCATTATATGGTCTCTTGTGCTGAGAGTTTTTCTGTTTTGTAAGCATTTAAAAGTTATTTAAAACGGGGAAAATCAGCCAGTACAAGCTTGGGGTGGGGTGGACAGACTTTTCCTGCGACTACCGTGAACAGTCCTAGAACCAGTTGTTTGCTCAGTTGTCGCATGCAGGCGCTAGGGAGGCTCCACCATGACTTTGAAATGTTGCCCCATTCCGGTTTCTCGCTTCCAACATTTAACCTCCTTTATGCCAGAAATCATATGATGCGACAACAGCTTTTATATTAAGAATAGCCGTAAAAAGAATAAGTATGGTCCTTGAAGTAGGAACTGAGGTTAGCTGCGAAAACTCGTTTTACCGAAATTCCTCTTGTTTTACAGCAGCCATACTGTGGACAGTTCTCGTCTCAAGCTTCAGTATAGTTGACCAGGTGGATGAGTGTTTTACAACGACAACACACCTGCAGGTCTGTTTAGCGAAATGAACCCAGTCCCTGCTGAAGGAGTTATTTTACACAACCACATAAACAACCCTCCCCAACACCCCACCTTCTGTCATTCAATTCTCTTCCTTCTTTTTCTTGTTGTTAAAAATTAAAGTCAATGTGCCGCTTGGTTTCTTTTAGAAATTCCATAGAGAACCCAGAACCCAGGAACTGTTTTTCTTCCCTATAACCGCGGTGACTGTTTATTCTTTTCCCAAATCTTTATTTCAAGTATAGGGTTCGTAAAAATTATGTTAGCACTTAAATGGTAGCGATAATCAATTAGTATTAACAGAATTTTGACTAACCATGTATTATCAAGAGCTGTGTCTTGTCATCCTTCCCCTCTCTTTCATTCATTCACACACACACGTACACTCTTTCTCTCTCACACACATGTAAAAAGAGAGAGATTCTGGGAAACAGTTACAGCTAAATGTTTTAATGCTTTATATTTCTGATTTTCATTGACCGAACAGACGAGAGTTTTCGATTATACACATTAAAGTCTACTTTAGTTAAAGCGCTAAACTGAAGATAAGAATAACAAGGTCTAGTCCTCCCCCTTCTCTCTCTCTCTGAAAATTGCTAATGACTGATGTGTTCTAATAAAGGAGGAGGAATGTGTGTTTCTGTGTTAAATGTCCTACTCGACTGTGACACTCGCATTTTTTGTGATGCAAAGAGAAGTGGTAACCACTGGTTGATTGATAACAAAATGAAGTCTCCCCCAGTACCACCACTGTTTCATCGTTCTTTTCCTTTTTCCTTTATTTCCTTCTACTCCATCTTTCTCGCGCCCATAATGTATCAATAGTGTGTCAGCACGCGCTGTCTTTAGACAACCGCAAGTCGACTGCTGGACACAACCCCAACATGCTTGTGACTATGTAAATAATGAGGCAAAATTCGAAAATAAATAAATAAACAAACATGCAATTTCCCTAGCAGCATCGGAAACCATAAGCTCAAGGGGTCCACCAAGTTTGTCTTGATCCGACTGTGATACAGGGGGTCAATCTATCGCAATGCTTGACTCGTCTTGCATGCCGCTACCAGCGCATGCGCACACAAGCCAAGCTCCACGCTCGCCGAGGCGAAACCAGAGTGCGGGAGATCATGCCCACATATAGGGTCGTGACCCTAACAATGGCAATGACTCTTCGCCATGGCGTGCTACATACGACCACATGCGTGCAGGCAAAGCCGCCATTTTCAAATGTGTGAGTCTACACTTTTCCCAACAGAAAAGCTTCTCAAGCGGTCAATTTCTATACTGATACATGTGTTTCGACGCTTCGATAACAGTACGTATAATTTTTATACTCTATATTAACATAGTTATTGAGATTTTAACTACAGAAATGTCCAAATTTAATGCAGAATATCATTCTATTAGAGAAAAAAGATTAAGAAGTACACATTAACGCAATAAATGCACAGTTTTCCAGACAGAGTTAGAAATCGTGCTCAGCAGTTCTGAACGCTTGCATTTGATAATTCTTTAGCCGTTAGCAATGGAGAGAATTTGGAGCTGTCAGAATTTCCTCAAATTGCGATTACGAAAGTGGAAACGTAACAGAGCTTCGACAGTTCCGTCTGTTTACTGGTACGATAGCGTTAAAATGCCAGGTTTCTTCGGGCAGTATAATATTTTTTTCTCTTATTTATTGTGGTTTGTTTTTTTTTTTGTCTTGCAAGTCCTGGGCTGTGTGTGAACTATGCTGATTATTAGGCTCATAACCTTTCATGTTTATTTGTTCAAGAAGCAGTGTTTGTATGGTAAAGGATTTTTGGTGTAAAATGTACTTGCTTTGTCACATATTGCTGATAATGTTGACAGATTTGGTCCTTTGGACTCTTAACCTCTGCCTCTCAATTTTATATTTTTTTAGGCTAGCTTAAAACGACTTTTTCAAACACCAAACTTTCCACTGCAGCAGCTAATTAAGAATATTTGTCAAAGAGCAGCATAAGGATTGTGTTCCCAGTGGTGAACCAAAAAAAAAAACTTATATAGATAGCCCATTGACAACTGATTGTGACTGGAAGTATCATTTCAGACAACTTTAATGGTCTTTTTCAACAACAAATCATAATAACTGCATAATGGTCAATAATTTATTTTACTGTTATTCTAGATAGCTGGCTGCTGGCATTTTAAGATGAAAGTGGTCACAGGGTGTGCAACTTCCCACTACAATCTATTGAACCAGATGCAAGCTTCATTAATTAGAGCTATAAAGCTGATTCCTCATGTCCTATGCTTCCAGTTCTCCTGCACAAGTCATTAAGTAAGTGCAATTTACTTTTTGATTCATAATATTCATAATCCTTGTGCAGAAAGAAAATTTATGAAGCATGTGACCATTAATGGTCAAAATGACTTCTATGTTATTGTGTGCTGCAGATTTAAGGAAGGAGAAAAAGATAATACCTGAACTGTTTGAACACAGTCATTACACCACAGATAGTGTAGCTTTTGTTGTGATGCTGCACTATAAGAGTGTGTTATTATTATACTTTTGATCTTGATTTGTGAAATCTTATTTGCCTTCTATATTTATTTCCATGCAGGTAACTACCAAGAATCTAGCTGAATCTGCAAGGGACAAAAAATGTCGGAGGTGGAGAGTGATGACAAAAATGCTCCCACTCAACCAAAAAGGATACGGATAAACTCCGATTAGATTTCGGTCTGTTTTCATTTCCTCTGCTTAATTTTAGGGAATTTTTTTGGTGGACATCATGTAGGGACACAAGGCTGTGTCCTCTTTCTGGTAAAATAGCATACAGTGATAAACAAGTTTTGTACAATAACAATAAAATGTTCTTTAAAAAAATTTTAACAACCTATCAGCAGCTGACAGTTTTAAATGTACTAAGCTGAAAAAAGTTTATGCAAATGTATTCATTTGACACAGGGATGCACAGCTAACAGCGAAGGAGAGAAGGATGCCGAGGAATCACTATATGCTGACCATTCAGTTATGCAGCAATGTCCACCACCATTGCCATACTCTTTGCCACTAGTGGTTGGCACCATCTCAAGGGTGTCCCCAAGTAGCAGCTTTCAAAAAAGGACTGTTTCACCTTTGCCTTCACACCCCCAGCGCCTTCCGATTCCATTGTCTGGTTTTCAGCCTGCCAGCATAAAGACCCATAACCCCTTGGAAGGTAATTTAAAGCCATTTTGTTTATAATCATTTTAGCTTTTTTTTCTTCTTACCCTTGGCCAAGAGTTATGAACAGTGCTTTTATGAGTTAAACTGGAAGCGGAAAATCCCAGCCTTTGCCATAGTGAAAAAATTTGAAACAAATATGGATCACATATCAGATAGATATGACAAATGGTAAAGATTAACCAAAATTAATGGTATTTTCCAGGCATTGTGAACTATAGCAAAGCTAGAAAAGATCATTATTTTACATGTTTTCTGCTATTGTGTTCTTAGGTTAGAACTAAACTAGAGAAAGTTGGGATGCAACAACTGTCTCTTCTGGAAGAGATGAAGAATGATACAAACAACCTTAAAAGGATGTTTACATGGATGGAGGAACAAGAACAGGAAAGGCAAATGACACGGAAATCTGCCAGAGGGGTTCCAGTCTCGCTTAACAATCAGCAGAAGATGTAGAGAGTCTTGAGGGAGATATGAAGACAGACCCATAAAAAAGGACATGCTTGGTATGTGCTTTATTCTGATTTGTTAGTAGGAGGAGTCAAATCTTTTTATCTGATTCCCTTTAAAGGTTTCCATACCATACCATTCATTGTATAAAAACTAATGACATGTTTGCAGTACTAAAAAGTAATAAAGGCATTGTTATGGTGGCATTGATTAGAGCAGATAGTAAATTTTCTGTACCCACTTTTGCTTGGTTGTATGAAACTTCCTGAATTGTTGCTGTCTTTTTTTTTGGGGGGGGGTGTCTTTAAATACTAGTTGTCATAACAGGTATTATAATGTTGCCCACTGCAATTTTTTTTTAAATGATGTGTATTTATTTTTGTCTGTTTCAGGAATGCCATTCGGTGATGCGTCGGGCTTCACATTAAAGCATGTAGTGAGGGGCATTCTATCTGTGCTATTTTCAACTGAGTTGGCCTGATCTTACAACTTCAATGGGACTCAAGAACCACCCCTTCATTTTACAAACAGTTCAGGGTAAGGATTTAAATATTTGACTCTGTGTGTGTGTGGTATACGGTACATTAATACATGCCTGTCATAAAATAGGACTGTTTGGATTGTTTCTTATCTTTTAGTTATGAACCTTAACCTTTGACTCTGCTAGGTGCAGACAAGAATTTTCATGAGTCATAAAAAAAAAAAACATGACAGGAAGATAAATCAGGCCTGGAGAACTGTCCCTACCTCATTTTATTGTGATTGAATTACATTGCCAAAATAAAATATGGACACATGTTTACGCAATTTCTAGTGACTGTAGTCCTTTAATCAGCTGGTTAACACTGTGTAGAAAGGAATTAAAATGACAGTTTATAGACATCTTTACAGTTCCCATGTATTGGGATTGTTTTTGAAATTAGAATTTCCAGAGTTTTTCTGCCTATAGAAATTCTAACTGAAATTCAAATGCAGTTCCACTTGTAGTTCCTTTCTGTTTATAACGCTTTAAATTTTTATGCCACTTTACATATTCAGTATAATTTGCTTGTACCTCTTTTTGTTTTCACATTATATTCTGGATTTTAGGGTCAGTAACCTACAATTAAGTGATTACTTTTTTATGCAGACCTCATATTCTTATATTTGTTCTATTTTTTAGATGCTGCAAGAAAAAGTTATCCTGAAGCTACGGATGCTGACTTGCATGCATCAACTTGGTTAGCTGGTGCTAGGGATCAAGAGAATGGCAGAAGGAAAGGGTTGAGCACAGCCTATACGTCAGTTAATTGTTCTGGGTGGAGGACAAGTAAAGCTGTGCAACTTTCTACCTACAGTTGTAAAATTCTTGTACATAAACCTGCATATACTAAATCTGGATTTATATAATTATATAAAACTGTGCTGTGATTATTATTTACTCTAACCCATTAATTTATCAATGAGGATATTTTCACCCGATCCAATAAGAGATGTGTTGTGGTAAATTCAGAATCATTTATATGTTTACAGTTCTTTCTAATACCTTCTAAAATTCTTGAACATAATTGTGTTTTCAAACATGTGTTTGATGGTTTCCTTTTCTTAGTGATAAAGGTGCAATTTAAAATTTTAATCTGTTTTAAAAGATTGTAGTTAATACCATAAGCTGCAATCCAACCTAGAACCTTTTATAGTTAATTTCATGACTTTGATTTATTTTAGAAATGTCTATTAAAGCATCACTCTTTTTTGACAGCAATTCAGTTCATACTTATCATTTGATATATTGTCATAGATCTTTGAACCTTTTCTTTGGGAAAATGTAATTAGTGTTAAGGAAACTGCAATTTAATTTTAATTGTTTTGTCAATGGATACATGGTTTTGCATCGTTCTACAACTTATAATTAAATAACGAATGTTGCATTAATATATCAAGAGGAAACATCTTTTATGTATGCAAACAGACAATGCTTTAAAAAAAATTTTATATATTTTTAAAAATTATTTTTTTTATCAGTTTGCTTTTTATCCTTATTTATGATAACATTTTTACCTTGATAAATGATAAATTGTTTATGTATACAAATGAGACAATGCTTTTAAAAAAAATTGTATATTTTTAACATTATTTTTTTATTAGTTTGCTTTTTATCCTTATTTGTGGATAATATTTTTACCTTGATAAATGATAAATTGTTTATGTATACAAATGAGACAATGCTTTAAAAAAATTTTATATTAAAAAAAAATTTTTTTAGTTTGCTTTATCCTTATTTTACCTCAATAAACGCCAATAAATAACAAATCATGTTTGTTTGTTTTTTTATAACATTTTGCACTTTTGTGCACTCTTTTGCTGCTTGTTATATATATATAATTATTGCAAATACACAAATTATTAATCCATTTGATATTGGTATTTTTTTAGGAATTTTGGCATGTCTTGATTTAGAAATATGTAAATCAGGATATGCCGAAATCCCTAAAAATACCAATAATCTGAAGATATAAATAGTGGGATATATAAAAAAAAAAAAGATGGGACGTACCCATGAGCCATCAGGGTTGACTAGCGGTCACAAGGGGGAGAGAAGCGTCCCACGCTTGTTTCACAGGTAAAACCGACATGACCCCGTTGTTACGGCCCGGTTTCACTTTCGCTATGGGTCGGACGCCATTTTGCCACATGGCCCCCGGATACTCAAGACATGTCCCCCACCTGTAGCCAATATTCCTTTGCTGCTGGGGTTATTGTTATAAATGGTTTAGGTACACAAAGGAGGGTTGAAAGTCCAAGACCTACAGTGTCTGTGTGTGTGTTGCAAAGAACAGCACGTGTGTGTTGTGACGAGACAGCAAAACCTGTCCGACATCTTGACTGGCAAGGAGACAGTCCGGGTCGATGTCGCACGGCAGGGCACGACGCGGCTTGCGGCAGCCTCCGCAGCAGCCGTCAGCGACACACCACGTGACTGCAGCACCACGTATACGTCGGGCCACACACCGACGAGTATGGGGGGGAGGGATTTTGCGGTGGAGGGGGAGGAGAAGTGGGTGCGGGCGTTGGCCTCCCGGTGCTACTGGGTACGGCGAGGGCTACAGACTTCGAACCCCAAAGCCTTGAGACCCACGAGCAAGCAGGAACATAATACCAACATTTCCCGGCTTACCCCGGATTCCCCCCTACACAACACACACACACCTAACTACTCCCTCCCTTTAAGCAGGTGTTTTCGCCATCGATACATGCAACTGCAACCACCAACCCCCTTTCCCCCGTTGTACTCCACAGCTGCTTGCGCCGGATCGCCTCTTGGCGCACGCACGAAGCGTTCATTCGTCCTGCTGCAACAGCCGTGCGATGCCCATTGTTTGAATGGAAAATCCGTTGCCACGAGTGAAGGAGGGAGGGCACGCCTAGCTTTAGAAACTTTCATCTCATTTTTCACATGCCTTGTAATAAATAAAATAAACCAGACGACGGACAACAGCAGCCGATTCGGGCAGGGGATTGAGGGGGAATGGGGGGGAAGGGGTGAAAGCAAGAAAAGGGAGGCAATTATCACAAGTCTGCATTTTAATGTCTCTCTCTCTCTCTGTGGCGTGTGGCTGTCCTAGGGATCGATCGCTGGCCGCCATCTTGGCGAGGTGAAGGCGAGTGGATGGCTGGTCGGTTGGCTGGGCCTGACTATCTCGTAGTGTGACTCTGATATCAGCACCGTCCTGCAGCACCCCACCCTACCCCATCCTCCGACAGGTTAACGATTTTCCACGCAGAAATTCCCCAACCCCTACACCCCCCTACCATGCACCCCGACTACGGTCGGCAGTTTTATGTAACTCTGAGATGTATGTGACAAACTGCTAGCCCTGACCCTCGGTGATATGCAAGGAGGTTAACGTGGGCTGTTTACGCAATGTCTGGGTGAAAGAACAGGGAATTATAGAAAGCAGTACAAATAGTTGCAATTTATAGTAAAATATTATGCAATGGTCAAAAGTGTATATGTTCATTGTTCTCTCTCTCTCTCTCTCTGACACACATACACATACAGATGTCGCATGGGAAAAAGGAAAGCCTATAGTCCGAACCCAGAGATGCGCAATCTCCAGTTCAATACCCACGTCGCGCAGAGCTGTTAACCCAGCTGTTGAAAATCAGCCATGGATAGGAGATAGGCACCACCCTCACAGAAATCTGCTCTTGAAGACAAATACAGCCTTCTATGCCATTCTTTCCCAGTTTCTTTGACTATCATAGCAGTTTAATTTATTTTAAATAAATTCCTCTTTTCAATATGGAAGTTTCGGCACTTGATAAAATTCCTTTATTTCTTCTCCTACCTCTCCACATTTCCCGTGATTGCACTGTCATACACTATCAATAAGAGTAAGAACGGGTATGTAGGGTACCATCCTTTCCCCACTCCTAATTCTGTCTTCTAGTCACCGCTGTAACACTTTCCTACTCCGCTGTCCAATGACTGTCGTGCCTCTGATGTGACAGGATGTTCAGGTGACTAAAGCAACCGACGATAAACAGGTGATAAATTTCGATGAAACAGCTTGAAGTATACACAGACCGTCGATCAAGGGAATGCCTTCAAACAAAACAAATGAAAGCATGCCAGCAAAAATTGCTGTTTTCCGTCCGTGTAAGTCTCATTGTCAACAGTTTCTTACGCAGCATGTTGAAGCCACATCTTGACCGAACTCTTTTTAAACAAAAAACAAACAATTTTAGTTCACTTTTAAAGCTATTTAGGAAGAATATCTCTGCAGCGCATTTTTCCAGACCCAGGTCTGGGATACCACACACACTGCTCAAGCATCATGACGTCAGCGGTGTACAGAACGCATTGCTTCAGTTCGCCGCTGCAGATGACAAGACTGCTACAAATCCAGAAATCATTTCGACAAATATCCACTTCTACCTGACCACTTTGTTCACGTCCTCGCGGGGGTACTTTACTACGGAAAGTGGGGTGGCGAATGGAGACTAGGCGGCAAGGAACAGATAATCCCATGACCAGCTTCACTCTTCACTTCATTTTTATTTCTACAACTCAAGTTAATTCCGTCTCCAGCTCGTGTTGAAATGCCGTGAACCTGATCTGCTGTGTTACGCAACAGATCCTGGGCCTCTTGTTCTTTGCTGCCATTTAGTTTGACGAGGTCGTACGGCGGTCAACGAGCGTGTTTGTTGGGTAGCTTGGCTGTCCCACGCCTTTGCCAGCCAGGCTGTGCTATCATTCCGCAGCGATGTTCCTTGCGATGTGTCTTACATTCCAGCTGTCCAAGACCTTGAGATAAAGGGTATGTTTTGAAGGGTGCCCTGGTTACCATGGCTTGATTAGAAAGTGGACTCGCGCCAGCACGTGCTGGATCACGTGACCCCGAGTCAGCATTACAAATAAACGCTGATGGCAAAAGTCCCTATGGGGGACACAGAGCTAGGTGCACCATTATTATACAGTCATGGTTCTAATTACAGCTACTACCACACATCTACCATGACTTATTAAAAGAGCATTTGTGAAGGACAAATGGCGCGCGTGACGTCCCGTGGCATCAAACTCACGCGTCTGTCGGGGTCAGGTGCTCGGTAGGTCGCGAGGTGTTAACCGGATGCTTAATGCGAAGCAGGCAGCTACAGTGCTTACACTTCATTGTCAAATTAAATGTTAGGCATTAATCATCCGAATAAAGCGCTAGTGATTAGTGGTCTGTGGATGAGAAGATAGCCTGTTTGGGCCTGAGGCTTAAAAACTCTTTCTTTCCCTCCCCCTCTTTACACAAATAGTGACTTGATTTATCAGAGGAAGGCCATGAACAAGGCTGCGTCCACCTAGACACGTTGAACCACTTAGGTTCCCTAAATATAAGATTATTTAACTTTCCTTCAACATAAGTAAAGGAGTCGCAAGTATTTTTTTAATTGCGATTTTCTCTAGCCAACATAAAAACTACATGCAAGGAACACGATGACATATTTTCGACTGACCGTATGAGATTCACTTCTGCTATTTAACCACCTTCTTCGAGAAAGTGAGGGATGGAGCCTAAGTGGCGTGGTAACAGCCAATATCACCAGGCTGTCAAACGAGAGAACTAGCTCCTTCATATGGGTAGGACCTTTATTTAAGGGACGGCAAGTGAAGAGGATGCTGTTAGCAGAGAAGGCACGGCGCTGAACAAGGACCTGGCTTGTTCAAAGGGTTAAGGGCGTCTTCCCAGCACCCACGATAAACAAGCCAGCACATTATCAAAAGCAACCGCGATGACAGAACTACCCTTATGACACACGCAGCATCTGATGGCTGATGTGATGAGAAATAAGCGTACACGACCGGACAACAGCATCAGCCGAGCACGTGTTGCCGGTCTCTCTCTCTCTCCCCGGGGGGATATGTTCCGATCAACACAGGAACCGTCTGTCCACCCCACAGTGCCCATCATATTTTTTAAGGGGAAGGGGTGGAAATGGAGGAGGGAGGGGGAACACGGCTGGGTTGGGTTGGAGGGCACAGTTTGCACGCGAGGTAAACACGTGGCTGGTGAGTGCCGCTCATTAATCGTGTACAAGCACTTTATTTTGGCAGACCTGGGAAAAATACACAGTCCAGGAAACATAGTGGTCACGTGTCACTATTTAGGTGTAAATGTTATGCCAGGGAAAGAAGGTTTCACTGCAATAAAATGTGAATAGTAAACCAATTACCCGCCCACTTGTCACTATTCTCCATTCATTTCTTTACATCCCCCTCCTCTCTCGCTCAATGAGATCCACCCACACACGTCCATCACCTCTTTCACTCCGGGTTCTCGTCACTACGAGCGCTATTCCAGGCTATTAATAGCTGGTAATGAAAGTTAACACGCCATAAGGTCGACTGTTTGAAACCTTTAAATCTTTTTGTCTTCCTCCGCCAGCAAACTGCCCCGTCCTGATCAGAAGAGCCAGCTGACGCCGTCACCTGCACCCGCATCACACCCACCCACCTACCCGTCCCCTCATACCCGTGTCACGAGTTATCCCCCCCACTGACATCACAGACCTCTGTACGATCGCCTAACCGTAACACAACTCTCGCTTTTTCTGGAAGGTTCTCCCTGGAGTCGGACATCACAGACCTCTGTGTACGATTGCTCTGAACGGGAGGTTCGCAGGCCTGTGCGAAAGCGTGTCGGAGGGGCTCCGTGAAGCCGCCAAGCAGCAATGGAGGATGCTGGCAGCGAGCCACCAGCAAGCAGACTGGAGACTGGGCCTGCCAGCGTTTGTAGTGATGCTGCGATAACGATATGGAGCAATTACGGGATGGACGGGGTCTGTGTTCCGGTGCGTCCGACCGCCGCACAAGTCGCACGTGCAACGACTTTAAATAAAACAAAGATTAGCACTCTCTGAGCCCATAGACTTTTTTTGCCCCCGACTCCTACTAAGTAACCAATTTTGACAACCCACTAAAACTTATTCTTACAGTCACAAAGAAAAAGTCTCGAGTGAATGAGATGCTGTCGAAGTCGGTCTCCTAAATCGCACCTTGAAAACAATATGAGAATGAGGGATAGGATGGAGGCAATAAAGACCAGCCGACCGTCCGCGGAACATTAATTTTTGGTTTCTCCTCACACCTTTCCTTAGTCTCGGCTTTTGTCTCGCGGTTTCTCGTGACCACCAAGATGGCGTCTCTTGCGTCTTCCTACCTTTGTGTTGGTGAACATGATCTCAAAGTGAACAGTCGAAGTGTGAAGTGCTACAGGCATGCAGGTGCCGCAAACATCGACAAACGCCAGATGTCGCTGAGGTGGGGCTATGCATTACACTAGCGTGTGGCGGTATTATTAACCACCTAGAGTGCAAGCGGGAAGTGGGACGATGGTTCTAACCTGCACGTGACTCACTTCGCCTTGAAGCTCATGCTTACTCAAGGCCAGTACAAGCGATGGTAATGTCGGCAAACAAGAAAAAATGAGATTCACAGATTTACACTCTCTCACACCCGTCCAAAAACAGACCAGAAAACAACTCCCTCTCTGACCAAACGCAGATGCGAACGCTCAAAAAAGAATTAGAAGAAAAATATGATAAAGAGAACATCTCACCAAAAAACATCGAATTTCATCTAATATGCATAATCATACAAAGGGGAGAAAATATTTTCACACAGACGTGTTATTTGTAAGGTTTCATCGACCACGCGCATTCGTCGGGCTGTAAACATTGTTGTCGTCTAGAAAAGATGTAAACAGCTGGTTAATTCTTTTCGCTGTTAGCTCGTATCCCAATTCAAACCAAAAACAAACGGAGACAAAATGATATTGGAGGAGGGAGGAGTATGTTCAGCAGTACATTGATCTGTTTTCGTGTGGCCATCATCGTGTTGATTTTTTTTTTTTCGATTTGCTGTAAAAAGAAGAATTCTTCATGCTGGGATGGGTTGTCTAGGAGAATTGCTGTAAATTAAAGTACGTGTATAATCGCATGCTCGCCGACGATACACAGAGAGACCCAGACAGGGAATGAAACGAATGAATGAGACCAAAAAGCAAGACGATGCATACGGACGTGCAATGTCGAGCCAAAAACATCTCCGAGGGCCGGAATGAACGGTGACAAGTGCTGGCCAAAAAAAAAACCTACATCCACGTCACGCTAGTGCAGCAGATGGGTTCTCTGTTCTGACGACTGTTTACTTGCATCAGTGTCTGA